>NW_026067953.1:8104535-8253528 GCF_014885135.2 Alexandromys fortis | reverse complement strand
TAGATGTTCAACCTCTGCCTTAAGAATCCTGGATCCATCTCCAATAGTTTTTAGATGTTCAACCTCTGCCTTAAGAATCCTGGATTCATCTCCAATAGTTTTTAGATGTTCAACCTCTGCCTTAAGAATCCTGGATTCGTCTCTTAAAGACTCTATCAGACTTTTGTCGTCAAACCACTTCATACCAAGGAAAACTACTAATCCCAGAAGGATCCATAGATGTGGGGTGCTAGACACCTCTTGTAGGATCTCCCACATGGCACACTCAAAAAGGCTATTAAAGTTGGGAACGGTGATATTGTCAGACATTTTATTTATAAAAGGAAAAATTTTTTTTTACCTGTAATGACTGGTTCCTGCCAGAGGTGGCGAAAGAGTCCACTTGAATCCACATGGAGAGCTGATCTGAAATAAATCTCAAGACCGAAATTTATTCAAAGTGACCCCTTCGGGGCCAAATGTGGCGGTTTGTGTTGTAAAACCGCAAATATTTAAGCTTCCGTGTTCAGCTCCAAATGTCAAGGCAGAGAGGGAGGGGTTAACTCCTCTGGCGCTGCCAGAGGAACAAAGCACTGGCTGCGGCAGCCTAGGACCGGTGTGGGGGAGGTGCGCTGTTGTTGCTGCCTTTGGCATAAGCTAGCCATGCGGACGGCTGGGTGCCGATGACGCAGCCCCGCCGCTCCTAATTCAACATTTTCGAGACAGGGTTTCTCTGTGGTTTTGGAGCCTGTCCTGGAACTAGCTCTTGTAGACCAGGCTGGTCTCGAACTCACAGAGATCTGCCTGCCTCTGCCTCCCAAGTGCTGGGATTAAAGGCGTGCACCACCACCACCTGGCTTACTCCATTTTTTTTAAGTGTGTGGGTGTCTTAGTTGCTTTTTTTTTTCCTGTGAAAAGACATCATGGCCAAACAACTTATTGAAGAGTTTATTGAGGGTTTACAGTTTCAGAGAATGATTCCATGACCATCATGCAGGGAGCATGACAGCAGGCAGACATGGCACTAGAGCAGGAGCTGAGAGCTTACATGTTGAGACAACAACCATGAGAGAGAGAGAGAGAGAGAGAGAGAGAGAGAGAGAGAGAGAGAGAGAACTAACTGAAAATGGTGTGGACTTTTGAAACTTCAAAGCCTGCACATGGAGACAAACCTCCTCCAACAAGGTTATACCTCCTAATCCTTTCCAAACAGTTCCTCCAACTAGAGACTAAGAATTTAAATATATAAGCCTATTCAAACCACCACTCTATATTGTATTATGTTTTTTGTATTCATTTATCTCCATTTATATTATGTGTGTGTGTCCATACCTGTTAAAACAATAGTCTTTCTATGTAACCCAGGCTGGCCTCAAACTCACATGACTGATTGTCCTTTAGTCTCTAGAGCACTGGCATTGAGGGCAGGTGCCATGATACCCAGCCATTTTATCCTTGTGTTTGTTAGCTTGTTTGTTTTGAAGGGGCATGTGCGTCATAGGCCCTGCACAGAGGTCAGAGAACTATTGCTTGGAGGAAAGTTCTGAGTCATCACTCCAGTCCTCAATTTTAATTTTATTTATTTATTTATTTTAGTTATTTGAGAATTTTGTACAATTTATTTTGATCTTATATATGCCCTTCCCCAGTTCCTCCCAGAACCACCCCCTTTCCCTATCTGCTCAACTTCATGGTTTGTTTGGTTTTTTTTAAAAAAAAAAAAAAACTCATCAAGTCCAGTTTGTGCTGTCAATGCAGTCTTGGGTGTGTGACCTTCTACTGAAACATGATCCACATACCAAGGGCTACACTCTTAAACTGGCTTGCTTTCTCAGAGGGCACCTGCTGGAGTTTTCAGGCTCTTATTAAAAAGAAAGAAAAGGAAAAGCCTCTGTGGTCAATCTGCAAAGAAAAGCTAACACCTCAATTCCCTTCAGGAATGAAGTTTATTATAATAAAAGGTTCTCAAGGCCATGAGCACGTCTCCAGGTGGAGGATGAGCATTAGAAACAATTCAATACAATATGGAGGAGTCTAAACTTGGAGAAGCCTTAAAGGGAATAAGAGACTTCTCTTTGAAAGCTTAGAGAGAAGCTGGGTGGAGCAGCAGGGCTCAAAATGTGCCGCCATGAGAGAAATAAGGGGTGGAATAGTAGAGCTGCTTCAGAAAGCAGCCAACAGAACACCCAATGCTTCTGATGGCGAGTTTGGACCAATCCCCAGGACAAAGGAAAGATCTGGCTTGTATGGCCTTTCCCGGTGGCAGAAGTTTCACGCCACTTGGTTTAGTTCACAATAGCATATGTAACAGGGAGTATGGAGGAGCCAGGTACCATAAACTGAAAACTGTCAAGTCCCAGCACAGACAGCTTCTAACTCTCTGTCCTAGATAATGGCAGGGAGATGTGGCCTGATTCATGCTATGGGATCTGGCCTAAAGATGGAGGCTGGTGTGTCCTGGAACAAAGAACTGGTCCAGGGACATGTAGGATCGTGATAGAAACAGAGACAGTTTATTAAAATAGAAAAGCCCTTTTCACATTGGAAATAGGCCAGCTCTAGAGAAATGTCAAAGGCTCAGTGGCCCTGCCTAGAGTCTGTGACATTTAAGTCATTTAGATCCTCTTCAATTTTTCTGCACATGCGCTGTCTGGTTTCATATAACCAGTGGAGGGATAAAGGTCCAGTCTTCCTCTGCAATGGTTTCTTTCATAAGCTAATCTTTCCAAAAATCATTTATTTTTGTGGGCACCTGTTGAAATAGGAGCGGCGGGGCTGCATCCCCAGCACCCTGGCCGCCTGGCTAGCTTATGCCCGAAATAACAACACACAAACTGTATTCATTTAAACACTGCTTGACCCATTTCTATCTAGCCTCTTCTAGGCTAATTCTCACATATTAATTTAGCCCATTTCTAATCATCTGTGTAAGCACCCCAAGGTGCACTTACCGGGAAGATTCTAGCCTACGTCCATCCTGGGTCAGAGGAGCTTCTTTGCGTGCATCTGCCCAAGAGAACGGAGCATGCCTCTCTGTCTGAGGCGTCTGGCTCTGAGAGGAGCTGCATTACTTCTGACCTCACTTCCTCTTCCTCCCAGCATTCTCTTCTGTTTACTCCACCCACCTATGTTCTAACCAATAAAATGGGCCAAGCCAGTTTCTTTATTAGCCAATGACCTTCCTCCATCAGGCGCCTGTGTGTGTGTGTGTGTGTGTGTGTGTGTGTGTGTGTGTGTGTGGACACCCATGAAGGCCAGGAGAGAGTCAGATCCCCCGGAGCTGGAGTTACAGGAGCTGCCTCCTGAGGTGGGCACTGGAACTGGGCTTGTGTCCTCTGTGAGAAAAGTAAGTACTCTTCAGCTCTGAACTGTTTCTCCAGCTCCTCATATGCTAATTTTAATGTCTCAGCCTCCACCTCCATACTACTCTCTTTTCTCACTGGTGCTGGGGGCAGCAGCATGCGCCTGCAGTCCCAGCATTCACCTGCAGTCCCAGCATGCTCCTGCAGTCCCAGCATGCTCCTGCAGTCCCAGCTAATAAAGAGGCTAGGGCAGAAGAATGCTTAAGCCCAGGAATTCAGAGTCATTCCGTGCAATACAGTAGGATCCAATCTTTAAAAAATAAAAACAACAACCAAAAAGTGAAGCAAAATAAGAACAACAACCTGAACTTGAGAAAGAGTTTAATTCAGAAAACCTGGCTGAACTCATCCTAACCTTGGGAAGTTTGAAACGTGACAAAGCTGCTGGGAGAATCAACCATTTTAAGTTTTCCTCTCTAACAACGAACTTAAATTACTTTCGACAGTGTCAGTAAATCCGACTCTAAATTCAGCCACAACACAATTAAGCGCCCAGCCACCCACCCCCACCCCAGGAGACAGCTCCTTTAGCTGCTCAAATTACAGGTATGAGCAACACTCCCTCAGTCTAATTTCTCCGAGTCACAAAAGGCACCGCACTGCTAACTCAGACCGCTACAATTTTCAATAAAGGGCTTAGTGGGTCCGGAGTCAGTGTACTCCCGGTGACCCACAATGCGGGCCTTCCTGCTGCAGTTACATAAAAGGGCATAACTAGAGCTCTGGCTCTGTGTATACAATGAATATGAAAGACACCCTCACCCACTCACCTTTTTTTAATGTGGTGTTTTTTAAAAAAGTGTTCATTCTCTAATAAGCTGATGTGGGCTTCTGGGAGATTATATAACAACATTAGCGCTGCGCTACCTCCTGTCCAAATATCTTGAACTGTGTCCTCTAGAAACGCACCTTTCATTTCTAGTCAAGGAGCAAATGTCTTTGAGGGCCGAAATGCCTCTCTTTGTCTCTGTTTGTGTCTGTCTTTGCAACTGCGACCTCAAGGACAGTGAGACTCCGATAAGCGAGCCCGAAGGGCAGACGAGTTGCAAGGGTGGGGAACGTCCATGTTATGTAACCAATAGCATCAGTAACACACTTTTGAGTTGCAGGCATGATGATAATATAAAAAGACCCAATAAAAGCTGTGGTCCATGATTACAAAGAATCTCAAGGCAGAAGCGCCCTCGGGCAGTTTAGAAGACAGTCTTGGTGTTCTATATTCTTCTTCATCTTGGGTGTGTACATCTATATACATATAGATTATTAAGCTATATAATAGATCTATATTTCTAACTATATATTATATATTAAACTATAAAAGCAGTTTTTGTTTTCATTTATCACCTTTTGTTTCAAAATTGACATTCATCATCTACCCGGAATTACATTTGGACTTTTTTTTCCTTTTTGAGAGTGTATTGATATGTAAGTCAATGTGTCCTAAAACAAGCCATATAGCCCAGGATGGCCTGGCACCTGCAATCCTTCTTCTACTGAATATTCTAAAGAGGCACTTTTGCTCTTCAGTTTGGGTATCAGACTATTAAAACAATAAACCCTGAGAAATTGGAATGTTACTGAGAGCTCAAACTGGGAGAGGAAAAAGGCTAGAAGCGTGGTTCTGTCAGAGAATTTAACCCCAGAAGGCGATCTCATGGTTCTAACAGTTTGTCAGACCACCTTGCAGAAAAGAGTGTGGCTGAGACAAGGCCAGTGGGCATCCCCACATTCTGACCCCACAGTGGAAAGCTTGTATCACCAACCACCTGAGCATTCTTTTTGTTGGATTCCGCGGAAGTAAGGTGGACAGCCCGAGACCCTGTGCCACAGATGTCTGGCTCTAGACTTTCAAAGTCTAAGACCTATTGCAGCTAGAATTACATTTCTGTACGTTCAGTGCCCAGCGCCTCAGCTTTTAGCTACTCTGGGTAACTGGGCAGTTCTCTAGAACTCACAGCAGCTGGGGCCGGGAGCTTTTTGCAGCCTCTTGCCTCCTGCAGTTTCCAGTCCACAGTCCTTCACCCTCGGTAGTCTCCACCTCTCCTTGGTATCTTTCCTAGCTCTTCCACACTCTGTATTTTCTCCTTCCCAGCTCTCTGCTGCTCCCTGAACTCTTCCGATGCCCTCTAGCTGCTGCTTCTGGCTTTGCCTGCAACTGGCAGCCCAGAGAATTTTCTGCTCTTTGGGGCAGCCAGCTCCTGCTTGAGCCTCACCACAAGCAGACACTGAGACCGTTCAGAAAGGCTTTCCTGAGGCCTTAGACTGCAACACTAGCTGTCATGGGTGGAGGAGGGGCTGTGATGACAGGAGCTGCTGAGGGGGAGGAAGACACCTGCAGTCCTTGCAGACAAGGTCACCTAAGGGTCATCTGGAGCTGTCAACGGCAGGATGAAGTCTCGGAAGCCATGATAGGAGTGAGTAAAGCCGAGTTCCCCAAAGCAAAGCTGTCGTTACACAGGAGGACATGACTGTTGTGGCGATTTCTGGGGCTAGAAAGAAGTCTCTTTGGGGCATCCGTGGCTGGACTGAAGTTTCCATGAACAGCAATGAAGCAGAGGAAGTAGGCACGATAACAAACTGCTGGGAGAAGCAGGTGTCTGACTGAGAGCTGCCATATTCTGCTGCAGCTACAGCCACGGCAGTGCACCTGTAGGGGCAGCCACACTCTTGTCCCCAGTTGTCCTGGACTCAGGGACCATGGTCCACAACAGCAGCAGTGACGCTCAGCCCCCAGCCTTCTCTGATTTGGAACTACTCGGTTTGGCTCCTAGGCAGCTGCTGCCACTGCCTGTAAAGGTCGACAGATATCATCAGCTGGCTCATCTGATAGGCCCTGTTATCTTTAATCATTTAAAGAGACAAACACATTAGAGAATAACTTGGATAGGCACTCAATATGAAATTACCATACTTCTCAAACTTTGCCTAATCACTAAGTACCAGCTAAGTATCTTTAGAGAGGGTTGGGCCCTCTGATCTTAGTGGTGTGGTAGCACAAACAAGTTTTCATCCTTCCTAGGCAAGGCTGAAATGCTTTCCTAAGTGGTTTTTCTATTTTCACTCCTACATCAGCAGCAAAGAAAAAGAAAGTTCTAAGTTCACATCCTAATCAACCCTCACAGTGAAAATTGCCTTTTTCTTTTCTTTCTTTTTTTTCTTGAGATCTCACTATAGCACAGGTTGGCCTTGGACTCAACTCACAGCTAGATTTATATTTTAATGTTTATTTATCTTTTTGTTTTTATTCATTTGTGTGTGTGTGTGTGTGTGTGTGTGTGTGTGTGGTGTTCCATGTGTCATAGGGTATGTGTGGAAGTCAGAGGACAACTTATGGGGGAGTCAGTTCCTTCCTTCCACCACCTAGATTCTGGGACTCGAACACAGTTTCTTGGACACCTCAGGTTTTCAGGCTTGGTGGCAAGAATCTTTACCTACAGAGTCATCTTGCCTGCCAAATGGTCTTCTTTTGTTTTCTTAAATCAATCCAAGGCATCAGGATTAACATGTCTCAATTTTGTATTTCCTTTATATTAATATATTTGAGCCCCTCTTCATTTCTCTTATTTAGAATTCTTCATTTTTTCAAGTCTTCATTATCTCCATTTTAAGTAGGCTTTTATTTTCTGGGGACAGGATGCAGGGTCTTTACACATGCTAGAGAACCATTCTGCTGCTGAGCTACCCTCTCAGCTTTCCTCCGGTTATAAACTCTAATATCTCTTTCCATTGCATGCCTTGTCTTTTCATACTCCTTTATACATTTCTGAAGAGCTATACCTCACTACTTATGAACAAAATTTCACTATGTAGCCCAAGCTGGCCTCAAACTCCTGCTGCCTCAGCCTCCCAAGTACTGGGTTTACAGGTATATTGTTAGTTTGTTTGTTTATGAGTTTTCGAGACAAAGTCTCTCTGTAGTTCAGACTGGCCCTGAACCTACTACAGACTGGAGGCTGGATTTGAACTCCTATATTTCTGGTCCGTCTGCCTCCACATCTAAGTTTGGAATTATGGACACCATGCTACCCTGCTCTGAAGTTCACGTTTAAATAAGTTGAATCTATAAATCTTATCCTTACATTTATGGTTTCTTTGGGGGTTTTTTGTCCTTCAAATTAAAAAACAGCTCTTGGAAGATATGGGCAGGATGATCAAGAGTTCAAGAGCTTCTTGGCTAGACAGAGTTTGAGACCAGCCTTGGCTACATGAGATCCTATCTCAAGCAAAGGATCTTTTCTTTTCAAACTCAATTAAAATATTCCCCAATATTATTTTCTAGAAGCTTTATTGAATTAATAAATGTTAATTTATTACTATAACATGAATTACTACCTTTTAAACATTTAAACAATTGTTTAGACATTTAAACAATTTTAAAGACCTATTCATTTACTTTGATGTGTACGACTTTTGCCCGCATGTGTGCATGTGCACTACATGCATGCTTGGTGCTCATGAAGGTCAGAATAGGACATCAGATCCCATGCAACTAGAATTACAAATGTTTGTGAGTGGCTTGCTTTGTGTCTTCTGGGAATCCAACCCAGAACCTTCGGAAGAGCAGCCAGTCCTCATAACTGCTGAGCCATCTTTCCAGCTCCTGGCACTTTGGCGTATGTATTTCAGTTCTCACCATTTAGATTCCAGGAAGTTTGAAAGAAATGTGTGGAAGCAGTAACAAAACAATTGTAGGAAATACAACTGGCCTTGCTTACCATAACAGACTTCAGGAAAGGGTTTGAGAAGGGGCTTCAGTGGACTCTTATGAATGGCAGAAAAGCAAGTACATTGGGGAGAAAATACAGGAGCTTGGGCTGGTGAGATGCTCACTGGGTAAAATTGCTTCGAGTCAACTGGAGCTCGACCCCTAGGAACTACACGGTGGAGGGAGATAACGTATACCCTCAGGCTGTCTGCTGACCTCCACGTGCATACTGTGGCGTGTGCGCACCCACATACATGTGTACACACATGCGCACACGCACACACGCACCACAAAATACAAGAAAAAGAAACACAAGACCCTAAAGTAATAGAAACTGGAATTCACAGAAGCAAATGTCTCAGGTTTTCAACTTTGGTGACCACGTAAATGGGACTCTGAGAAGGGGAGGAGAAGAAGGGGAGGGAGAAGGAGGAAGAATTGGCTGTGAACTCAGACCTCTGTATTGCAAGCAACAGAGACCCACTATTTTTATCCACTTCCAACTAGCAGGAGATGAAATGAGGGGTCAGGAGCACATAATAGCTTCCAAAAACATAAAATTGGGGGGAGGGGTTAGATTTGAAGCCATCTAAGCACAAATGTTAAAATGTTGTCATTGCTTTTCTCTCAATTTCTCTGTTTCTGTCTCTGATGTTCCTTCTATCCTAATGTGCATGTATTCTTCTCTTAGTTAAGGAAAACTGTATCACAAATTCTAATTGTTCTTACTAATAATTGTAATGGTCTTTCCTGTCCCTATAAGAGACAAGCTCCGCCCACTCCCTCCCCCGCCCCTCCCCCATGCTGAAGTAAGCAAATTTTTCTTTTTCTTCCAGCCTGAGTTCCTTCCTTTCCATCTCTCTCCCGAAGAGGCAGCTTCTGCCTCTCTTCCTTCTCCCCTTTCCCCCTTTCCCTTTCCCCTCCATAACCCACTAATAAATAGCCACTTTCTCTGCATGGCGTGCCTAATAGGTCTCTGTCTGTCACCCGCCGTGGTCTCGTGGCCCCACTGCCGCCACTTGGCACCTGCAGCGTTTTACCATAACAGTAATAACCCGGAGTCAGATATTAGGGGTGTGTCAGGCGCCAGCTTCAACAAGTATACCACTCACCAGGGTGGGAGCTTGAGGACTAGAAAAAAGTTCAGTAGGAGGAATAGAGGTAAGAAAGAATCACTGAGACTTAGGATAGTGAAAGGAGGGCAACTCACTCAGCAAATACTGAACACTGAAATACACCCACGTTTATTTTTCATATACTTTTTTACCCCAATACAAAAAGGGAAAGAAGACAAAAGACTGCTTTAACATGATACAAATGGGGGGCTGGAGAGATGGCTCAGTGGTTAAGAGCATTGCCTGCTCTTCCAAAGGTCCTGAGTTCAATTCCCAGCAACCACATGGTGGCTCACAACCATCCGTAATGGGGTCCGGTGCCCTCTTCTGGCCTGCAGGCATACACACAGATAGAACACTGTATACATAATAAATAAATAAAATATTTAAAAAAAAACATGATACAAATGACAACTAGAACAGTTATTTGCTTCAATACTTGGAGACATCAAGTCATTAGCATTCTGTCCTTTAGGCGGTGAACCCACCCTAGACCAAGTCTCCTGAAGGCAGCCATTCCCAAGGTCAAACATCCGATTTCAATAAAATAAGCAGGTGTTTGCTTGAATTTCCTTACCATTTGGCCAGGGTGGAGTGGATCTACCTGTATGGGCCATCTTAATGTCCAATCTCCAGCTCTTCAAAGATTAGAATAGAATGTATGACATAGAGAGCACAAAAAGAAAAGGTAAGCTAATAAATCCAGGAAGAGCACTTTCTTGAAAGAAAAGAGTTAATGAATCAATGCAAGAAAAACTCAAAAATTCAAGAAAATATTTAGAGAAATAGAAGTTCTTCCACTGGAAGCTGACAAAAACAATCTATGACCTTTACCAAACCTCTAAAACAATAAAGATCAAAATACCTTTTAAAAACAAGGGTTAGGGGGGCTGGAGAGATGGCTCAGAGGTTAAGAGCATTGCCTGCTTTTCCAAAGGTCCTGAGTTCAATTCCCAGCAACCACATGGTGGCTCACAACCATCTGTAATGGGGTCTGGTGCCCTCTTCTGGCCTGCAGGCATACACACAGACAGAATATTGTATACATAATAAATAAATAAATATTTAAAAAAAAAACAAGGGTTAGGAAGACAGAGTTCAGTGGGTAAAGTGTTTGACATTCGACTGTGAGGACCTGAATTCAAATCTCCACCACCCAAGCAAGTCTGCACACAGTGTCTTCATTTGTAATCTCAGTGATACCATGGGGAGATGGAAGTAGAGACAGGAGAAGCTCAAATGTCAGCTGAACAAAGATGAAGAGAGAGAGAGACCTTGTCTCAAAGTGAAAAGTGAAGACTGACTCCCGAGAGTGTCCTCAGACCTGCATAACCACATTCACACACACACACACACACACACACACACACACACCAAATATTCAACAAAACAAAACCAGAACACATATCAGAGGGTTGGAATCCTTCTTTACCATAAAACAGAAAGAAAACCGGAAAGCAAACCCATGACAAAATTTCATTGTTTTTATCCTTTAAAGCTTGCCATTGTTACCTAAACCACACCCATTTTTCCCTGTACACAATATGCCAATCACAAGGGGGAAATGACTTGCAAAATACGGTATTTTCCGGGTGTGGTGGTGCACATTTTTATCCCAGCACTGGGGAGGCAGAGGCAGGTGGGTGTCTGTGAGCTCTAGGCCAACCTAGTCTACAGAGTTCCAGGAAAGCCAAGGCTACACAGAGAAACCCTGTCTGGAAAAACCAAACCAAACAAACATGGTGTTTAGTAATAGAGAGTCAAGCACATGGAAACTCCAGAGCAAGTTTCAAATCCACCTCCCAGAAAACCGAGTAAGGATACATTTATTGGATCAAGTTTCATTAACTGTAACTTCTCCATCATGACCCATACATCAGAAAAGTGGCAAATAGTCAACGGAGGAAGTAATTCATCAAGGAAAGTGGATTTCTGGACCCGATGATACACTCTTGTAGTATCGCCCTATAGATGGAACTAGAAAGACTAGGAGTTCAAGGATAATTTCACCAAACCAACGTTTAGTTTGAGCTACATACAGGTCACAACACACGCACACACACACACCACACACACGTATGTATGTATGTATGTATGTATGTATGTATGTATATAGTTAAGAAAGTGAAAGTGCTAACTAGGGGCCAGTTACATCTTTAACTGGAACTAAGAAGTGAAATAGGCTAAACCGAATCCGTTTATTCAGGAACTACGCGCGCAGGTGCTTTTACTGAGATGCTTTCAAAAGAACCATAAAGGGGCCAGAAAAAAATGCATCAATGATTTAGGCACTTGCTGCTCTTGCAGAGGACCTGCGCTGGAACCCTAGCACTCAAGAGGTGGCTCCACAACCAACCATAATTCCAGTGGCACCAGGCAGGCAAGGTTGGGCACATACATGCAGGCAGAACATTTATATACATAAAAATAAATCTAACAACATCAAAAGGAAATGTGGCAGGAAACTTGTTTCGGAAAGACTTGGGAAAGACGAAAAACGCAGATCCCTGGAGGGCACAACCTAGATTCTAGTCTTGGCTTGCCCGCTTCCTTAGCTGTAAAACAGTGGTAATAACGCTTGTCCCAACTACCTCGCGGTTTTGGCGTTCAGACAGAAACCATGTATTTAACTGTGTTTGGAAGACTGCAGGACACTCCATTAATGTAAGTCGGTTTTGTGACTGCATCGCTGGAATTATCGCAAAATCATAAACAAGAGCTGTTGATGGAGATCTGGCTCTCCCACGGGGGCACAGTGAGCTTCGTCAGCCTAGTACTTTGTTGTTAAACTTTCCAGTGTCTTTCTTCTCGCCTACTAGGTAACAAGCAAGGTACTACTTATGAAAGTACCAAGACTGCAAAATGTTTTAAGTAGTTCTTGACAAAAAGAAGCCGCCGGAACGCAGTCAGCCAGGAAAGAGTCTTCCTCCGGATCGCAGTTTTGTTGTTGTTTTTTTGTTTGTTTGTTTGTTTGTTTTGTATGCCAACACCCGGTGGATGGCGGCCGCCGAAAGGAAATGAATCAGTGGAACTGGCTTTCCTGTGCGTAGTGACGATCATTCCACTCAGACACAACGAATAATAACACTACAATGCCAGGGTAGGTGCAGGGTGCTGCAACAAGTACCCAGCGCCCCCTCGCAGCCGCCTCGGGCTGACTTAGGCAGAAGAATGCGCGCGCACACGCCTCTTGGCCCGAAGCCCTGGGAACGCGCCTCCCGGCGCACCTCCTCCCGGCGCGCCGACGTTGGGACACGTGACCGGGGCGTGCCGACAGCGGGGGCGGGCGGGGCCGTCCGGCTCCGCAGAGCGGCGCAAGCGCGCCAGGGCCGCGCCGGAGCCAGCCCCTCCTGCTCCCTGTCGGAGTCAAAATGGCGACAGGGGGAACCTGGAGCAGTCCCGGAGCCTAAGCCACTGACAGGAGAGGGGAGGGCGGCGGCGGCGGCGGCTAGAGGAGAATGGCCGCGGGGGCCGGCGCCAGTGCGGGCGGCGGCGCTGGGGGCGGCGGAGGCGACGGCAGCGGTCCCAGCGGCAGCCGCGGCGGGAGGAGCCTCCGAGGTGAGCGTCCCCCGGTGTCGGAGGCTGGGGAGCCGTCTCGGTGTCCGCGCGGTGCGGGACGTCCGGCTGAGGAAGGGGCCCCGGCTGGGCGTGGTGGCGCCTCGGCTGAGGCCCGGGCGCCGCGGGGGTCGCCGAGGCGCTGGCCAGCCGGCCGTCTAGGGCCCAGCGCGCCGGCGCGGGACGGGCCGGTCCCAGCGCCCTGAGGGGCGGGCCGGACAGCGCGCCGCTGACCGGGGGCCGAGGCGGGGGCGCGGCGCTCGGGGCGAGAGGACGCCCCTCCCACCCAGCCACCCCCGCCCTTGTGGCCGCCGGGACGGGCTCCCAGCACCGGGCTTCGAGGGGCGGGACCCGCCGCACCCTGGACTGGGGAACCCGCTCCCGGGCGCGGACGCCTGTTTCCGGGGTGCGGGGCCGCGCACGGGTGGGCGTGAGGCCCGAGGGCCGGAGCTTGGGGAGGAGCAGGCCCGGGGCGGGCCCCCCACCGCGGGCACGGGGGGGGGAATCGTCCGGGGTGAGTGACTGGAGGGGAAGGAACGAAACTGGCGTTGAGCTTTGACAGGTAGGTGGGGGTGGGGGGACGAGATGGAGCGGTGGCCGGGGGGAGCGGAGGCTGAGCTCCCGGGAGTACTGGGCGAAAGGCGGGTCTCCCTAGCGCCCCCTCTTCTGCTCCGCGGTTTACTCCCTTGCACGCACTCGCACTCACTCTCACCCTCCAGGGCGAGAACTTTCTCGCCGTCTTCGGAGAAACTCCGCGGAGTGTTGTCTGAGCTCGGAGCTAGCGCAGCGCCTCTCCCTTAGCAGCAGGCAGAGTAAGTGCCCTGGAGCAGGCCTCGTTCGCAGGGCAGGCTAAAGCATCTCGCCGGGAACGAGCAGGGGGGCACTTTGGGACTTCATTAGCTCTCCCAGCCACCGGTCCCTTTTGTCTCTGAGTAGCATCCGTTTCAAAGATGCTCACGTCAGTGTGGCAGGAAGGCTGGAAGTTCTGGGAACCGTCCATCCTGAATCGGCTGCGATTAGGCTTGTCTTGGGATTTTGGAGCCAGAGAAACCTTTAGCGATTTGATGGTGTGTTTTAAAGTGGGGAAAAGGAACCCCGAAAGGTGAGTTGCCTTGGGTCTTAGCCAGGGAAGGCTGAGACCTGAGCTGGGACGAGGCTTCTGCTTACTTAGGTACGGTTTATGGAGGAAGCTCTTTTCACTCCGCTCCTGCGATGCCGACTCTCTGTGGATTGTTTTCTCCACCACTGTGCATCCCAGTCACTAGGCCTTTGCACAAAAAAAGTTTTTTTTCTTTGTATCTGGCTCTAACTTTAGGATTTAAAACACAATGGTTTTTCAGGTTATACTGACTAGTGTCCTGCCTTTTCGTTTTTATTTATGGTATGTCACGGGTCAGCTTTCAGAAATACAACAGAATCAAGTGATTCTGTTTTCATAGTTTAGTCACTGAACTCAGATTACTCAAGTGATTATTGAGGGTCTGCTTTGTGTTTGAATTATCCCAGAGCTGGGGGAGGAAGTGAAAAAATTAATATATAATAGACTTTGCCTCAAGGTTCTTATTGGAAAAAGTTGCACTAACATGAGTCTAGAAGCCAATCTAGTGAGTTCTAATACAGAGAGAGCTGTGGGAGTTGGGTAGAGGAAGTTTTAGCAAAGCCTTAGGAGCCTAAATAACTTCCTGGGACACTTGAAACTTGAGCTGGCTCTTGACGTGTTTACAGAGAGATTGGAGCAGTTTGTGAGAAAAAAGCAAGTGTATAAATTGGAGATCGACCCTGGGGAAAGGGAATGGAGGGAGACAAATGAGTAGACAGTAGAGTTTCTTGGGGAGACGTTTTCCATAGGAAACTATAGGCAGCCAGAAGGTTTTCTCTGTAAAAGGATTTTATTGCCAAGTTGAGAGTTGAATATTTATTTATTTATTTATTTATTTATTTATTTATTTATTTGGTTTTTCGAGACAGGGTTTCTCTGTGGTTTTGGAGCCTGTCCTGGAACTAGCTCTTGTAGACCAGGCTGGTCTCGAACTCACAGAGATCCGCCTGCCTCTGCCTCCCGAGTGCTGGGATTAAAGGCGTTCGCCACCACCGCCCGGCTGAATTATTCTTTTATGCAAATTATAACAAACCTTTAAAGATACTGTTTGTTATAAGTTATCATCCACAGGTTGAGTTAAAAGGAGACAAGGATAAAATGAACCAGGAAGACAGTAGCTAGCTGTTGAGTTACCTGGCTCAGATGGGATCCTAAAAGAGAACTGTTACTCTGCCTCCCAAATGCTAAGATTGCAGGTGTGTGCCACTATACTCAGCAAAGTTTACCTCAGTTGTTTTCCTGTAGTGCTAGAGATCAAACCCAAGGATGTTCTACCATTGAGCTGGATAGGATAAAGTCAGAAGAGTACCTAGCAGATAATGTATGTGTGCATATAAATTTACTATGGTTAGATATATGTAATAAAATTTATCATCTTAACTAATGGTAATTGTACAGTTCTGTACACATTTACATTGTTGTACAGTCATTACTGCTGCCATCTGCGGAATTACCTTTTAAAATTATGTGTGTATACATATGTGTGTGTGTTTAATTTGTGTTTGTCTCTGTGCTTTATAAGGGCAGGTAGATATTTGTGGAGGCTAGAGATTTCTGATTCTTCTGCACTAAGTCACAGGCTGTAGTGAGCACCTGATACGGATGCTGGGAATCATACTCTGGTCCTGTGGAAGAGCAACACATGCCCCTAACCACTGGGCCATCTCTCCAGCACTAGAAAAAAAAAAAAGTTCTGCCGGGCAGTGGTGGAGCACTCCTTTAATCCCAGCACTTGGGAGGCACAGGCAGGCGGACTTCTGTGAATTCGAGGCCAACCTGGTCTACAAGAGCTAGTTCCAGGACAGGCTCCAAAGCCACAAAGAAACCCTGTCTCGAAAAAACAAAACAAAACAAAAAGTTCTTTTTACTAGATTTTATGTATTTTTATTGTGTATACATGCATACAGTTAAAGATCACAGGTGAAAGTCAGTGAACTATTGTGAGAGTTTTCTCCTTCCACTGTGTATGTCCCAGGGGTGGAACTCGACTACACTGGTTTGTGCAACTGGCACCTTTATCTGGTGAATGATGTTGATGGCCCAATTGGCAGAATTCTTTTTCTCGCCTAGTACCAAGAATTGAACTTAAGGCTCCCTGCATGCTAAATTTAGTTTCTGCTACAAAGTGGCACAACCAGCCCTCATCTTAGGAATGGAATTCTTTCATCTTCCTAAACTTGAGAATCTGTGCGCTTTAAACACTAACATGGTTAACCTCAGTCACTGAAATTCATTATTTAACTGTGTCTATAACTTTGACTAGGTAAGAATGTAATCATAGAATCATAAGTAGTTTTTTTTTTGCGACTGTATTGATGGTCCATTCATGTTGTACAGTGTCAGAATTTCCCTTTTTTTTTTTTTTTTGAGGCTGAACAACTCAACTCATTCTAAGTATACACTGTGTTTTTGTTCATCTGTCCTCAGACACCTGAGTTGCTTCCATCTTTCGACCTCTATGTATAACACTGCTGTGAACGTGATGTAGAAATGACCTGTTCAAGACATTTATTTTGGGTGTTTATCAGGCCCAAGAAAGTTTACGTTTCCACCAGTAATCAAAAAAATCGTGTCCTTAGCCGGGCGGTGGTGGCGCACGCCTTTAATCCCAGCACTTGGGAGGCAGAGGCAGGCGGATCTCTGTGAGTTCGAGACCAGCCTGGTCTACAAGAGCTAGTTCCAGGACGGGCTCCAAAACCACAGAGAAACCCGGTCTNAAAAAAAAAAAAAAAAAAAAAAAAAAAAAAAAAAAAGATCGTGTCCTGGTGTGTGTGTGTGAAGCCTTTCCCCTCTTTTTATGCTAAGCCATCCCAAAGAGTGTGATGTGGTATCATTGTGTTTTAACTTGCATTTACTTAATGGTTAGTGATGAATATCTTTTCCTCTATTTATTGTAGCTTGTTACCTCATCTGCCCCTTTGGGTTTTTGAGAGAGGTCTTGAAGTTCAGGCTATCATCAAAACACTTATCTTTCCTAGTGCTGGAGTAACAGACATAGACTACCATGCTCAGCTCCTTTGCCTATTTCTTAAATCAAGTTCTATTTGTTTGTTGAATTGTAGGAGTTCTTTGGTTTTTCTGAATATTGATATCAGACATAATTTTGTAAAATTACATATATTTTGTATGTGCACGCACACTTGTGTGTAGGTGCTAGCATGCTTGTGCACATTCCACAACATGTATATGGAGGTCTCGCCTTTAGTCTTGTAGTTGAGGGCCTGGGAGAGATTGAATTCAAACTCAGGTCAGGCATAACACCTATAGCAGAATGAAAATGTTTTCTACTAATCAATGGGTTGCCTTTTCTTTCTTTGAGAGCAAAAAAATCGCTTATTTGTTTGTTATTGAGACCTAGCCTTGCTATGTGATCAGGCTGGTGTTTGAGCTAATGACCCTTCTTTCTGTGCTTCCCAAACTGTGGAATTGCAGGCATGTATCACCACACTTAGCAAAAACTTTAAAAAAAAAAAATTTCCCCCTTTGGTGTTGGAATGCAAACCCCATGGTCTGCTACTACCAGGCTACATCTGTAGCCCATTAAAAAGTTTGCAGCTGTGATGAATTCCTGCTTATCTCGTTTTTCTTTTGGTGTCTTCTATGGAAATTTTGCCATATCCAGTGTCATGAAGGTTTTCTTTTATTTTCCTTTAAGAATTTTATAGTTTCAAATACTCTGTTTATCTTTTTAAGTATAGCTGTCCATTTTTCCCAGTTCAGTGGCTTTAGCACCTTAATGAAAATCATTTGCGGGATTGGGAATGTAGTTTAGTTTGTAAAAATGTGCCTAGTGTGTACAAGGCCATGAGAAAGAGGAGAAGGGAAGGAGGAAGATAGGCCATTGAAGCATAAACACTAGGTTTATTTTGGGGTTCTCTAGGTCTGTTTATGTTGTTTTCAGCCTGTTTTACTATCTGCTTTGTACTTAAGATTTAAAATCAGCAAACATGATCCTCTGCTTTATTTTTTATGATTGTTTTGTGGTGGAATCCCTTGAGATGCTATAGAAACTTTAAAGTGATTTTTCTAATGAAAACTATTAGAATTTTGTTGTTCTGTTAAATATGTAAATTTCTTTTGAATATTACTAACTTTCTGCACTTATTAATTGTATGTGTGTGATTGTGTGTATATACTGTGAGTGCACGTATGCGTTAGTGCTCTTTTGCACCTGTGGAAGTCAGAGGGCAACTTGTGGAAATTGGGTCTTTCCTTCCCACTTTGTGGATTATGGCTATCAAACTTAGGTCCGTAGGCTTGGTGGCAATAACTTTTACCCTCCATGACCAAGTCTTTTCCTTTTGGGGGAGGGTGGTATTTGAGACAGGGTTTCTTCTCTGTGAAGCCTATCCATCCTGGAACTTGCTCTGTAGACCAGGCTGGCCTCAAACTCAGACATTCTCCTGCCTCTGCCTCCTGAGTTCTGGGACTTAAAGGCGTGTGCCACCACTGCCAAGCTTAAACTTAATGTTTTAACAATTTTAAATCTTTCATTTGCATTTCAGCCTTGTTCTTCCTTCCCTTCCTCTTTTCTTCCTTTCCCCTTCCCCTTTTTTCTATCAGGGTCTCACGTAGTCCAGACTGACCACCCTGAACTCCCGACCGTCTGTCTCTAGCCTGGAAATGCTGGAGTTGTAGGTATGCTCATGCTCAGCTTTTCTCCTTCTTCCCCATGGACCGTGCTTGTCTCTTCTGTCTCTTGCTTCACACATGGACTAAGGAAAAAGTACTTTCAGCAGTAGTTTTCAGTTTTCAGTGTCAAAGTCTCTCATCAAGCTGGTGTTTGTTCCTAAGTATTCTTTTTCAATGCTGTTGTAAATAGAATTGTTAATGTCTACTTTATTTGTGTTTGTTGATTTTTTGTTTTGAGACAGGACTTAACCGTAGTCCTGGATGGCGTATAACTTGCCTTGTATAGATCAGACTAGGCTGCTTGAACTTGTGCTGTGATCCTCCCACCTTCACCTCCCAAGTGCGGGGATTCTAGGTTTAAACCATCATATCAGGCTCATTTTTGGATTATTTATTTTTAGTATATAAAAATACATCTCACTTTTATTGACTGTATTTTATAGCTTTGTTGTGTTTATTCTAACTGGGTTTTTTTTTTAAGGGGGTGGGAGGATGTATGATTCTTTTCTGCAGATAACATCAAGTCATCTAAAAGCAGTCAATTTATGTCTTTTTTTTCCAGTGTGAATGCCTTTTATTTAGTCTTTGTCTTAGTGGTCAACTAGAGTTCTTAGTGCTTGTGTTGACGAGAAGTGGTGGAAATGGACTTACTTAGGTTGTTGTGGGGCTTAGATATTAGAGGGAACGTTTTCAGTCTTTTACTGTTGAGTGTCTCATACCGGGTGGGGGGGTGGACAGGGCGGGTGACAGTGTCTCACTTAGCCCAGGCTCCACTGAGAAAAATGTTAGCACAATTTTTGTGTGTGTGTGTATGTGTGTGCAGCATTTATTATGTGAGATAGTATTATAGTCTAGATTTATTATTTTAGCTAGTTTTTTTTTAATGTGGGTTCTGCAAGAGTGTCTTTCCTGGTAAATAAAAAAATTGTGGTGTTGTTGGCAGAATGATATGGCAGTGCTGGGTTTATTTGCATGACTTTGTTTTGAGCCAGACTGTTGCTGTGTACCCCCAGGCTGTCCTGGAACTCACTGTGTAGCCCAGCTGGCCTCTAACTAGTGAAGGCCGCTAACCCCTGCCTCAGCCTCCCAAGTGCTGGGATTATGGGTGCAAGCCACTATCAAGCTTATTCGTGAAACATTACATTTCATGTGTGTTTGTGCTAAAATAAAACACTGACTTTAGGCACCAAACCTCTGTTTACAGTCTGACTGCAATTTATAGTCTTATGATTTTGTTTTGTTTTTGATGGCATCACACTGTTACCCAGGCCGCTCTTGAATTCATGGACACAGGTGATCTTCCTGCTTCAGCTTCCTCAGTAGTTAGAATGTAAACGTACACTATTGCACTAGAGTTGTATCACTGTAAGTTGTCTAATCTGTTTGAGGGTTAATTTTCTCTCTTGTAATAAAAGAAAAAGGGGCCAATAAGATGGCTTAGCAGGTAGAGAGACTTGCTGCTAAGCCTGATGGTTTGAGTTTGATGAGAATCCTTGGGATCCTCATGTTAGGGGAAGAGAAGTGATCTCCACAAGCTGTCCTCTGACCCCAACGTGTACTGTAGAATGCAGAAGTGCACATAGAAATACAGTTTTAAAAAAATAGGGCTGGATATGGCGGCATACACCTGTAATCCCAGTACTCAGGAGACAGAAGCAGACAGATATCTATAACTTACAAGCTAGTCCTGTTCTACATACTAAGTTCCTAGCCAATCAAGGATTCATAGTGAGATCCTGTCTCAAAAACATAACAAACAAAAAAATATAGAATTGTCTTGCCTGGGTTTTCTACTTGTATGGATGTTAAATCCTGTCCTATTTTTTTTTTTTCCCATTCCTCCCCTTACCAGTCTGGACTTTCTTTGAATAGATTCTAGCTGAGGTTGTGCTCCATTTTCTTTTTTTCCTGCTCTTCCCTATCTCTGGCAATTTTTTTAAATTTATTTTTAATTATGTGTATGTTTGTCTGTGGAGATATGTGCAAATGACTGCAGGTACTAACAGAGGCCAGAAGTAACAGATCCCACTGGAACTGGAGTTACAAGTGGTTGAGAGCTACCTACATGCACTTAAACACTGAGCCATCTTTCCAACTGTAGGCTATTCTTGATAATACTTCCACAGTCCTGGAAAACCTAATTGTAGTATCTTTCTACTTAAAAAGAAAATCAGTTAACTTCATCTTGTCTTGTGGGATAAAGGCCAAACTCAAAAAAAAAAAAAAAAAGAGTACAGGGTGTGTCTGATCTTACATTTCCCATTACTCCAACTGAACCAAGATGTTTCTTATTTCCTGTGCTTCTGCCTGTGGTTTTCATGTGTTTATCCAAGTGCTTGGCATTTCCTTATTCTTTGTCATCAACTCTATTAGCTGCCCATCATCCATCTCCTTTCCTGACAATTATGCTTTTATTCATAAATATGAGACATTCAGATGATTTACCACCAACCCCAAGGTTAGTTTTGATTAGTCTAAACCAATCAGCCCATTGCATTCCCTTGTAATCTGTTACTTGTCCCAGTCAGGTTGAACTGAAGGAGACAGATTTTCTGCGGAAAATGGTTCTTCTTTCTCTTTGTGTTCAAGACCAAGAGAACAATGAGGCCGCTATTGCTACTGGCAGTTGTCCTCTAACCACGGGGGATAGAGCATCCCCTAAAGATATCAGATCAAAGTTAGAAGAAGGAATCTTAAGTCCTTGGTGGCATCACTTAGTCATACCATATACTGGGCCTTACTTAATAAGGCATTTCTCATGACAGATAAATTTCTCATGGTTTATAAATTATGTATGTATATATGTATATGGGTGGGTTTGAGTACATATTGTGTACTATATGCATACACAGGCGAGAAGAGGACTTCGAACTGGAGTTGGTTAGCCACCATGTGGGTACTGAGAACGAAACCTAGTTCCTCTGGAAAAGCAGCGTGTGAGTGCTCTTAACCACTGAGCCATTTCTTCAGCCATAAATTTGTTTAAATCAGCTCCTTGGAATTAAAAAATATTCTGGCTGGTACAGTACTCTATTTTCAAGATCTAGTTATGTTACCTCTACCAACAATAACCAATTTTGTTGGCACTTGAGTCCTCTCTCCCATCCATATCATAGCATATTGTAATTGCTCACTTGGTGTGTCCGACTTTAAAGTATAGAGAGCATAGTGTAGTGTCTGTTTGTAATAGATATCCAGCAAGTGAACTGATAGGATAAAGTAACACGATGGCTATATTAGTTCTGTGTAAGCAAGTTTAAAATAAATGTAAAGTATGTTATTATTTTTAAGTCCAGGTAAAATGGAAAATTTAGACTAGATACTGTTTGCTGGCTCTTAATTATTACCTGGAATTTATATTTTGAGACAGATCACTCTGTAATCGAGGCTAGCCTTGAACTCATAGCAGTCCTTTTGCCAAATGCTCGAATTACCTATGTGAGCTACTATGCCTGGCTAAATATTTTGACTTAGATATAAAATGTGTGTTTTCTATTAGCAGTTAAAAGCAAGTACAGAGTTTGGTTCCCAGCACCCACATCAGGCAGCTTACCACTACCTGTAAATCCACTTCCTGGGATCTGATGCTCTCTTCTGATCTTTGCAGGCACCCACATGTACACATCCACACACAGACACACATACATAATTATTTAAAAATAAAATAAATCTTAGAGAAATCATCTCTCATGTTTGTTTGTTTGTTTGTTTGTTTATTGTGGTTTTTCAAGACAGGGTTTCTTTGTAGCTTTGGATCCTGTCCTGGAACTAGCTCTTGTAGACCAGACTGGCCTCAAACTCACAGAGATCCGCCTCCCTCTGCCTCCGAGTGCTGGGATTAAAGGTGTGCACCACCACCGCCCAGCTTCTCATGTCTCTCTTTTTTTTTTTTTTTTTTTTTTTGTTTTTTTGAGACAGGGTTTCTCTGTGGTTTTGGAGCCTGTCCTGGAACTAGCTCTGTAGACCAGGCTGGTCTCGAACTCACAGAGATCCGCCTGCCTCTGCCTCCCGAGTCCTGGGATTAAAGGTGTGCGCCACCATCGCCCGGCTCATGTGTCTTTTAAAAAAGAAACCGTGGATCTCATTTTGTCATAGTCCTTATGAACGGAGCAATGTTAAATTATATTATTGTATTATTCTTACCATTTTTAATTGGGAGACTTACATGCCAGAACTAACTTCAAATATATTGTGTGTATGTGCATATATGTGTGTTTGTACACATACATGTGTATGAAGCCCAGACAGCCTCAAGTATTGTTCCATAAGAGGTATTGTTCCTTCTTTGAGACAGTGGGGAATCTCAGCAATTAAGCTATATCTGTCTGTCTCTGCCTCTCTAGTGCTGGAATTTCAAGCATAGTCTATCACATCTGACTTTAAAAAAAAAAAAAAAGCATAGGTGAGTGGTCCTTTCTGACTGAGCCATCTCCCTAGTCCCTATTGTGTCTTATAGTCATATATATATTGATTCTTTGGGAATCCAATCATGTACCCCAGCCCTGCTTACCTCTAAGTTCCTCCATATCTGCCCCTCACCCCTGGAGTGCCCCCCCCCGCAAGAAGAAACCCCCTCCATAAAAATAATTAAAAACAGAATACACAAAAACCCACCTTGCTTCTCTGTCTTTCATTCGTTTTAGTGGTACTGGGAGCTGCTGCAGTGTATACCCTTTCATCCAGTCAGCCCCACTCGCAAATGTTCATTGCAGTCATTGATCTGGTTCAAGGCCTCTGGCCTCTGGCACACACACCATCACTACTGGACCTTCACCGAAACTCCTCTTGGATATCTTTCCATTGCCCCGAGACATGGAGATCCTGTGGGTATCATTCAGCAGGACCAGCCCCTTCATGCACTCTAGCAGGTAGATGTTAGGCTGGCCCAACCCAAGGCCGAAGATGTAGGCCTCAGTAGTCAGTCCACACCAATAGGACCGTCCTCCTTTGGCAAGGGGCAGAGTCAGCTCTCCTAAGCCTTTGCCATTGGGCCAGCCCACTGATGCCTTTGGTGAGGGGTAGAGCCATCTCTTTTGAGGGGAGCTGTTTTCCTTCAGTGACCAGCAAGAGGCAGGGCCAACTATCTCAGGATCAGTAAAGGGCAGGGCCCCCTCAGCACTGCCCTCAGATTTCAACAAGCATTGTTCCTATGGTTTTCTTTGGTAACACGGCCTATGGACATTAACACAGAACCCAGTGGCAACAGGACCACAGACCTTTAGCAGCAGCTTGGGCCTGACATCACCATGGCCCAGGGTGGCAGCATAGACTTCCCAAGATCAGTATGGCCCCAGCAGTAGCTTGACCGTCAGTATTATATCTTTTTTTTTCAATGTTAAAAAAAGGAATAAGAAAAAATGCCATAATATTTAATATGGTTATGAGGTACAATGTAATGTTTTGATTTTTATATATGTTGGATAATATGTGCTTTCAAATTGTATTTAGGTCTGTGCTAGCTAGGATAATTTATGGGTTGTTTTAGAGAATTTTGTGATATGCTTTGTAAGACTTAGATATTCTCTTTGTTTTTTCAAAACAGAGTTTCTCTTTGTAACCCTGTTTGTCTTGGAACTCGCTTTGTAGACCAGGCTGGCCTTGAACTTAAAGAGAACTACCTGCCTCTGCCTCCTGAGTGCTGGGATTAAAGGGGTGCGCCATCACTTTCTTAAACATTCTTTCTTTCTTTTTTTAGTTATAAACTGATTGGCCTAGTAGCTCAGACTTCTTGTTAACTCTTATAACCTATATTAGCCCATTATTGTCTGTGTTAGCCATGTGGCTCGGTACCTTATTCAGCAAGGCAGTCACATCTTGCTTCTTCTTTTGCTGGGTCACAACTGCAGACTGCAGAATCCTCTTCCCAGAATTCTTCTGTTCTCATTGCCCCCCCCCCCCACTTCCTGCATATTCGCCCTGCCTATACTTTCTGCCTGGCTACCGGCCTATCAGCATTTTATTAAATAAGTACTAGAAACAAACTTAAACATTCTTATCTTAGACTTTCCTAAATTATTTTTTGCTTGCTTGAGACTAGACATGAAAATTTTCTTGTAAGCAAAATGTTTTGGGCAGAGCTCGATAAGTTTGTGTCAAATGTTAGCAACTGTTAGTGATAGAGAAGTTTCATTAAGTAAAACTGTTGATTGCCTTTCTACCACAGCAACATGCATAAAATTTTCTAACAACATGAAGGCTTGCTGATAGGGAAGAAACTTCTAGCTGAGCTCCAACCTGATTATTCCATGTCCTTTGACTAAACTATACTGTGTTTTTAGCAATATGGTCTTATAAAGTTCTGATGGCCAACCAGGAGTTATGACAATAGGCTGTGTTTTTCAGAGGCATCTGGGACTTCACTGGTCACATCTCCTTGAGAGGTGGCTCATACTTGGCGCTGGGATTTTCATTTAATCACCCATGGCTTCTGGGAGAAGCATTATATATTATGGAGGATACCATTGTTTTTCAATAAGCTTATAAAATATGTTTTTCTATAGCTATAGTTTTGGTTCCCATCCTTCCACTTGCCTCCCTCAGTAGACCTTTATACTCACAGTATTTCCTCTTCCACATATGTCCAATGTGTTCCATGTCCACTCCTCTAAATGGTCCCTTTCAAGTTTTTAGCCTTTACCAGCACGCAGTAATGCTAGTCACACTACTGTAAAATGTGTAGCTAGGATCCACATATGAGGGAGAGTGAGCAATGCTTGTTTTTATGGGCCTTTTTACCTTATTAATTGTATTTTCTAGTTCCATCTATTTTCCTGCATTTTTTTTTGTTGTTGTTGTTTTTTGCTTTTTCCAGACAGGTTTTCTCTTTGTAACCCTGGCTGTCCTGGAACTTGCTCTGTAGACCAGGCTGGCCCAAAA
This sequence comes from Alexandromys fortis, assembly GCF_014885135.2. Classification (NCBI taxonomy): domain Eukaryota; kingdom Metazoa; phylum Chordata; class Mammalia; order Rodentia; family Cricetidae; genus Alexandromys; species Alexandromys fortis. The sequence continues at coordinate 8,228,205 of NW_026067953.1, read as the reverse complement.
CTCAAAGATCCAAGCTAAGTCGTGGTAGCTCACGCCTTTAAACCCAGCACTCAGGAGGCAGAGACAGGCGGATCTCTGAGTTCAATACCAGCCTGGTCTACAGAGTGAGTTTCAAGACAGGCTCCAAAGCTACAGAGAAACCCTGTCTCAAAAAAACAAAAAGAAATTCAGAGATCCAGCTTCCTATGCCTCCATAGTGCTAGAATTAAGGGCACGTGTCTGGTTTAGATGTCACTTTTCTAAAACAACCTTATAAAGCAGACTTTTTCATTATCATTAAAAAAAAGATACTTCTCCCAAGATTGTTCAGTTGAGAAATGGCAGAGCTAGATCCAAAACCAGGGAGCTTGCCTCCAAAGTTCCTCATCTTCACTGATCTATATACTTCCCCTGCAGCATAATTGTATGTTTATTGATATTAGACTTTAGGCACTTTTGAAACAAAAATTATGCCACTCATTTTATATCCCCGTGTGCTCAGCACATAGATATCCAGGAAAATACTTAGTTGATTGAAAATTCTCTTATTTGATTTTGAGTATCCAAGGACTTGAAACCATGGCTTCACACACATGCTAGATAAGTACCTGACCATTAGGAGATTTCTATCTGTCTGTTTCCCACCAAAAATTGTCTTCAATTTGAGAGCAGAGAGGGTGTTGGGGATTGGGATGGGGTGTCTGCAATTGAGACAATATCTTCCTCTGTAGCCCAATTGGTTTCACACTCTGTATCCAAGGATGACCTTGAACTTCTTTCTGATCCTATCTCATCTCACAGGTTCTGGCATGTGCCATGTCTCGTTTATATGGTGTTAGGTTCAAATTCAGGGCTTTATGCATGATGAGTAAGCACTCTGCCTACTAAACTGCATCCCCAGCTCTCTATTAATTTTTAATGGGTATAATTTCAGTGTGCATGTAGAAGTCCTTAAAAAGTATATCTCATTTTGTGTGGGTGTGTATGTGGATGTGGATGTGTAGTTCTGGGGAATCAAACCAGAACTTTGCATTATGCTAGCAAACACTACCACTAAGCTACATCTTTATCCCAGTACTCTAAATATTTTAAGCCTTGACAGTATTCCACAAGTTAAGTGATTTATCTGTATCAAACAACTACAAGTTGGAGGAATACTTAAGGCATACACAAGCTCTTGTATTTCTTGGAGAAGCTGGGATGTCATACCTCAGTTAACTTTTCAAATAAGGCCTTAAAATTACTTCCAACATCTTGCTATAATTCTCTATCATATCACCGCATAGAGACCTAGAAAAGTCTCCCTCCCCCAGTGTGTCCTCGCTTTACCAAAGGCTTTGATGCTTTGTTTTCTCTCTTCTGAATCCCTTACACTGGTCTGTAGGTTTCTGAATCCTGGCCCTATTGACGTACTTTTAATCCATTTTTCCTCACTTTATTCATTCATTCATTCATTCATTCATTCATTTGGGGGGCATATGTACACATATGCTGTGGTGAACCTGTGGAGATCAGTAAGGAGCTTTCAGAATCAGTTTTTCTTTCTATCATGTGAGTCTCGGGGATAGAACTTGGTCTTGGAGTGTCCTGAGCTGATACTGGTCCCTTAAAGACAGACCCTTAAAACCAAACCCAGTTTACTGATTTACCAGGACTCAGGCCTCAACAAGGTATAACTCCTTCTTCCCCCGAGAGACAGTTTCTCTTTGTAGCCCTGGTTGCCCTGGAGCTTGCTTTATAGGCCTAGCTGGCCTCAAACCAGAGATCCACCTGCCTCTGCCTCTCAAATACTAGGATTAAATGTGCGTAGCACCACCGCCTGGCCTACGGTACAACTCTTACATGGCCAAGACATAGTAGAACAAAGATACAAAGGAAGTCTTCCTTGAGCCTTCACCTAGAGAAATCATGCAGGACACATTTCCTCCTGCCAGTGTGGAAATGGCTGCAGTACATGTGAAGTACTGTCTTCTATGGAAGTTGATTCGCAATAGAGTGTACAGAATTTTTATTGAGATCTGGTCACAGAGGACTCTTCACTTCACTTCTGCCTAAATTCTAGGCTCACCTGAGGAAAGCAGGAATCCAGTATGTTTCATATGTTTACTCAAACTGTTGAGGCTCTGTGAACCACCCTGTCAGATAGTTAAGGGATGGAAAGAACATTCCCTAACCCCATAACCTAGATCCTGCCAGGGTTAACCTATAAGCAAACTTTTCTGAGATCAGTGGTCCAAAATCTGCTATCAGTGTTCACTGCTTTCTGCATAGTGCTTTTCATTTTTTAATCAATTTCATATTATGTTAGTCAACATTAGCTCTTTGCTAATGCCTTCATAGTATAATTGAAAGTATCTTCCAACCGGGCAGTGGTGGCGCAAGCCTTTAATCCCAGCACTCGGGAGGCAGAGACAGGCCTAGTCTACAAGAGCTAGTTCTAGGACAGGCTCCAAAGCTACAGAGAAACCCTGTCTCGAAAAACAAAACAAAACAACAACAAAAAAGTATCTTTCACGGAGTACTGTTAATGTAGTTTTTACTGGGCTTTGCTAGAAAAGTTTGTACCTTTAAGTCTGGAAAGGCTTGTTGCAGCTCTTTGAGGACCCCAGCCCTTTGCAAGATGTGCACAATCTGGTTTCACTGCCTTGCCTACATCCTACCTGACTCATCTGTTCTCTACCCCCTTTGCTTAATTTGCACAACTGCTTGCTCTGCCCTATTTCCCAATGTTACCTCTTCTGTCAGTAATATATCTTACCCATTCTTCCCTATTGCAGCCTGTACTTTTCATGGCATTGATCCCATTGCTCAAGTTTATACAATTATTTATTTAGATTTCTGTTTTCTCTAATTCAACTGTAAAGATCATTAAGACTCAACACTTACGTAACCATGTAGTTAGTACTCCGATTTTATATAATGTGTAGGTCTCCAAAACTGGCCAATAGTTCCCAAACTAACCCTTTTATGGTAGAATGCACAAAATAAATAATATAAATACTAAAATAATGTATGCCTATGTGACATGTACAGAATAAACAGGAAATGGGATTTTCAACAAGAGATTTGCACTGTAATTTTTTTTAGGAATTTGTATGAGTGTGTATCTGCATATGGGTATGTGCATACGTGTGTAGGTGCCTGTGGATGCCAGAGATGGATCCCCTAGAGCTGGAGTTATAGGTAGTTATGATCTGGCTGGTGTGGGTGCTAGGAATCAAAGACAGGTCATCTGCCCTAACCACTGAACTATCTTTGTATTCCTTATTCTGTACTCTTAATTGAAGCTTTTTTTAAAAAAATATATGCTAATGAATTAGACTAGAAACAGTGAGAACTTTTTGGTGTAGTGGGAGTGAAGAGAAACATACACACAGTTTTAAAATAAATGATTTGGTCTAAGTTTGGTGAACCTACTTGGTATAGAAAAGGAGGAAGAAAGTGAAATGCCTAGTTTTGATTCTTGTTGTGTATGGTATTTCTTTTAAAAGATACTTGCATAAAGAGTTGATTTCTGCACTACTCTGTGTTTCAGACAAACCTACTAAAAATCTACTGTATGGTAGGTACTAAATTAATCCTTTTGATAGACTGCCTGTAATCCCAGCACAGCAAAGTACAGCAAAAAGCATGAGTGTCAGAACTTCAAAGGGTATTGACAGAATTGGCTATACAGAAGTATGGAAACACTCTGACAAAAGCCGTAGTAGTTGTTTTTTTTTTTTTTTTTTTTTTTTTTTTTTTTTTTTTTTTTTTTTTTTTTTGTTTTTTTTCTTGAGACAGGATTTCTCTGTGGCTTTGGAGCCTGTCCTGGAACTAGCTCTGTAGACCAAGCTGGTCTCGAACTCACAGAGATCCAACTGCCTCTGCCTCCCGAGTGCTGGGATTAAAGGCGTGCGCCACCATCGCCCGGCTCCGTAATAGTTTTAAAAGATTCATTTGTATATTCTCTGATATACCTTATGTATATGAGCATGTATGCATATGCGTCATATGTATGTATTGCCTACAGAAAAAAGAGGGCATTAGATACCTTCAGACTATAGTTATCAATGGTTGTGAGCTACCATGTGGATACTGGATCCAGGTTCTCTGGAACAGCAGCAAGTGCTTTTAATAGGCCCTCACTCTTGATATTTTAACATAGAATGTATTAAAAATTAATAACAAAAATAGCTGAATTTTTTTAAAAAAAAATGGGAAAGGAGGACCAGCAGGATGGTCCAGTGGATACCAAACCTGATGGCCTGCCTGAGTTGGATCTCTGTGACAGACATGCCAGGGCATGCTCACTCCCACCATACACAGGCAAAATAAATGATTTTTTTAATGGGCAAAATAGCATAGAGAATTGATGTGGGATGTTCTTCTGTGTACATGTTGCTCTTGTTGGTTAATGAGTAAAGCTGCTTTGACCTATGGCAGGGCAGAATATACCCAGGCTGGAAGAGATACAGAGTAGGCAGAGTCAAGGAGATACATGTAGCTGCTGAAGGAGAAAGACATCGCCAGAACCTTACCAGTAGGCCACAGCCTTGTGGTAGTATACAGATGAATAGAAATGAGTTAATCTAAGATGTAAGAGCTAGCTAGGAATACACCTAAGCTATTGGCCAAACAGTGTTGTAATTAACATAGTTTCTGTGTGATATTCGTGTCTTGGCAGTCTCTGCTTACAAAGCATCACAGGAATTAAAAAGAATATTGAGATTAAGTTTCATATATAAAATAAATAAAAAGATATCAGTTGACTCATTTTTCTGCACTCACAGTATAAAGATTAAAAATTATGTTTAACATTTTGAACATTTTCTTTAAAAGTTAATTAGGAATCTACATTATACCTTTTCTGACAATATGTCTCAAGTACCTCCCCCCCCCCCTTTTTTTGATATGATCTCACTATGTAGCCCTGGCTAGTCCCTGTGATCTGGAACTCCCTGTATAAACTAGACTGACCTTAAACCTACCTGCTTCTGCCGCTCAAGTGGAATTAAAAGCCTGTGCTACCATGTTGAGCTTATATATATCTTTTAAGCTAGTAATTAGTCTTTTTGGAATCTGTGAACTATATTAGTGATCAAAGACATGTAAAAGGATTGCTGCACTCTATATAATAATAAAGAGTTGGTTTACTGCATGCTGATGTGATTAAATACATTATGGCATATGCACAGTGTAGCTCTGTGTGTAGATTTTTTAAAAGGCAAAGTGCAGATTTGTATGTGACTATATTTCTTCAACTCTGATATATTTTGAAATGAATTAACTTTAGAACTGTCTGTGAAATACCCTACTGAAAACTGGTTTATGCCAGGCGTGGAGTCACATGACTTTATCCCAGCTAGAGATCAGAGGATCACAAGTCTTGAGTGCAACCTAAACTCTACATATAAAGATCCTGTCTCTCAGAATAATAATTAGGTTCAAATCCTAGGAAAGGAAGAATTGGATTATTGCAGGTTGTCTTTAGGGAAAGAGACAGTATAAGGAATTGCCTTTCTGTGTAGTGTTCTGTATATTTGGAAACAGTTTTAAACAACAGACTATTCTTGTAATTGTGTAGGGGACAGTTCTGATTCTGAGATGAAGAAGAGTAACATTGATGAGCAGATTCTTTAACATCTTTGATCCATTTAAATAGCCTTTAAGAGTATCTTGACTCAACATAGTACATTGGCACTTTGAAGCTCCAGTAGTAGACAGAAACACTTTGTTAACCTAAGGATAGCCTGCAGTAGTCACATACTAGTTTTACATTTTAATGCACATCTGAATTTATAATAGTTTTCAAGGTTAAGATTTAATAAATTTTAATTTTTATAAATTAAGTAACTATATTTAAATTTTATTCCTAGTAATGTAATTGTATATCTTTTTTAAAGATTGTTTTAAAGTCCCCTCTTTTTGAGCTAGGGTTGGCTGGCCTGAAACTCCTGGTTCTCCTATATCTACCTCCCAAAGGCTAAGATTACAGCCATGTCCCAGTATGCTCTGCCGGTTTGAATTTTTCTAACCCTATTAAGAATGATCTGGGGCTTGGGAAATGCTTCGTGGGTAAAGTGCTTGCTGCATCAGTGTTAGGACCTGAGCTTAGGTCCCAAAACCTAATAAAAGCTAGGTATGCTGGCAGGCATCTTGAGGAAAACAGACAGATGGTACCTGGTGGCTTTCCAGCCAACCAGTCTAGCCAAAATGCCAAGCTCAAAGTTCAGTGGAAGACCATGATGTAGAGGGGGCTGAAAAGATGACTCTGTAGTTAAGGGCATGTCTGTCTACTCATCCAGAGGATCAGGTTTAATTCCCAGCACCCATCCATCCATATGGCAGCTAACAACTGCCTATAACTTCAGTTCCAGAGGATCTGACGCCCTCTCTGGTCTCCATGGTTGGTTTTTTTGAGACAGGATTTCTCTGTGTAGCTTTGGCTGTCCCGGAACTACCTCTTTAGACCAGGTGAACTCATAGAGATCCACCTGCTTATGCCTCCCAAGTGCTGGGATTAAAGGTGTGTGCACCGTCACTGCCAGTTTGTAATTTTTTTTAATTTAAAAATCATTTCTAAAACTTCACTAGCGTCCATTCCCTATATTGTTCATGACTTTCTTTTGTCACCGGGTAGCCTGGGCTGCCCTCAAACTCTTACCTAAGTGACTTTCTGAAAAAAAAATTTTTAAATAATCTTAGCCCAGTATGGTGACTTACATCTTTAATCCCAGTACTAGGGAGGCAAAGGCAAGTCAGTCTCTGTGAGTTGGAGGCCAACCTGGTTTACATAACAGGTTCCATGATAGCCAAGGCTACACAATTAGACCCTATCTCAATAATAATAATAATTTTAAGAGATAACAAATTTCAGACCATGCACATTGTACCAGATAATTAATTTGAGAAATATTTCATAACTAGAAAAATCAAGAACACTAAGAATATGTAATTTCATTTTAGGAAGAGAAGTCAGCCAGAAATTCAAACACCACCCACTCCCCCATATTAAAATAAATTTCTTCCATAGAGCCAAAATTCTAAGAACCAGATTCACCTCATATCTCTGCATTCATTTCCCTTATCCTCTAGTTTGAAAAATATCTTAACAGTTACACTTACAAGAATGACGAATAGATAAGTGGGATATATGTACATTTGTGCTCTTTTAAAAATGCCTTTTATTTTTTTTTTAAATCTTGGAGACAGGGTCTCTATGTGTAGCCCTGGTTGTCCTAGAACTCTCTATGCTCCAGGCTGGCCTCTAGCTCACAAAGATCCTCCTGCCTCTGCCTCCTGAGTGCTGGGATTAAAGGCGTGCACCACCACCACCCAGCAAAAAGTTTTTTTTAAATAGAGTAAGAAAAGTATCACCAGGGAACTGGCATCTGTTTTGAATTAGAATAGATTCTATTTTTAAAAACCCATATGATCTTAATAAGGTTCTCTTAAATCTGGGCATTAATGTTATTCTTTTAGGAGTTGAAGGCACAGGGAATCCTTGAGCTCAGGGGATTTGAGACCAGCCTCAGAAACAGTGAAAACCTGTCTCAAAGCAGGGAGGAGGTCGATACCTTTAACATTCTTGAATAAAAATGTTTTCAGGCTACTTTTTTGTTCAGTGGAAAGTGGACAAGGGAAACACCTACCTTTCTACCCCTCCTTCCCTCTGTCCCTCTCTTTTTCTTTGAGGCAGGGTCTCATGTAGACTAGACTGGCCTCAAAGCCATTCTATAATCAAGAATGGTCTTGAACACCTAGTCCCCTTGTCTCTACCACCCAGGTGCAGAAATTTCAGGCATGTACCACCACAGTTAGTGTATGCAGCGTAGGAGTTGAACCCAGGCCTTCATGCATGCTAGACAAGGACTCTATGTACCAACTAACTGAGCTACATCCCTATCTTTCTTTTCCTCCTTTTCTTGACTACTCTTATATATGAGTTTGAGCAATTTAACAAGTGTACACTGTCTTACAATTTGTAATCCCAGAATGTTAACACCATTTTGAGATAGGATGACAAATATTGGCACAACCTGTAGTTTGTTTGTTTGAAACAGGGTTTCTCTACATAGCCCTTGCTGTACTGGAACTCAACTCTGTAGACCAGGCTGGCTTCTACCTCTTAAGTACGGATTACCACACCTGGCAATACTGCTTTCTTTATTTAAGAAAAAAAAAAGTAAAGGAAAAGTGAATTTAATATATATATCTGGCTTCGAAAGAATCATGATGTATTTTAACAGCAGTGTTCAGAGCTCTAAACTGGTTATAAACATTAAATGCTTATTTTGTTGGTAGAACTAAGATTGAAACCGACTTTAATATGTAATCACTCAATAGTTTAATTCTGTAAATTTAATTGTCAAAACTGGAGAGAAAGCTGGGCATGAAGATATATACCTATAATTCTAACACTCAGGAGGCAGAGACAGGCAAACAGTGGCAAGTTGGATGCCAGTCAGAGCTACTCAGTGAGAAAAATAAGGGTGAGAGATGGCTCCGCCAGGCAAGCATGAGGACCTAAGTTCAGATCCTCAGCATCCACATAAAAAGCTTGGTGCCTGCAAATACATCTCTGGGGAGGTAGAGACAGGAAAATCACTGGGGATCACTCACCAGCCATCTATTCTCACTGAGCAGGTGAACTCCAGGTTCATTGAGAGGCCCTGCATAAAAAAATTGAGAGCCAGGCATAATGGCTCATGCCTTTAATCCCAACACTAGGGAGACAGAGGCAGGTGGATCCCTGGTGTTGGATATCTCTCTGTATGCTGTGAATACATTTTATTACCGTTGATTTGGTCAGCAGCCAGACAGAATAGAGCCAGGCAGGAAATCAAAGCAGAGATACAGGGTGAAAAAGGGCAGAGTGAGGAAGATGCTAATAGTGCCATAGAAGCAAGATGTGAGATAACAAGTCACGAGCCTCATAGTAAGATACAAACTAATAAATATGGGTTAATTTAAGTTGAAAGAGCTAGTTAATAATAAACTTGAGCTAGTAGGCTAAAGAGTTTGTAATTAATATTAAGCCTCAGATGATAATGATTAATATTATTCAGGAACTGGTGGGTGGGAGAGTAACCTCCAGTTACTCACTCTGTGAATTCAAGGCCAGTTTGAACTACATAGAAAATTTCAGGACAGCCAAGGCTACATAGAGTCTCAAAAAAAAAAAAAAAGGTAGAAAGCAATTAAATGTAGTGATGAGGCAAGCAGGCCTGCTTTTCATCCTGCCCAGCTCCTGCATGGCTAGCTTTACACCCGAAATAACAACACACAAATTGTATTCATTTAAACACTGCCTGGCCCATTATATCTAGCCTCTTCTTGGCTAACTCTCACATCTTAATTAACCCATTTCTAGAAAGCGTCCATCTTGGAAAGGAGCTTCATGGCGTCTGCCTGACTCTGCTTTCTTTCTCCCACAATTCTGTTCTATCTACTCCACCTATCTAAGTACTGCCCTATCAAAAAGCCAAGGCAATTTCTTTATTAACCAATGAAAGTAACACACAGACAGATGACCCTCCTACATCAATTAAAGATACCCATTTTCAACCTCTGTCCTCTACATGCATCCACCTATAAACATGCTTCCTATATACATGTGTACACATGCCAGAAAAGAGGAGAACTTGTAAAAAGAAATTAGAATGCGTGCACTAATTGCCAATATAGCATTTGTAAACAAAAATATAGGTACTAGAGCATGAGACATTAAAGGTAGGAGTTACTGGCTCCAGTATTGTAACTGGCCTTCACAACATGCAGAAAGCCAAGGCAGGAGGATTGAGAGCTCCAGCCCAACCCTGTCTACACAGCATGTGAACCCAGAAAGTAAAGAAACTTCCAGAAGCAAGCAAAATTGTTATAAGGTCTCAGGAACCAGTATGAGTAACATGGGATGATAGTTACTAGGAATTAGAATGTGTCCGATATATGGATTCGTGAACTGAATAATTGGCAAGTTCTACAGAATTCTTCCAGCTAATGATTAAAGGAGAAATAAGTCACCATTTTGCAAACTCTAGCAAATTAATGACTTTAGTTAGTGATTATGGTGACTTTTAAAGATTGAGAATTAAGTAGAAGTTTTGTACTGTTTGAAGTACATTCTATGACTGTTCTGCTTTGTTTTCTGTTGCTGTGATAAACACCCTAAATAAAAGCAACTTGGGGAGGAAAGGAATGATTTCATCTTACAGCTTACAGTCTATCATTGAGAGGCAAGGCAGGAAGGAACTCAAGATGGAAGAAACTAGAGACCACCAAGGAAGGACTACTTACAGCCTTGATTCCTTATCTGCTCAGTTATCTATCTTATGTAACCCAGGCCTTCCCATATCAATCTGCAATCCAAACAATGACCACAGACCCATCTGATGAAGGTAATTTCTCAATTAAGATTCCCTATTTCCAAATATGTCAAGTTAACAAAAGCTATCACAATTAGATGTCAAATATGAGGCAGTCTTAGCTAAATAAATACGTATGTTCAAACAGTAGTAATATTGAGTGCTGAGGAGATGACTCAGTGGGTAAAGAACTTGCCCACACAAGCATAATGACTTGAGTTCAGATCCTGGTGGCCTAAGTATTTCTAATTTCAGTATGCCCCTACTGGGAAGTGGGAGGTGGAGACAAGAGAATACATGATGGAAACTTGTTGGGCGGCTAGCCTGGCTTATACAACAAAACAAAACAAAAGACCTTGTCTTAAATAAAGTGGAAGGGAAGACCAACACCAAGGCTGACTGTCTTATATGTCCCTATGCCCACATTCACTTTCACACACATAAACACAAACACAAGAATGATACTGAATCTGACCACATCTCTAGGTAATGTCAGTTCATTGTGAAAGAAGCCAGAGGAACTTTATATTAATAAACATCAGAAAATTACGTGAAGGGAATGGAGACACAGAAGGAGAAGCACTTGAAGATTTGAGGTTCAAGATTGGAGGGGGGAAGATTCTGTTAGAATTGATATGAAATTGCTGCAATTTAATTAATTTTGAAATTTACTGATGGAACTAAGCTCTCCCCCTTTTGTGTATATTCTTTCTATAGAAATGCAAAAATATCCCCTGCAAAGAGGGACTGAGAATTGTCTTCTCTGTCTGAATGCTAAGAGATGTGTTATTTATGGTGTGTTAATCCACAATCAGGAAACTTCACCATTCATTGATGATTCGAAGTACTAGAAAGATTGTGACCAGTCCATTTAGGTTGGGGAGATAGCTTAGTGAGTAAACTGCTTGCCTTGTAAGCTTGTGAACCTGAGATTTTGATCCCTAGACCCCACATAAAAAGCTGGATGTGATGGTTTGCTCTTTTAGTCCCAAGGATGGTGAGATAGAAGGCAGAGACAGGTGGATATCTAGAACTCACTGGCCAGCCATCCTAGCCTTCTTGGTGAAATGCTGGGCCTATGAAAAACCTTGTCTCAAATAAAAGGTGGAAGGCACTAGGCATGATACCTGAGATTGTCTTCTAATCTCCATATACACATATGCACACCACCTCACATACAGTATGCACCCACCCACACAAACACACCAAGATCAGTTCATTTAACCTCGGGTTGGTGGGGGCGGTGCTTAACTGAGGTTGCACTTTCCTAAATCGACCGTGGGTAAATTTGAGACTCCCAGTCTGTGAGGACTATGAATCAACAAGCTCAGACATGCCATAATCTCCTCCTAGTGCCTATCTTTGAAGGTCCCAAATGTGATCTGTTTGGAAGACTAGACTCCTCTCCTGGCCAAATATCCTATCAATATAAAGATAATTGTGAGGCGCTGGCTTCTAAGTTTATCTCAGGAAATGGAGCAGAGATTTGACTGGGAACAAAAGATTTTTGACTGTGTGACCAACTTTCTCACCAGGGTTCCACAGCATTGGGGAAAGTCACCCAAAATACCAGTACATGGATAAAACTGTGCCCAATAATTGATAAATGCACTTCTAAAGCTCTTGGGATGAGTCTCACTAAAGGGAGAGCGCTATGGCTTCACACGGGATTTACAGCAAGAACAGTCACTATTCAAAAGGCAATATTCCTAGCGTCTTTCGTCTTGGCCTACCTCCTTCGTAATGTATTTTTCTGGTGGGTTGACCTGATTTGTAAACTGAAATCTCACTGCACAATCCTGAAGACCACAGCACGACTGTCTAGATCAAATTGCCCCGTGGGCATGTCTGTGAGATATTATCTTGTGGGAATACCTAGCCTATAAGTGGGCAGTATACCATTTCCTGGATTTGGGTCCTGCCTATATAAAAGCAAAGGAAGCAAGCTGAGCAGTAAGCATTCATGCATTCATTCCCTTTCTGGTTTTGACTGTGAATGTAAGCAGCTGCTTCGAGTTCCTGCCTTAATTCCTCCGACAACAATGGACTATAACCCGGAATACTAAGCCAAATAGACCCTTTCTCCCTTAAAGATGCTTTTGTCAGGATATATCATAGCAACAAAATCAAAACTAGAGTAACAGTTTAACCTCCACCTTAACATGTTCATTCAGAGAATTAAAAAAAAAATAGTACCTGTTCTGTCTACATGGAGAACTTGTTTTGTTTTGAGAAGTAAATGCTTTAATGCATGAAAAAGCTCTTTGAAAATCCTACATCCCTATTCTGTTGTGTAATAATCCCACTACAATCATGAAAAGAAATTTTAAGTCAGAGAGAATGCTTTTTAAAAAATATAAATCTGTCATTGCTTTTCTCTATTAATGTTTCATTTTCTATGTGGCATAAAATACATAATTACTATTCTAACCAGTTTTAAGTATACAGTTGATGACATTAAATAACTTTCATAGTTGTGCAAACATTGCCACTATCCATCTCTAAAGCACTCTCATTTTCCACAAATGAAAAACTACTCATTAAACCCTAACTCCACAACTCCTGACAACCACCATTCCAGTTCCTGTCTTTGAATTTGAGTATACTTAATACAAGTGCAATCACCCTATTTGACCTTCTGTGATGGATTTATTTCACTTACCATAATGCTTTCATTTTAATGCTTTAGCATGGGTCAGAATTTCCTTTTTAAAACTTAATTTAAAAAGCTTAGTGCAGCCACACGTGGTGGCACACACTTTTATCTCAGCATTTGAGAGATAAATATATGTGAGTTCAAGGTCAGCCTGGTCTACATAGTAAATTTCATGCCATCCAAGGCTACATAATGTGACCCTTTCTCGAAAAAAAAATATGAATTTTTGAGGATTGAGCCCAAGTAGTCCTCAGTCATATGAGATGAGCATTTAGCTCTGTCACAAGACTTTTCCTTACATATTTTAGGTATATATCACATTTTGTCTACCCATTCAGTCATCACTGAACCCTTGAGTTGCTTTTCCCCGTGGCTGTTGTAAAGAGTGTTGCTGTGCACACAGGAGCATAGATGGCCGTTGAGTCCCTGCTGTCACCTTCTTTGGAATAGATTCTCACAGGTAGGATTGATGGATCAAATAATAATTCTATGTTTAATACTTGAGGAAGCTGTACTTTTAAAACTAAAGCTCACTTATATTTGAAACATCTAGCAGTCACATTTGATGCTGTTTGTGCACCAGACGATGAATCCTTTCTTTTCCTGAAAATGTTTTTCTAAAAGGCTTAAGATTATAGACAAGGAATATGGTTCCCAAGAAACAATTTTGGGACTGCAAAAACTAAGTCATTGTGATTACCTGCCAGTATGTCTTTTAAAAACTTATTTCATTCAGTTGTTTTTCAACTTAATGCCTCGTAAGTTTCAGCTACTTTCCTACATGAGAAGGATTTAATGTTGACTTAAATGAAGGAATAGCCAGTCAGTCATGGTGCACAGATTTAATCCCAGCACTCGGGAGGCAGAGGAAGGCAGATCTCTGAGTTTGAAGCCAGCCTGGTCTACAAAGCAAGTTCCAGGACAGCAGGGCTACAGAGAAACTTTGTCTTGGAAAATCAAAAAGAAAGAAAGAAAAGAAAAATAATATAAATTCCATGACGGTCATTACTTCATTTAGTCTTTTTCTTTTCTTTCTTTCTTTTTGCAGGATGCTGGGTGTTATTTCTTGGCATATGGACATATGTCGTACACCCAAAGGCATATTCTGTTTGGAAAAGGCAGCAGTGAGACAACTAATCAAGAGAATCTAGGTTTCCAAATGTCATCTCAGAAAACATTATCTGATAAAATACTTTAATAGCCAACATAACTATTGATATTGAACATGAAAATAATACGAGAATTGTGCAGGCACATACAAATCTCGTAACAACCTGTGCTTCATAGAGTGGTGTACTAAAATGCAGTTAGGTCAAAAAAGACTTTGAGTTTCAAGAAATGAATACCTAGTCATGACCCAGCTGCAGAGGAAGCAAGATGTGACTGCCTCGCTGAAAAAGTTGCCAAGCCACGTGGCCAACATAGACAAGAATTAAGGGCAAATATAAGTTATAAGAATTAGTTAAGGGGCTGGAGAGATGGCTCAGTGGTTGAGAGCACTGGCTGTTCTTCCAGAGGTCCTCAGTTCAATTCCCAGCACCCACATGGTGGCTCACAGCCATCTGTAATTAGATCTGGTGTCCTCTTCTGGTCTGTATGTATGTATGTAGACAGAACACTGTCTACATAAATAATAATAATTATTATTATTATAACAATAACAGAATTAGTTAATAAGAAGAGCCTGAGATACTGGGCCAATCAGTTTTATAATTGATGTAGACCTCTGTGTTATTTCTTTGGGACATAATGACTGCGGGAACTGGGCAGGACCGAAAACTCAGTCAACAGAAGGTGTCCAACGTGTGGACAACTGCATCCATATAAAGCCTGAGAGAGCTTGGGTAGTAATTCTAGACAGAAAAGAATAGAGGTATGCATGGCTTATTGCTGGCATCGTTTTCTCGGGTGGGATCTGTTTGCTAGAGGCAAATGTGTCTCATTTTAGAGAGGCTTCCTGACTCAGCTTAAATGGTGTTTATAAATAGCCTACAGCACTCTTCTTGGTGGAGGTAGGGACCTTGAACCCCTTAGAGTGTGGCAATAAACTGGCTCTGGCCAGTACCTCTGCCCTGAGGCTGGAATCTCAGAAAGCTAAGGAATAGACTGGATCCAGCCATCAAAGCCAAGGCTTTAATCCTAGCTATATTGGTTAGCAAATTAAAGACTCATGTGATCAGAAAAAGAGAGATACATTAAAAATAGTTTCAGACAAAAAAACCTCTAAACAATTTACAGTGTGTTTAAAAATATATGTAGGCTTGGGAAAGAAAAAAAAACGGATAAAGTCCTTTTTAAAAAAGAGAGAGAGTAGTTGGATGTGGTGGCACACACCTTTAATCCCAACACTTGGAGGCAAAGGCAGACAGATCTCTGTGAGTTCAAGGACAGCCTGTCTACAGAGTTAGTTCCAGGACAAAGATACATAGAGAAACTCTGTCTCAAAAAGCCAAAAATTAAAAATAAAAATAAAAGAAATAGAGTTTAAAATAAAGCCATGTAATGGAAAACAGAGAATCTGGATACTGTATGTTATTATGTTCTCTTTGAATTGTTTGAATGTTGAGGAAGGAGCAACAGCTGCTAAAAGATACTTGTCTATAAATCAGCCTTGTTATTTTATAGGTGCAGAAGCTAAGGTTCATCAAAGTTGAGAGTAACTTGTCTCATGTATGTGATAATGCTTGTCTGTGTGTGTATGAACATATTCATAAAAGATCAGTTAAAAACAATTGCCAGGTGGTAGTGGCGTACACTTTTAAATCCAGGACTCGGGAGGCAGAGGCAAGTGGATCTCTGAGTTCGAGACCAGCCTGGTCTACAAAACAAACTCCAGGACAGCCAGGTCTATGCAGAGAAACTCTGTCTCATAAATAAATAAATAAATAAATAAATAAATAAATAAATAAATAAATAAATAAATAATATAAAAAATCATATGTGAACTTCTTAGTATATTATTTACAAAAATGCAGTTTGATGTAACTTTTTTAATAATTTATTTTTATGTGCAGTGTTTTACCTGTGTGTATGTCTGTGAAAGGGTGTTGGACCCTGGAGTTACAGACAATTTTAAACTGCCATGTGGGTGCTAGGAATTGAACCTGGGATCTCTGGAAGAGCAGGCAGTGCTCCTAACTGCTGAGCCATCTCTCTAGCCCAAGGTTGCTTTTTTTTTTTTAATTGTTGGTTTAAGATATATTTAAAACAATAAATAATTTATCTTTGTTTCCATCAAGAAATGGATGAAAAGAGGCTGCTGGATCCAGGGTTGAAGGTTCATAAAGGCCTCTGGGATTACACTCTGAAGAACCAGCAGATGGAATGCCGGAGTGACTGAAGAAAATGGGTGCTAATGCATCTAACTATCCTCATTCATGCTCCCCACGGGTAGGGGGAAATTCACAGGCCCAGCAGACTTTCATAGGTAACTTTGCAATTTTAAATTTTATTTTCTGTTGTGACTGTAAATAGAATTGTGTTAACAGTTATATTTGTAGATAAAAAAGAGTGCTGAGAGGTAGAAAAATTATTATAGGTAATAATTCTGCAGTATCTAGGTTCCCTGCCCTCACCCCAATGTTAATCGGGCTTGTTATAAATGCAGCCTTAGAGAAAAACATTTTATAATTATAGCCAATATTCTTAATTTGTAAGCTGCTTCTCATTTCCAAAAAATCCATTAGTTAAGCCTTAGTCCTTGATTGCCAGAAAACCAAAGACTTTTTTTAAAATTCAGGCAAAATTTTGTTTTTATTTGTTGTTTCTTTCTTTCCTTCGTTCCTCCTTCCTTTTTATTAAAAATTGTTACAGAACATTTTAATTTGGTAGGGGTATTTATGGCTATGGTAGAGGATTATTTGTGAGAGTCAGTTCTTTCCTAATCCCCATGCGGGTACCAGGAATCAAACTCAGAACATCAGGTTTAGTGACACGTGACTAAGGCATCTTTCTGGCCCTCTTAAAATAGATTTATTTCTTATTTTATTTTGTGTGTATGTACGTGTGTGTGTGTGGTGTGTACACATGCATATGGAAGTTTACTTGCCTGTGTGTACACGGGGAGAGCAGACATTAACATTAGGTGTTTTCTCAATCACACTCTACCTTTTTTGACTTTTAAGATTTTTTATTTTATTTTGTGTGTATGTGTTTCTCCCTCAAATATATGTTTGTGTGACAAGTGCCTACAGAATCCCCAAAAGGATGTTGAATCCTGTGCAACCGGAATTGCAGGTGGTCATGAGCTGTTTTGGGGGTTGTGAACCCAGCCCAGGACCTCTGTAAGAACAGCAATTCTTTAACCACTGAGCAATATCTCTAGCCCTCTACCTACAGATAGATCTGTCATTGAACCTGGAAGCTCATGTTTTAGCTACACTGGTTGGCCTGTGGTCCCCTAGGATCTGCTTGTCTCCAACTTCCCAACACTGTACCATTGTGTATCATTGTGTCCAGCTTTTACATGTCTGATGGGTATCTGAACTTAGGTCTTCATGGTCCAATAAACCATCTTCCCTTCTCCCCTCCCCAGCCATGCATACCTGCACACCAACACACACACACCTTTATTTGAGCTCTGCAGCCTAAGCTGTTATAATAGTCTTGACCTCCAGCCTCAGCCTCTAAAGTGTTGGGATTACAAGTATACACCACATGGTGCCTAGCCCTCTTTCTTAATATGAAACTGAGTTATTTGCATTCATAAGAAACAATGTTCAGTTTTATTTGAGTTGTATCATAATGTATTTGTAAAAGTTTTAGGCATGAAATATGTTAATGTTAAAAATGAATGTTACGAAATTATGATTTACTTAATTTTCTTCTTAGGAACATCATCCTATTCTCAGCAAGGCTATGGTTGTGAATCAAAGTTGTATAGCCTTGACCATGGCCACGAGAAACCACAAGACAAAAAAAAGAGAACCTCTGGCCTTGCTACCCTCAAAAAGAAATTTATTAAACGCCGAAAATCAAATAGGTCGGCCGATCACGCCAAGCAGATGCGAGAACTCCTCTCTGGGTGGGATGTGAGGGATGTCAATGCACTAGTAGAAGAATATGAGGGAACTTCAGCCTTAAAGGAGCTTTCTCTACAAGCCAGTTTGGCCAGACCAGAAGCCCGGACACTGCAGAAGGATATGGCTGACCTTTATGAGTATAAGTACTGTACTGATGTGGACTTAATATTTCAAGAAACTTGTTTTCCTGTTCATCGTGCTATTTTGGCAGCAAGGTGTCCATTTTTTAAAACACTGCTTTCTTCCTCGCCTGAGTATGGGGCAGAGATAATCATGGACATCAGTACAGCTGGTATTGATATGCCCATGTTTTCTGCCTTGTTACACTACCTTTATACGGGAGAATTTGGAATGGAGGACTCAAGGTTTCAGAATGTCGATATCCTTGTTCAGCTTAGTGAAGAATTTGGAACACCAAATTCCCTTGATGTAGATATGCGTGGACTCTTTGATTACATGTGTTATTATGATGTCGTCCTTAGTTTTTCTTCAGATTCTGAACTAGTTGAAGCTTTTGGTGGAAACCAGAACTGTTTAGATGAAGAGCTCAAAGCCCACAAGGCTGTTATTTCTGCACGATCCCCATTTTTCCGAAATTTACTACAAAGGAGGATACGGACTGGTGAAGAAATCACAGACCGAACTTTGAGAACTCCCACAAGAATTATATTAGATGAGTCCATTATACCAAAAAAATATGCAAAAGTGATATTACACTGTATGTATACCGACGTGGTGGACCTCTCTGTTTTGCACTGTAGCCCTTCTGTGGGGAGTCTCAGTGAAGTTCAGGCTCTCGTTGCAGGAAAGCCAAACATGACCAGGGCAGAAGAAGCCATGGAACTTTACCACATAGCATTGTTCTTGGAATTTAACATGCTTGCACAAGGTATGAAATTCTGGCTTTAAATTTTTATTTCTAAAATTATATATTTGTCTATCAAATTAAAACCACAACTACTTTAATTCTATATCAGTGTCTAGAATATACAGGGTTAATTTCTTTCTCAGTCTGTAATTAGGAATGATTAGACAACTTCAGGGTCAGTATTAATGTAGCTTTTCATTTACTAATACTTGATTAAGATCAAGTATTCAGTACTAATGATAAAGAACATTGGTGAGACTGCAGCCATGTTCTTGCCTAATATAAGATAATGGGTATGGGACTACGTGATTAGCCACCTATGCTGTCTCTGCTCTAACTTTGAACCTCCTCATTTCTCCAGATCTCAAGTTTAGATTCCTATATTTATATTTAACACCTCATTGATTCTTACTTGCTTAGAATAAATTTATTGTAAAAATAAGAGGTAGGACACATTTAAATTTATTTTAATTAAGTCTCTGGCTTACATTTTAAAATAGTTTGTATCTTACTTTCAGGTTCGACTTGTACATCAGGCATTAGCCTGTAAAGCAGTTACTGTCGGACCCAGATGCCTTTTTTATGTGTTTTAAACAAAACAGTTTGTCTATCTGGGTAGCATATTTTTTCCTGTGTTCTAAGCAAATGAATATATGAATATTGTGTTAGAGAAGTATATCTTTTGGTAAATGTTAAAGTCTTAACATTTCAGAGCTAGAAAGAGACATTCCCTACACAGAGGGAGTAAATACTTAGCTTTCTTTGGCCGTAAATTAAAATGAAACAATTTATATGACCCAGTATTACTTGAGAAGTTTAATTTTGCTAGTGCAGTAAGGAAAACTTAGCATGGTTTTCTATGTTGAAAAATACATGGCCAGATCAACTAATTAATAGGACTTTGAGAAATATTTTTTTAAACCCTAGTAGATGATGACGTTAGTAATAAGATGAGAAATTGGGCATTGATAAGAGAACAAAGATTACAATTTCTTTTACATAGTCTTTATAAATTTTTATTATTGTCTTTCAGTAACAGACTACTGTTTTTGTCACAGCAAGAATGTCATTAAACTGCTTTTATTAGTTTAAAATAATAATCATTATATTAATAGCTGACTATTTAGAGATGCCAGTTTATAGGGACAGTATCAGAAATGACCTAGCAGCTTGACCTACCATTCCTTTATTCTATAAAGCCAAATTTGTGAGAAAATGCTTCTACAGAAATTGTGAAGTTTGCCACAGCATCAAAAAGGTATGACAAGTCTTTCTTTTCTCAAACTGTGTGTCTTATATATTTACCTGTTTTTAAAAGTGAGAGTGCATACCTTAAGGTAGTAATATTTTAGTTTTTAATGAAAAGTGAAATTGCAAACTACTTCTTAGGTCTTTGGTGGTACTTGATTACCTGTCCTAGAACGCTTCTATTTTCTTTGGTGAGTTAAATTTTTTCTGTCACTTACATAGAAATTGCATTTTATACAGTGCACTTAAAGATCTTAATTGTCCCTCCTTTGTCTCAAATCTGGCTAAAAAAGTAGAGCTCTTGTCTCTTCCCATTTAACATTTGCAGGCGCGGTTTTCACTTTAGCTTCTTATGCTTTATGTGGTCCATGCCTTTTCCTCATACCCAGGATAAATTCTTACCAGGTCTTTTATGCCTTACCTCATTTCCATGAGGAGGACCGAGGAATTCATGTGATAAAGCTGAAAACTCAAGTTAGGAGCCAAATGGACTAGCTTTGAATCTTCCTCTACAGTGTCTTAACTTGCTTCACCACAAATGAGTCATATAGCTCTTAATTTTCTGTCTTACTGATTTGCAAAAAGAATAGTAATCCTATAAAGTATGATTCTGAAGATTAAGGAAATCATATATGTTAATTGATATGAACAGTATTTGATATGTAATAAGCATTCAATAAATGTCAGCTACTAATCTTTGTGACAGGTGCATCTTCATTGCCACAGTCATCTTTTTCTTCTCTCTTTCTGCCCTCCGCTAAGGCTAACGCTTTACTACTGAGCTTCATTCCTAGATGCTCAGTCTTTTCTAAAAATAATTTTATTATTTAAGTCCAATACTCAGTATATTTTGTAGATTCTTTTTAGACAATTATTGGCTTTAAGATTGTCTTATAATTTTATTACAGTTTTAAGTTTGTTTCTACCACTTACCATTGTACTTATCAAACTGTTAAGATCAGTCTATTTGTCACTTGCCTCTTAGCTTTTCCCAACAGGAGTTTTACATACCAGCGATACCTGTGCTCAGACATCTGTTGTATGTGATAATCTAAATCTTTCCCTACATGTCTCATGGTTCTAGTGATATATACCATTTTAGAGAGAATTGAGTAGTCCGTATTTATTATTTTAGTTTATGTGTATGAGTGTTTTGCCAATGTGTATGTATATGTACTGTGTGCATGCTTGGTGACTGAGGAGGCTAGAAGAGGGTACTAGATCCCCCAGGCTGAAGTAACAGATGATTGTGAGCTGGGAATTGAACATAGCTCCTCTGGAAGAACAACCAGTGCTCTTAAGCTATATCTCTAGCCCCCAGTCTGTATTTTTTGTTGTGTGATTCAAATAAGAATGCTCAGTATATCAAGCCTCCCAAAAACAGTGACCTAATTTTTTAACCCTTAACTTGACCAGCTTCCAAGAGTGTGTGCCTGGAATCATTGAAAAAGGCAGACTCACTGTCCTCACCCATTTTTTCTCTTTCCATTCTTTCCATTGTCCTGCATACTGGCACTTTTCCTTTTGTCAGAGGTCAGTGACGCCGACAGTTCATTTTACTTGTTCGTAATTGTACCGTCTTCAGCAGATGAGAGTCTGACTGTAATTCTAAAAGAATGATGAACTAAGCTGAAGACCACTTTCAGCAGATCAGAGCAGTCAGTCAAGCATGAGGCATAAAGAATTACTTTTAGTTTCATGAGTTCAAGTGACTGAGATGATGCGTATCTAATCAAGGAGCACTAGCATTTATAAACAGTTTTACTGAAAGTTTGGGTAAAGTTCTGAAATAGAACATTTGCTTACATATCTTACTTTAAACCTTAATTTGTTTGTATAGACTATAGATTTCCCTCTATTCCTCTGGTGTCACCTTTGCCTGGAGTACTTTTGTCTCTTATTATTAAATCTCTAAATACTGCCTTATCCTTTAAGAACAAACTCAAATGCTTTGTGTCTGTTTTATATTAGCCATTCCAAGTTAAAAAGTATTTTCTCTTTTCTAAGAATTTTCAGGCATTTGTTTTTGTTAAGTATTTTCATCTTCTAACTTGGCTCTGGTAATACCTTTGTACTGTCTCATTTCCTTTTGTCATATAGTTTATGTTTCCTAAAGAGAGAATCAAAGTCTTGATAGTATTCAAATCACCCCCAAGAACCTAGAATAGTACTTTTTTCTTGGTAGACTCTTCACTGTGTACTATGAATTATTCTTCTTAATTTGTTTTATTATTTTTTATGTGTGTGTAAGTAAGTACCTACACATTTATACTGTATATGCCTGGTGACCACAGAGATCAGAAGAGGGTGTTGGGTTGCAGCAGATACTCTTAACCACTGAACCATTGTTCCAGCCTCTAAATTATTCTGTTTTCTTTGGATTTCTAAATTTTTCATTGGTATTGGCATTTTGCCCTTATGTGTATTTGCACTGTGTACATGCTATGCCCACAGAGGCCAGAAGAGAGGATAGAATCTTCTGGAACAGGAGTTAGAAGAGGTTGTGAGATGCCAAGTGGGTGCTGGGAAGAAAAACTGAGTCATCTCTCTCTAGCCTCTGCATAATGTTTTCTTATGAAAGGGGAGCTGAACAGTGAGTTTAGGATGTGTGGTTCAGTGATAAATGTTTGCTTGCTTAGCTTGCCCAAGGAAGGCCTTGGAACTTGTAAACAAAATGAAAACACTTAACCCTAGTGTCAAAGATAAAAAGGAAGTATTATTTAGAAAAGTAGTTTAATATGTAATCTAAAGAGTGAGATTATCATCTAGCCCATCAGTTTAAGAAACATGTCAAATTGATCATCTGTTCACTTGATAGCTCACTGATATGGAAGAATATTATTTTAGCTTAAAATATCAGCAAACTTTCTCTATACAGTTCCAGTGGCCTGGAACTCTTAATTAGACCAAGCTAGCTTCTTTCCTTTTAAAATAATTTTATGTGCATTGGTGTTTTACCTGAGTTGTGTAAGGGTGTCAGATTCCCTGGAACAGGAATTACAGACAGTTGTGAGCTGCCATGTGGTTCCTGGGAATTGAAACTTTGGAAGAGCAGTCAGTGCTCTTAACCACTAAGCCATCTCTCTAGTTCCCCAAGCTAACTGAACTCAGAGATCTACCTGCTTCTGCCTCCTGAGTGTTGGAATTAAAGGTGTGTGCCACATGTTGGACTCCTAAGAGCAAACTTAACCTTTTGATCTAATTTATAATGTAGATCAAAGAACTAATTATGTTTCTAAAATTCAGCAATAAATTATTTACAGCAATGACAAGTTACTCACATTTATATTCAGTTATATAACTAAATGGCCCCATAATTTGGAAATTCTCATTCTAAATTGTCTTGTCTTGCCTTATTTATTAAGGAAAATAAAATTGTAAGCAGTTGTCAATACTTATTTGTTTTCTATTGAAAATGGAATGTTTATTTTCCCTTATTTGTATACTTAAAGACAGTAATGAATATTATAGCTTATTATGCAACATTTTTATTATAAATGTGTACCTAACACTGTGGCCGTAACAAGTATTTCTAAAATATGTACAGTTCATTTGCTGCAGAACCTGTTGAATCTACTTAAAGTCATACAATGCTTAATTAGAAATCCTTTTTTCTTTCCTTTTTCTTTTTTTCTTTTTGTGATTGAGTAATTGGTTTGGTTTTGTTTTGTTTTTTTGTTTGTTTGATTTTGAGACAAGGGTTCTCTGTATAGCCTTGGCTGTCCTAGACAGGCTGGCCTCAAACTCAGAGATCTTCTTGCCTCTGCCTCTCAAGTGTTGGGATTAAAGGTGTGTACCACCACTGCCAGTATATAATAACAAAGCTCTAAGGATTGGTGCAGGAATGAAATAGCAACAGACTGATAGATAATGTAGGGTCTCATTTTGCCTTGATTTGTTGAGCAATCTATTCACTATACTTTTTGCATATTACTATTTATATTTCAAAGTGAAACATAAAAATTAAAAATGTCAAGTTGCCAGAACTTTTGGTGTTAGTCATAAAATAAAGAACATACACTGTTTTCAAATCTCAGGTTAACATTTAATGACACTGTTGTTGTTCAAGATTATAACAGGAGAAAGATAATCTTTGGATGTCCAGGTATACCTAGCTTCATGACAGCACTGGCTATAAGTTGTTTCACTTAGTCTTTAAAACCCTGTGACAATTGTGCAGGTTGAGTAATAAGTAAACAGTGTCTGATGCAGAGTTTTGTAAACATGAACTTTGGATTTAAACCTAGGTTCCAATCCTAACTATGCACTAACAAAAATACTATTTGTGAATGTCTCCAAGTATGTTTATAGAACTGCTAAAATATTCGGTGACTAAAGGCTGGCCAGAAACATGGCTTCAGCCGTTTTTCTAGTACAATGATATAGTTTAGTCTCACTAAATAGGTCTCCATGAAGGAGATGGTTTTGATATATTAAGAATTTAAGGACCAAGGAGATAGCTCAGTTGGTAAATGTTTCTGTTACAAGCATTATGTCCTAAGTTTGATTCCAGAATCCAGGTAAAAAGCTGGGCATGTTGGTATGCATTTGCAATCCCAGCTCTGGAAAGGGAGAACCAGGCAGATCCCATGGCCCAGTAGCCAGGCATGTAAGCTCCAGGCCTTGTCTCGAGAACAAGATAGATGTACTCAAGAAACACTACCCAAAAAAAAAAAAAAAAAAAAAAAAAACCTACCCAAAATTGTTTTCTGGCCTTTGCATGTACATGTATATAATTCTTATATAGTTCATGCTTAGTGTTCACGTATGTGTGCTATGTTTTTACATGTTCGTGTTTGAAGGTAAAATATATACATATCTAAAACTACTTCCAGAAGCTGGGCAGTGGTGATGGCGAGCCTTTAATCCCAGCACTTGAGAGGCAGAAGTAGGCAGATCTCTGAGTTTGAGGCTAGCCTATTCTACAAAGCTAGTTCCAGGAAAGCTCAGAGATGCATGATGTCTCAAAAAATTAAAAAATAAAATTAGTACCAGGAAACAGAATACATTTACACACTTAAATGTCTTTGTTATCAAAGACATGTTATCAAACATACTCCTCTTTAACTATAATAATTAAACCTTTCCCAATGATTTGGTATAAAATTAGGCTTACACTGTCAGTGTCCTTCCTGAATTGAATCTTGCATCAAAAACAATGCTAATTTTGTTTTGTTTTTTGAGACCAGGTTTCTTTGTGTAACAGCCCTAACTGTCCTGGAACTAGCCCTGTAAGCCAGGATGTCCTTATACTCAAAAAGATCCGCCTGTCTCTGTCTCCCAAGTGCTGGAATTAAAGGCGTGCGCCACCATCGCCCTGTAACAATGCTGACTTTTTTTTTTAAATATTTATTTATTATGTATACAATATTCTGTCTGTGTGTATGTCTGCTATGTATGCTGGCCAGAAGAGGGCACCAGACCTCATTACAGATGGTTGTGAGCCACCATGTGGTTGCCGGGAATTGAACTCAGGACCTTTGGAAGAGCAGGCAATGCTCTTAACCACTGAGCCATCTCTCCAGCCCCAACAATGCTGACTTTTTAAAAACTATCTTTGACTAGAATTCCAAGAAACGCATAGATCTTACTGTTTTCTAAATATATTGGCATTTGAATTTATATCTTACTATGAGAGGTTCAGAAAATGCCCTAAGCTAAACTGTGTAATTAGTGTGTTATTCTTTACTCCTATTAATTTAAAACTAAGTAAATAGTGCGAGAGAGAGATGGCTCAGGGGGTAGAACCTGCTGCCAAGCCCAATGACCTGAGTTCAGTCCCTGGGACCCACATGGTAGAAGGAGAGAACTTAACTCCTTCAAACTGTCCTCTGACCTCCTCACACATGCCTAGACATATACACAAAAGCACATACACACAAAATAAAATTTTTAAAGAAGAAATAAACTAGGTAGAGGTTTTGTTGGTTTGTAGTTGTGAGTAGTAAAAATAGTAAGCATTCAGAGGCTGGAGAGATGGCTCAGTGCTTAAGAGCATTTGCTGTTCTTGCAGAGGACTTAGGTTTCATTCCCAGCATCCACATGGAGGCTCATCACTATCCACAACCCCATGTTCAAGGGACCTAACACCCCCTTCTGACCTCCACAGGCACCATGCATATATATGCAGGCAAACACTCATACATAAAATAATAAATCTTTAAAAAAATAGTTTAAAAAAAAAACAGCTTAGATCAAAAGAATGGAGGTATTAAGGGCAAAGTAATTGAGGCTCATCCAGGCTGCCAGAGTGTTTGCTGAGGTGCTCAGAAACTTACTAGGACAAGTAGACACTGTAGGTAGCACTTAGTTGTCCCCATTTTTTTTCATATTGGCACTTTTTAAATCCTTCCTTAAATGTGGGTGTGACCTTTAAAGGCATAGATGATGAAATATCATTCTTAGAGAACTTCATCTTGATAGCAACCATTTCCACACTTCTTGCTGGATTTGAAGAAATAAGCTGTTATGTGGTAAGTAAGGTAGCCCCACCAAAGAATCATGTGGCAAGTATTGAATGTATTCTCCAGCCATTAGTCAGCAAGAAGCTGGGTCCATAGATATGTAACCACAAGAAACTAATTATGCCAACATTCTTGAATGAGATGGGAGGCAGATGATCCCCATTGAGCTTTCAGACAGAATAAAAGCCCAGCTGACTCTCTTCTTTCATGCTTAATGAAGTCCTGGCTAGAACCAGATCATTATGCCAGACTCACAGTCTACAGCGCGTATGAGAAGATAAATGTATATTGTTTTAACCCAGTAACTTGTGGTAGTTTGTTTTATAGCAATAAAATAATACATTATTTAACCACTTGATGTTATTTTCTTAAGTCAAAACTGTTAAACGCAAACAGTTTCTTAGGTTTTAATAATTAGGAGGGAATTGAAATTTGATGAAACACAAATATTTCTTTGATTTGTAAAGCAAGTTTGATTTCTTACTAGGAAAATAGGTTGAGCTATATGAAGCACTCTGGGTGACAAATTTATAATATTGGTGGACTACAGGCTACTGAAATTGGGAGTATTCTAAGGAACAAGCCGTTTTTTGAAGCTGTGCATTCTTGCGCTTTCAACAACTGGTTGTATGCACACATTCTTCTCTATTCCTGGAATGCAGCTTCTTCCTGTTTGCCAAAAAATGTGTACTTTGAATTTTTCCTCAATTGGAAAGTCATCCCTTGCCATTCTCACCCTCCTCCCGATTGAGAATTCAGGTACTCACTTTGTGGACCATATAGTCTTTTGTCTACTCCTGACATAGCATTGCTGTATGCAGTAGAGCTCACATCTGTGTGTATTTCTTATAGAAAATTGCTAGCCTCTTGAGATCAAGCACTAAAGAGTTTATCACACTGTATCTAGGATAGAGTTTGGTATACATCTGAACAAGTGAATCTTTTAAAATGAAAGTCTGAAAAGATAACCTGGAATCCAAAGCTAGATGATCTACTCATTTGACCAAAATCCAAGAGATGAACAAAATTTAAATTGTTTATTGGTGTTATGAGACAGAGTGTCACAGGTAGCCCAGGCTTGCTTTGAACTTGAACTAACAGTAGGTTTTCTAGGATTTATAGGCATGAGCAACCTGCCTGACTATAAATATTACTTGTAGACCTGTATAAACACAGCAGGTATGAGGAGGGGAGGGAGACAGACATAGAGATATAAAAGTTGGTAAAGGCTAGAAAACAGCTTTGTGGAACCGATTCTGTCCTTCCGCCTTACGGCACACCTCTGGGAATTGAACTCACATCATCAGGCTGATGTGGAAAGTACCTTTACCTGTTGAATCATCTCTTCAGTCCCTTAAATCCTGTGTCTACTATGTCTTAATCTAAGTTTCCTCTGTAAACGGGGTCCTAAAATAAAGACTTGCTGGTAGTTTATTCTGGGGAGTTCTTGCAGAGAATAGGAATATGTGATTAGAAAGGGTTAAGTGGAATGAGAGAGCCAATATAATTAAGTGTTCTGACGTGATAAACTGCTAGAACCCTCTGAGGAGCAGAAGGGATGGAATACTATTCAGAATTGTCCAAAGGGAAGAAAGGGGGACATTTATCCTCCACCATCCCTGTTGGAAAAGTGTTTCTTGTGGTTTCCATATGTATAGGCATCTAGCAAATTCCTGGAGGTGGCCACTCCAGAATACCATTATTTCTATAGCAGAAAGCAATATGTACAAAGTTGTGGCTGGAGCAAGTTCTGGTAATCTAGACTTTTAAAACTGGCTCACTGTAGTAGAAGGCAGGTAGGCACAAGGTTGCTAAATTCAGTTTCTGAGATGCAGATCAGTTTGTGTGGTTGGTTAAACTCAATCCATCATAGTCGGTCTGGTGACATTGCCTCTACAAAAGATTTGGGTTTGGGAAAGATGATAGAGTTACTCAGAGTCACCAGACCTCATTACAGATGGTTGTGAGCCACCATGTGGTTGCTCGGAACTGAACTCGGGACCTTAGGAAGAACAGGCAATGCTCTTAACCGCTGAGCCATCTCTCCAGCCCCCATGTGGTTCCGAGCAACCACATGGTGGCTCACAACCATCTGTAATGAGGCTGGTGCCCTCTTCTGGCCTTCAGGCATACACACAGACAGAATATTGTATACATAATAAATAAATATTAAAAAAAAAGAATGACATGCAAATTTGCAAGGCATTCATATCCGTACTTTTAGCTGGGCGGTGATGGCGCACGCCTTTAATCCCAGCACTTGAGAGGCAGAGGCAGGTGGATCTCTGTGAGTTCGAGACCAGCCTGGTCTACAAGAGCTAGTTCCAGGACAGGCTCCAAAACCACAGGAAAACCCTGTCTCGAAACACCCCCCCCCCCAAAAAAAAATTACTCAGAGTCAAGCTACCAAAACTGAATGGGAGCTCTACTCATTTTTATTATCAGAACTAAGTTTTACACAGTTCTGGGAAAGCTGAGGAAACAAAATAATAAAAAGAACAATAATAGGTTGTAATAATGGGTTGTGAACTGGAAAAGCCAAACCCTGCCAGCTTCGGAAGTACAGCTGTGAGGACAGACTCAGGAACCACTGCCATGCATACATTTAGTAGTATCCATGATGCCCATAATGGCAACAGAGTTGAAATCAGCGTAGAGCAGGCAAGAAGCAAGCACAAGCCAGTACTCGTGGGCATATTTTTATCCACCTTTCCTTGTACCTTGCTGAGGTGGCTTTTAAAGAACCTTGACTGCTACTTCTTTCTGCCTTCCAAGCTGCTTGCTCCTCCTTTTGCTAACCGGGAACTGTACTGGAATGGAGACAAGGGAAATAGTTCAAGCTTACTCTAAATGAAATACCAAAAATAAGTGCAGCCTCTTCCCTCACCTATTCTAGATTTACTTTTTTTCCAGATTTTCAATACTTAAGCAGATCTAGGGAGGCTACCAGGTGAGGTAATCCAGCCTTCATCACAGAGGTATTGAGCTCTTTAGTTGTTATCATTGCTAGGTCTTGTTATTACCAGACAATGAAGCGTCAGAAGATGCCCCAGTGAATCCTTTGGGTTCTGCATGAGCTCTTTCCTGATCTAACACTCCCAAGAATCTGCATCCACAGGTAGATTTGCCAGTGTAAGTTGGCAACTCTTGCTTTTGTTTTTCTTTCTTTTTAACTCTTAGTGATTCTTTGTGAATTCACTTCATGTACCCCAATCCCACTAATCTCCCTGTCCCTCCATATCTGCCCTCCACCATTGCAACCTCTCCCATACTGCCCCAGTGAGGGGTAGGGTCAACTCTCCGAGACTCACACCCTCAGGGCCACAACCATGCCAACAGGGCCAGCTCTACTTGCTGCCCTGGCAGGGTCGGGGGAACACTCTCCCAAGTGCTACAACCAGGGATGGGGAGGTGTTGTTTTTCTTTACATATCCACTGACTGCATTCCAAAACAGAAACTGTATTTTCCTACTTGGACTGTGTGCTATAAACCTGATTCAGATCAGTGATTACAAGGTGGTGAGGAGAGGCAGCAGAACTTGATGAGAACCATTAAGGACTTCGCTGGGAAGAGTTCCTTCTAACAGCCTAGAATATGGGGTTGAATCTTGGGGCTTAACAGTCTTGATTCTTTCATACAAATACCCCTGCTCTAGGTTTCATTGTTCTAGATGACTGTGGGGATTTCCTGTGAGTTGTCTTTTTAGTTGAGAGCCTTAGCCAAGCTTAATCTTAAGGTATACAGTCTACATTTGCAGCTGCGGGAAACAGGATTTTTTTTTTTTAAGGATACTGACCTGGAAATCTTCAGACTTTTAAAGATTAAATGTCTGCATTTGAGAATTGGCTGATTTGAGCCCTTGGTTTGTCCTTTCTTCCTTTCATCCTTTTCTTCCTTTCCTTCCTTTTTTTGTCATGGCTTTTGTAACTTAGTTAAAGCCAGCCAGCACCAGGGTCTTAAACTTCTCATTTGAGTGTCACCCCTTGCTACTAAGCTATTTCACTCTCCCATTTCTGTTTGTATTCATCTGCTTCTGATGGAAACTGATAATGTCGAACACACAGCATGACATTCTCACCTCCCCACTTAGATGTGGGGTGATGGCCTTTTGATATCCATCCATAGTTCTAGAATTTCACTCCAAGAACTGTGGTTTTCTAAGGGTATTTTTGTTACCAGCTGTTCTTATCTGGGAATCTCCCATTTCCCACAGCCCTTGCTAAAAGCCTAGCTCAAATGATTGCACACAGGATGTTCATTTGGTAAATATTCCCCAAGAACAGGAAGGAGTGACACTGGGAAGGCTGGAGGGCAGTATAAGAGTTTAGACTCTTAAAAATTGTCCTACAGAGGAAGAGTAGAGAAACATACATCACCACCACCACCCCAGTTCTTAACACACTGCAGAGTTCAAAGACTGGGAGTTTACACCAGAGGCACAGGTTAGCTTGTCTTCTAGCCTTGTAACATGAGAGGCCTGCTCATTGGGGTTTCTGTCCCGCCCAGTACCCCACAGCCGGCAAGCCCCAAAGAAAATCACAGAGAGGTCTCCATAAGATTATAAAACTGATTGGCCCATTAGCTCAAGTCTTCTTATTAGCTCTTGTAGCCTATATTAACCCACTGAAAAAGATACTGAGCCACAGTGGGGCAGATCACATCCTGCTTCTTGGTGGTCTGGGCTGGACTGGGAAAAATGGGCTTCCTCCTTCCCAGCATTCTCCTGTTCTCATTGTCCCACCTCTACTTCCTGGCTGGTTGACCCACCTATACTTCCTGCCTGGCCAATCAACATTTTATTAAAATACGTGATGGATAGAATATAGACAATTCTCCCATACCATAGCCTGCATATTCTTTTTTTTTTTTTTTGCCTTGGCCTTGGAATTCTTTTTAGATTTCTTTTCAAAATAGTTAAATATGGGTGATATGATAGTGTTCCACAGACCTTTCCACAATGTGATGTGTGTGGATTGAAGTACTTGGGGAATACAGAAAGTAGGAAAGAAACTTCAGGAGTTGATATTGGGAATATATTGGAATATATTGGATACTGGTGGGAATAGAAGAGAAAGAGGCTAATAAAAAGTATTTTGAAGGAACATTGGAACATATGGACTATATAGTGAGGTCAGAATGTCCTTGACCATGCTTTGCACATTTCTTCAGCATGCTGTGTGTTCTGATGTCACAAGCATATCTCGTGGTCGTCTCAGTGGTACTTACAAGGATTTTTTTCTTTTAAGTTTTTCCTTGGGAATTTTATACATGTATGCAATGAAATATGATCATATATGCCTCCCAATTGCTCCCCTCTTAACTCCTCCTACATCCCTCCCAATAGTTCACCCTCACAATTTCTTTACTTTTTTTTTTTAACAGCCCACTAAGTTCGGTCAGTGCAGCCAATATGTGTAGGGTGTGGGGCCACCCACTGTAACATGGGAACCTATCAGTGGACACGTCCTCTAAAAGTGTAATTCTCTTTCAAAGATGTTTTAATATTTAGATTAGATTAATGAATTTGGGGCTTGCTCCATTACTATTTTCTAAAAATGAAGTGGCTTAGATATCTTCTGACCTTGGTTCCTGTTCAGTGTAATGATTCTTTTTACTCTATCCCTAACTTGCTAAGCCAGTGTCTCTTTCTACTTTTACTTTTCTAAAAGGGTCTTTGAACGAACAGAGAAGAGAGAATTTCTGGTTGTAATAATTTTTTGTTAGGGAACCATAATCTCTTAACATCCAGCTGGTTGTTGGGGTCTGTCCTTAGAGCAGTAATAGTCAGGTCTTTTTTCTCTACCTGGTAAAGGCCCACTGGGCATGTAACAACGTGTCTTACATTTCTGCTTAGGTTTCTCTTATGTAAGTTGTATAACGTGTTTGCCAAGAGCTTTTCCCCTCTTCTACTCCATTTCCACTCTTAGCAGTCTGCAGCTTGATCGGTGCACATCTAAAATATGGGGCTCAAAGCAACACAGGAGAGCAGTGCAGCATTAGGCACTGTTGAGAACTAAAACCCAGGAGTGCTTCAGTTTTCTAACAACCATACCACATTTTGTTTTCATGTAGCTAAAATACCCAGATACTGCTCTATATTAAGCTAGTTCACCTCTGTCATCCACTGTGCAGCTGATTTTCATCATTCTAAAGTGTAGAAATTCCTCATTCAATTGAATTTGATTTTGACTGATCTTTATAGCCAGTTGTGATTTTACTATATAGCATCTTGGTAACTGTGCTTTCCAGATTCAATCATCTAGAGATTTTTGAATCATGCTTTTTCGTATCTTTATCTAAGCTCATGAGCAACATGGCAAAAACAGGCTCACTCCTATCCCCTCCTCTGATTGGTGCTGCTTAAAAGCATTGTTCTATTTTGTACCTCTTATCTGCAAGATCTCACTTGTGTACCTTAACATGCTTTACTGCCTACCATGTGCTGAAGGTGTTGTAAAGACAAACTGAAGACAGCATCCCTGTTTATGGTGCTAGCAGCATCATGAATAGTTTGATAAATCTTAGTGAAAATCATGTGGCACAGTTATTTATGATGTATCCCCTCATCTGGTAGTGTATCAGAAAAAGAGAGAAGAGGTAAATAGATGCCATATGATCTTGTATCACCTGAATATGGGACTAACGCCCACATTCAATTAGAACTTTCAACTCTGAAAGTCTCTAGACTTCATTGATAGTCTTTGATCTGTATTTTGTAAGGCTCTGAGTGCAGCACAGTTTATATAGCCATATTTTTTGTTACTGTCAGTGGTGGTATTTAAATGTTTGGGTTTTGTTGTTGCTTTAATTTTAACTTTTTTATTTATATTTTATATATGAGTACTCTGCATGCCAGAAGAGGGCATCATTTTTTATAATGTCATGACTACTTTTTGTTTTATAGTAAACAATGAAAAGTTTTTATTCAATTTTAGTCATATCCCTTCCACAATTTTTGTCACTCATTGGTGGGGAGAGGGGGTGAGACAGGGTCTTTCTCTCTCTCTCTTTCTCTCTCTCTTTTTTTTCCTCTCTCTTTTTCCCCTCTGGCATGCCTGAAATTCACAATGTGAACCAGGCTGAGGTCTGTAGTTGGAGGCTGCTCATTTGTTTCCCGGTTGCCCAGACCCCAAATAATCACACAGAAACTATATTATTTGCAGTACTGTTTGATCAATAGCTTAAGTGTATTGCTGGTAGCTCTTGTATCTTAAATTAACCCATTCCTATTAATCTGTATATCTCCACATGGTCGTGGCTTACTGGTAAGGTTCTGTTAGGCTTCTGTCTCCTGCAGGGGCTCCATGGCTTGATTCTGCCTCCTCTCTCTTCTTCTATCTGCTTTGAATTCTTACCTTGCCCTAAGCCACTGCTAAGCCACTGGCTGAAACAGCTTTATTCATTTATCAATAAAAGCAACACGTAGACAGAAAGATGTCCCACACCAGAGATCCTTCTGTTTCTGCCACCCAAATGCTGGAATTAAAGGTGTATGCTGCCTATCATGCCTGGTCCTATATCTTTATATTGATTTTTCCTAAGGAGAATAACTGACTATTTTTGGGGGTTTCGGTTTTTTTGTTTTGTTTGTTTTGTTTTTGTTTTCTTCTTCTTTGAGGTTTTAAAATGCTATAGTTGCTTTTTCTGGGTTTTTATTTGTTTGTTTTGGTTTATTTCACTTATTTCTTTTTCAGTTTGCCATAATTTAATTCAAAAGAATACCAAACATGTGTTTTACCTGTTTTCATCTTGTGCTCAGTCAATCAAATGTCATCCATGTCCTTCCTTTGTCATCCATGTCTTTCTGACATCTGTCTTTGCAGTCTGCTCTTCCCCTTTTGATCCAGTGACTCCACTGTACTAGCTTATTCAGTTACTGAATTTTACACAAGTATGTTTTCTTCAGTAGTCTTTCTCTGTAGAGCTGTCTCTGTAGGGCATCATTTTTCCTATAGATGTCATATCTGTTGTTATCTTATCCAAGCAAGTCTTGATTACCATGAGATTTTTATCTCCTTGAATTTTGTTACTACTGCCACTTTTTAAGTCTGTGTAGCCTGCCACACTAATGTTCAGTAAGTAATATTTGTGATTAATCTTAAGAAATATTTGCCTTCTCTTTTAGGCTGTGAGGATATCATTGCTGAGAGCATCTCATTAGATACTTTAATTGCCATCCTCAAGTGGAGCTCACATCCATATGGCTCTAAGTGGGTACACCGACAAGCTTTACATTTCCTTTGTGAGGAATTATCCCAGGTCATGACTTCGGATGTTTTTTATGAACTCAGTAAAGACCATCTGCTTACTGCTATCCAGTCTGACTACCTACAGGTAATCATTTATACATCTCTCAAGTTCATTGTCATTCCACATGCACAAAGAAATTTATCTGCACTCGTTATTCTTAAGGGATGGGGCAGAGAGAAACAGACTTTGCTTAGTGAATTCCTGCTACATATTTATGTACAAAAAGCCTTCTGGCACATTGAACCTTCATGCACACTGCTCTCATGATGCAATTCTCTGAATAAGCCCAGGATTTAAGTAGCTGTGCTATAAAGAGGACAGGCCAGGGGCTGGAGAGATGGCTCAGCGGTTAAGAGCATTCATTGCCTGCTATTCCAAAGGTCCTGAGTTCAATTCCCAGCAACCACATGGTGGCTCACAACCATCTGTAATGAAGTCGGGTGCACCAAATAAATGAATATTTAAAAAAAAAAAAAAAAGAGGACAGGCCAGGTCAGGAACACAATCTGAAAGTGAATGTCTTACCTTCCAGATCTTATTTAATATAATAATTTCCTCTGGTAGAATATCAGATACTTAAATTGTAGGCCATAGGTTAAGCAGCACAAAGCAAGAGTGAAATTTCATTTCTGATCTGTTCAACTCATCATAAAAACTCAGAGTGTACATGTTCTGCTAAAGCATAATTGTATTTTCTGTTGTATTTTCATCCAGAAGTAATTTTCAGTCAATTCTTATGTCTTTGGCTTACTAGTTAATCTAGTGTGTAATTTAATAATAGATTTTAAATATTGCAAAAAGTTTTGTAAGGTAATGTGCTTTTAAATTGTTTTACATTTAGTTATTTTTATGCTAAATACTGTACGACAGCTTTTAATGCTGTAAGCTATAAACCCTTTGAGCCATTGTTTCTTTGTTTGTATACCAAATAAACTATAAAATGGTATCATCATAGTTAGAAAATATTAAGTTTAAAAAAAATTAAAACAACTAAGTTGTCCATTGTGCTTCTTCAACATTGCTTTGTTCACAGTAATAAATATTGGAACACTTGGTCTTCGTTTGTAGAGGATCTTTGTTCATTAACTCTGTCTCACTGTCCTGGTCAGTTCCATGTCTATTGGAGTTAGGATTTGTCAGTGCTGTCAGACTGTTGTATTCAGCTATGCATCTCTTCATAACAAACAAAGCATTTTGGAGAACAGCCTCTATGTGCCATAAAATTTTAAATAAAATACGAAATAAGAGGTGCATTGCCACTTCACAAATTGTCCTGCATGGTCCACTCCTTAACCCACAAAATGCCTTATAGATATTATAGACTGACTGGACAATACGTCATTTTTGCTTTACCTCTCATTGGAGAAAATATGTTCATCTTCATCTTATCCCAAAAACACTAGCAGTATGGAAGCCTTATATAAAGATAAAATAAATTTAAAAGTAGGAAATAGACATAATAAAGAAAAACAATGGAATGAAAAAGATTGAAATTACCCAGTAAAATAATGCTGTCTAGAGCATTCATTGTTTATAGACAACAGGACTGACTCTTAAATTTCACACTGCTGATATAGAGAGAAACATGGAGTAAGATGTGCTCCACATGTACATTATGACCTAGGAAAAGCCATTAATGGAACTAAACATTTTTATAATCTTATTAGAATAAATAATAATCAATTTTTATTCTAGGCAAGTGAACAAGATATCCTTAAGTATCTGATTAAATGGGGCGAGCATCAATTGATGAAAAGAATAGCAGACAGAGGTAAGTTCAGAAAATATGCTTGCACCAGTCAGGATTCTGTATGGTTTCAACATTCCTAGCAGCTTACTGGGACACATGCATCAGTCTTGGCAACACACTGTGGACTGAAGGAAGTAGAGGATTTTACCGTCAGTAAAATACTTTAGTGGAGTTGAGGGGCAGTTGATAAATATATCAATTTTTTTCAAAAAATTTATTCTCCAATTGTAAAAGGTTGTTTTATTACACTTTATGTCTGTGGTAGAGTATGTTAAGTGATTCATGGAATGCTAGAATAAAAAATGTCATGTAGTGATTAAGGTGTCAGAGAAAGAAACATTGTTGAAGGTGTTCTGGAATTGATGATAGGTATACAATGTAAATGTGCTTTTTTTAAATGATCAAAATGATGAATTTGTGTTCTATAAATTTTACTTCAACTAATAAAGATTCTAAGGTTTGGCATGGTGGCACACACCTTTAATCCCAGCTCTTGGGAGGTTAAGGTAGGCAAATCTCTGTGAAATCTAGGCCAGCCTGGTCTATGAAGTGAGTTCCTAATCAGCCAAAGCTATTATATAGTAAGACCCTGTCTCAAAACGCCTAAAAGGGGGAGAGGGACTAAGGGTGTAGCTCAGTGGCATAGCACTTATTTAATATGTGTCGGGCCCTAGTATTAGGGACATTTAGCATCACAAAATGTTGCAAGGGGTCACTTGTTCATTCTGGCTGCCCGGCTAACTTAGCCCCAAAATAACCACACAGAAACTGTATAAATTAAATCACTGCTTGGCCCATTAGTTCTAGTTTCTTATTGGCTAATTCTTACATCTTAACCCATTTCTATTAATCTCTGTATCACCAAGTGGCAGTAGCTTACCAGGTAATATTCCCAGCATTTGTCTCCAGCGGATCCATGAAGTCTCTGACTCTGCTTTCTTCCTCCCAGAATGCCATTTAGTTTTCCCCGCCTACCTAAGTTCTGCCCTATTAACAGGCCCAAAGCAGTTTCTTTATTAACGAACAAAAGCAACACAAAGACAGAAAGACCTCCTACACACCAACAAAGCTGGGGTTTTTTTTTTCTGTTTAGTTTGTTTTGAGTAAGATTACCTCCAACTGAAATTTAATTTTTATTACATTTTTATTGTGTTTGTGTACGTTCACATATTCAATACACAGCACAGTACATGTCCGGAAGTCAGAGTACAACTTGCAAGAATAGGTTCTGTCTTTTGACCAGAGATTTATTCGGGTTCTTATACATGGTGGCAGGTGCCTTTACTTACTAAGCCATCTTGTTAACCCTAAAACAGAATTCTATACTGGTCTTTTATATTAGATCACCCATCTCTCACCTGTTAACCTTCCTCTCATATAGTACTGTATTTCTCTACATACTGAACCAAATCAATAAGCTTTGGTTTAGGAAGGTTAAATATATTTCCCACCTTTCCTGTCATCTTTCAGTATTTTATTTATTTTGAGGCAGGGTCTCATGTATCCCAAGCCTGTATAAACAGGGATGACTTTGAACTTCTGTTCCTCTTAAATTTTTAGATTTATGTGTGTTTGCCTGCACACATGTATGTGTACCATGTACATGCCTAGTGCTGAAAGAGGTCAGAAGAAAGCATCAGATCTCCTAGAACTGGGATTACAGATGGATATTAGCGTCCACATGGGTGCTGGGAACCAAACCTGAATCCTCCCCAAGAGCAGTTAAGTTCCCTTAACTGCTGAGACCTAAACAGTAGAGGAAAAGGCAGTTTTCCAATTTTTCTCCTAATTTACTTTTCTGTGACCTTCAAAAGCCTTCAGCATTTCTCAGATTTGAAAAACCACTATAAAACTACAAAATGGTTGTGATTAAAATAGAAAAATTTCTGAATTCCAACATACAGTCTATTCTCATTTATAGATTCTGTGTTTGCAAGTTTATCAATTTATTTGTAACCTCAAGTCTTTATTCACACACTTTCAGTGTTATTTGTGGACATGCACAGAGTGGCAAGACAAGTGTTTTGAGTGACCAAGAATTAAATTCTTGGGGTGGGAGAGATGGCTCAGTGGTTAAGAACACTGGCTA
Organism: Alexandromys fortis; assembly: GCF_014885135.2. NCBI lineage: Eukaryota > Metazoa > Chordata > Mammalia > Rodentia > Cricetidae > Alexandromys > Alexandromys fortis. Next base: position 8,189,533 of record NW_026067953.1, on the reverse strand, counting down.
CTACTCTTCCAGAGGTCCTGAGTTCAATTCCCAGCAACCAACCACATGGTGGCTCACAACCATCTGTAATGAGATCTGGCGCCCTCTTCTGACGTGCAGTCAGTCATACATGGAGGCAGAATGTTGTATACATAATAAATAATAAATCTAAAAAATAAATAAATAAATTCTCAGGCCAGGCATGGTAGCTCACACCTTTAACCCAGCATTAGGGAGGCAGGGGCAGGTGAAGCTTATGAGTTCAAGGCCAGCCTGGTCTACATAGTGAGTTCCAGGACAGCCAGGACTATGTAGAAGAGACCCTGTCTAAAACAAAACACACACACACAAATTCTCAGCCTGAAGATGAATTGAGACACTGATACTTTGCCTTATTTTCAGATCTACTATGAATACCTGTCCTTTTCATTGTCCAACTAATATGTTGGGGGTGGTTTTTTTGTTATGTTTTGTTTTTTGTAGTGACTTTTTTAAAGATTTATTTTGTGTGTATAAGTATTTTGCCTGCATCTTTATATGTGCGCTGTTTATGCCTACAAATGGTTTTAAGCCAGTACTCCAACCCCAGTCCTCTGCAAGACCAGCAAGTACTCTTAACCACTGAGCCGTAGCTCCAGCCCCTCTTGATGTGTTTTTACCTTTTTGTTTGTTCATCCGTGATCTCAGTTAAATATGGCTGCCAAGTAAGTACTAAAGTGTCCCAAATTCTGAAATGCAAGAAGACTGGGATGTCCTTATGGAGAAAATAGGGTATGTTTGATAAATTTCATTGAGGCATAAGTTATAATGCTGTTAGCCATGAGTTCAGTGTTAATGAATAAATATGTATTAAGGTGCTTTTAAACAGAAGCACACTAAGTTATGTCTTGATGAGTTGGCAAAATGATTATGCCCAGAGGCCAACAGGAAACTAACCTCTAGGATCAGTAGCTAATTCATTGTTAATTGTGAACAACGTAGCAACATAACTACCAAACCTCAACTGCCTAATTACGTTAGACCATTGGTCTCCTTGTTGATAGCAATTAATAATGAGGAAAGGTTGGTTGTGATGAAAGATTATATTTATTTGGGCAGGTAGTGATAATCCTTCATGGATAAAATTTTCTTTAAAGTAGTTTTGGGAGCTAGAGAGATGGCTCAGTGGTTAAGAGCCCTTGCATCTCTTCCAAAGGACCTGGGTTCAGTTCCCAACACCTACACGGTGGCTCGCCACAATCTGTAACTCCATTCCCAGGGGATTCAACACTCTCTTCAGTCCTCCGAGGACACCAGGCTCACAAGTGGTTTTTATGCAGGCAAAAAACAAAACTAAGTAAATGAAATGCATTTTAGGCAAGGTTATAAAGAAAGGCATCGGGAGGCAGAGGCAGGCGGATCTCTGGGAGTTCGAGGCCAGCCTGGTCTACAAGAGCTAGTTCCAGGACAGGCTCCAAAAACTACAGAGAAACCCTGTCTCAAAAAAAAAAAAAATAAGAAAGGCAAATTAGCTATTCTTCTTTAGTCACATTTGTATATAGATGGTTCTGCCCTTGCTTGAAGGTTTTGTGTAAGTATCTAGTACTGTAACAAGTTTTTTTCTGTTCTGCCATTTAACTCCCAAATAATGACACAGAGACTTCTTATTAATTGTGAAAGATTGACGTATAGCTAGGCTTGTCCCACTAGCCTGTATAACCTAAACTAACCTGCTTTTATTAATAGATATTTTGCCTTGTGGCTTTTTATCTTTCTTTCATTCTGTATGTCCAACTCACTCTGTGTCTCCTTGGCATGTCCTCTGTGCCTTGATTATCCCTGCTATTTCCTGGAAGTCCTGCCTGTATGTCCTGCCTAGCTACTGGCCATTGAGTTTTTTGTTACAACAATTGTAATGATACATAAATAAATCTTAAAAAGAAGATCCTTTAAAAAAATAATTGTAAGTCAGAGATATTGATAGTAAAGGACTTGTCTTGAATACAAGGTCCTAGATTTATCTTCAACATCACAAACATACAAATTATTTTCTCTCTATATATATATTATCTTTATATAGAGAGAATATATACATATATTTTTCTCACGTGATTTAAAAAATATGTATTTGCTTACAAAATAAAAATTTGAGCTGGGCATGGTGGTGCATTCCTTTATTCTCAGCAGTGAAGAGGTAGGGGCTGACTGATTTCTTTGAGTTAAAGGCCAGTTTGGGTCTACATAGTGAGTTCTAAGACAGCCAGGGCTATGTAGTGAGACCCCATCTCCAAAAAACAAAACAAACAAAAGATTGTCACTTATTATCAACAATAAAGATCATATTCATTGTAAAAATTATCAAATTTTAAGAAAAATATGTAGCCCCCTCAATTACAGATATAATTAAATATTTTGAAAATTTATAATTTTCTTTATACCAGTGTCATAAATATATTTACTTTTCTTTAGATATTCCTGTCACATTAATACCTAATGAAAAATAACTATCTCTTGTTCAGGACAGAGGACTTAAATGTCAGATACTAAAGATTCACGCATGTGTAGTAACAGACCCGTGTTAAGGAAATTTAGATGCTTAGAACTAGGCAGAATGAATGTACATTAGATTTTGCTCCTTTGTATATAGGTGATTAATATATTATTAAATTACCATTATACATGAGTAGCCTGAGTTGGGCATGGTAGTGTGTGTCTATAATCCCAGAATTTAGGAAGTAGAGGTAGGAGGATCAGAAAAAAGTTCAGACTCATCATCCTTAGCAATCTATTAAGTTTCTCATACATGCTACCATGACTAGAAATAGCATATACCTTGAAGTGTGCCTCTTATATTAAAACTGATCACAGCCTTGATATTAACAAATTGTCATTTTTCTTACTTTGAGTTAATGTACAAAAAAGAATCATTTAGTAGAGAAGTCATAAAGAATGTTCCTACCTAGCTACTGGCCATTGAGTTATAGACAGTGTACTTTCTCTTTGTTGAAAAACTTGTGTATTAAATTATAACCTTTCTTAAAGCAGATGTTCTTACATACAAAGTATGGTACTAGGGTTTTATATAGTAGAGAGGAAAGTAAAACTGCCCGTAGGACCAACAAGATGGCTGAGTGGGTAAAGGTGTTTGTTGCCCAAGTCTGATTACTTAAGTTTGATCCTTGGAACCCATGATGGAAGAAGGAACCAAATTCCAAAAATCATACTCTGAACTTCACACTCAATGCCATGGCACATACACACCCACACACACACATGTACACAAAAGTTTCTTGGAAAGAAAAAGACTATGTCTGTGAATATTGGGATTTCACTGAAGGCTTTTCCTTTTCTGTTTCACAGAGCCAAACCTACTGAGTGGCACTGCACATAGTGTGAACAAAAGAGGTGTGAAAAGAAGAGACCTGGACATGGAAGAACTTCGAGAGGTCCTTTCTTCTCTCTTGCCCTTTGTGCGGATTGAACACATCTTGCCTATAAATAGTGAAGTCTTAAATGATGCTGTAAGTTTGTTTCTTCATTCCTTTCAGAGAAAGAATGCCAAGCTTATCCTGTATTAATTTTTATAAATAATTTCTCCTGGGAAGTAGAAGAAGACAAGATCTTCTGAGTAAATTGGGAGCATGGGGACCTTAGGAGAGGATTGAAGGGGAGGGCAGAGGCAGGGAGGAGAGCAGAGAAAAGTGTAGCGCTCAATGAAAATCAATTTAAAAAATTAAAAAATTAATGACACCATCAAAAATAATAATTTCTCCTACTAGTAAAGTACTTGAAACTAGATTTCCTGAGGACAGAAACAATTATCTGTTTGGTACAATGTTATGTCCCTAGTGTCTGACAGGGTGCAAAAAAATTGTGCTTGGTTCTGATGTTTTGTGGGTAAGTGGGTCTTGATTCCAAGAACATAGTCTTTTGTATGTTTATTTTGTGTTTTGGTTTTGGGGCGATTTGTTTTGATTTGTTTTGTTGTTTTTCGAAACAGTTTCTCTGTGTTGCCCTGACTGTCCTGGAATGTGCTCAGGAACGTAATTTTTAAGGGAAATAATTTGATCATTTATCAGTATAAATCAGTTTGATCTCTATGAAAAGAAAAGATAGAAATTATTACCTTTGCAGACTCTTCAAGAACAGGAGCAAATCACAGGAGGAACATGGACTCATCTATGAGTGTGTTTTAGACTTAGTTAAAAATTTATAGAGCTGGGCACACTTTAATCCCAATACTCGGAAGCAGAGGCAGGTAGATCGCTGTGAGTTCTAAGACTCACAGGGCAACGAGAGACATTGTCTTGAAAATAACAGAAAGAAGGGGGGCAATATATGTTAATGGAGTTAACCCATAATTTGTAAATGATTTTATCTCAGTTTTTTTATTGATATTTATTGAGCTCTACATTTTTCTCTACTCCCCTCCCTGCCTCCCCCATCCGCACTTCAACCCTCTCCCAAAGTCCCCATGCTCCCAATTTACTCAGGATATCTTGTCTTTTTCTACTTTCTACTTCCCATGTAGATTAGATCTCTATGTAAATCTCTTAGTGTCCACATTGTTGTCTAAATTCTCTGGGATTGTGGTTTGTAGGTTGGCTTTCTTTGCTTTATGTTTAAAACCCACCTATGAGGGAGTACATGTGATAATTGTCTTTCTTTGTCTGGGTTACCTCACTCAAAATAATGTTTTTTAGCTCCATCCATTTTCCTGCAAAATTCAAGCTGTCGTTATTTTTTCTGCTGTGTAATACTTCATTGTGTAAATGTACCACATTTTCCTTATCCATTCTTCGGTCGAGGTGCATTCAGGTTGTTCCAGGTTCTGGCTATGACAAACAAAGGTGCTATGAACATAGTTGAGCACATGTCCTTGTGGCATGATTGAGCATCCTTTGGATATATACCCAAAAGTGGTATTACTGGGTCTTGAGGAAGGTTGTTTCCTAATTTTCTGAGAAACCGCCACATTGACATCCAAAGGGGTTGTACCAGCTTACATTCCCACCAGCAATGCAGAAGTGTTCCCTTTTCCCCCACAATCTCTCCAGCATAAGTTGTCGTCAGTGCTTTTGATCTTGGCCATTCTTACAGGTGTAAGATGGAATCTCAGAGTTGTTTTGATTTGCATTTCTCTGATGACTAAGGATGTTGAATATTTCCTTAAGTGTCTTTCAGCCATTTTAGATTCCTCTGTTGAGAGTTCTCTGTTTAGGTCTATACTCCATTTTTTTTATTGGATTGTGTGATCTTTTGATGACCAATTTCTTGAGTTCTTTGTATATTTTAGAGATCAGGCCTCTGTCTGATGTAAGGGTAGTGAAAATCTTTCCCATTCTGTAGGCTGTCGTTTTGTCTTGTTGACCATGTCTTTTGCTTTACAGAAGCTTTTCAGTTTCAGGAGGTCCCATTTATTAATTGTTTCTCTCAGTGTCTGTGCTGCTGGGGTTATATTTAGGAAGTGGTCCCCTGTACCAATGCGTTCAAGTGTACTTCCCACTTTCTCTTCTATAAGGTTCAGTGTGGCTGGCTTTATGTTGAGGTCTTTGATCCATTTGGACTTGAGTTTTGTGCATGGTGATAGATATGGGTCTATTTTCATTCTTCTACATGTTGATAGCCAGTTATGCCAGCACCACTTGTTAAATATGCTTTCTTTTTACCATGTGATATATTTTGCTTCTTTGACAAAGATCAGGTGTTCGAAGGTGTGTGGATTGATATCTGGGTCTTCTGTTCAGTTCCATTGGTCCTCCTCTCTGTTTCAGGCCAATACCAGGCTGTTTTCAGTACTGTAACTCTGTAGTAGAGTTTGAAGTCAGGGATTGTGGTGCCTCCAGAAGTTCTTTTATTGTACAGTATTGTTTTTGCTATCCTGGGTTTTTTGCTTTTCCATATGAAGTTGAGTACTGTTCTTTTGAGGTCTTTGAAGAATTTTGCTGGGCATTGTGTTGAATCTGTGTAAATGATTTTTTTTTTAAAGGCTGTGTCTTGGGCAGTGATGGCACACGCCTTTAATCCCAGCACTTGGGAGGCAGAGGCAGGCGGATCTCTGTGAGTCTGAGGTCAGTCTGATTTACAAGAACTAGTTCCAGGATAGGCTCTAAAGCTACAGTGAAACCCTGTCTCTAAACACACACACACACACACACACACACACACACACACACACACACAATGGCTATGTGTTTGCATATGTGTGTATACTTGTACCTAGGCACAAAGATCAAAAGAGGACATCAGAGCTCTGCAAGCTACGTGTGTGTGTGTGTGTGTGTGTGTGTGTGTGTGTGTGTGTGTGTGTGTGTGTGTGTGTGTGTACACTTGTACCTAAGCACAGAGACCAAAAGAGAGCATCAGATAGTTTACAGGTCTTTGAAGGATACCTTGCTTGTGACATTAGTGCTAGAATCTAAATTTGGGTCCTCATGATTGCTCTAGAGCCATCTCTAGCCCCTAAAGTAATGTTTTAGTAGAATTGTGCGCATATATATATTTCCCCTCTTTCCAGATTACTGGAATTAAAGGTGAACTCTACCAACTTGCCCAGGCCTACTTGCCTTCTCGTGTTTTTAATTTGCTTTTTCATGATGATCAGTGATGTTGAGCATGTTTTCATATGCCCTCTTGACCCTCTTGCTTTCTTTTGAAAAATGTCTTTTAGGGGTTTTTAGTTTTAATTTTTGCTACTAAGCTGATGTCTTTATTAAGATTTTAACTGCTGTGATAAAATATTATGACCGAAAGCAACTTGGTGAGGAGAGGTGTTTTTTGGTTTTTTTTTTTTTTTTTTTGGTTTTTCGAGACAGGGTTTCTCTGTGGTTTTGGAGCCTGTCCTGGAACTAGCTCTTATAGACCAGGCTGGTCTGAAACTCACAGAGATCCGCCTGCCTCTGCCTCCCAAGTGCTGGGATTAAAGGCATGCGCCACCACCGCCCGGCAAGGAGAGGGTTTATTTCAGCTTACAAGCTGCTCAGCACAGTCCATCACTGAAGGAAGTCAGAGTAGGAAAGGATGCGGAGCCCATGTAAGAATGCTGCTTACTGGCTTGCTCCTCGTTGCTTGTTTTTTGTTTGTTTGTTTAGTCTTTCGAGACGGCATTGTAAACCTAGACCGCAGTTTCCCAGCTGACCAGACCCGAGTAATCACACAAAAACTATATTAATTACAACACTGTTTGGCCAATTCCTCAGTCATATTTCTAGCTAGCTCTTACATCTTAAATTAACCCATTTCTATTAATCTATGTATCATTATGAGGCTGTGGCATACCGATAAGGTTCTGGCATCTTTCTCCTTTCGCAACTACGTGGTATCTGCCTGGCTCCACCTTTTTTCTCTATCTCTGTTTGGATTACCCACCTGAATATACTTTGCCCTGCCATAAGCCAAAGCAGCTTCTTTATTAACCAGTGGTAATAAAACATATTCACAGCATACAGAGGAAATCCCACATCACATGTGTAACAGCTCTAGCTGCCCTGGAACTCACTTTGTAGATCAGAATGACCTTGGACTCAGAGAGATCCATCAGCCTCTGTCTCCCAAGTGCTAGGATTAAAGGCATACACCACCACATGGCAAATCTGCTTTCTTTTATTTATTTATTCATTTATTTGTTTGTTTATTTATTATGTATACAATATTCTGTCTGTGTGTATGCCTGCAGGCCAGAAGAGGGCACCAGACCCCATTACAGATGGTTGCGAGCCACCATGTGGTTGCTGGGAATTGAACTCAGGACCTTTGGTAGAGCAGGCAATGCTCTTAACCTCTGAGCCATCTCTCCAGCCCACAAATCTGCTTTCTTATAGCACCCATGACAATCAGCCCAGGGGCACCACTGCCCACAGTAGACTGGACCTATGTCTTTATCATTCAAGAAAATGCTCTACAGACTTGCCTACAGGCCAATCCTATAGAAACATTTTCTCAATTAAGATTCATTCTTTCCAAATAATCCTAGTTTATGTCAATTTAACATAAACTAACCAGCACAATTGAATATCTTTCACAGTTTATATAGTAATCTCTATCAGATGTAAATTTGCAAGTATTTTATCCCACTCTTGTTTCCTGCACAGAACTTTCAGTTTGATACAATTCCATTTGTCTCTTTTTACTTTTGTTGCCTGTGCAAACCTTGCCTAAAAGCTTTTACCTGTGTTTTATATTGTATAGTTTGATGTCTTTTAATCCACTCGGAGTTACTTTTTGTGAGGAGCGAGAGGTAGGAATCTAACTTTACTGCATATAGATATTTGATTTTCCAAACGTTTTTTGCACAAGCTACTACCAAATCAGGCACACTTCCCAACCAAACAGTATGCCTATCATGAGACAAGTTTGAAAAAGAGTTTGTTTTTGCTAGGTGGTGGTGGCACACTCCTTTAATCTAGTACTCAGGAGGGAGAGGCAGGCGCATCTCTGTGAGTTTGAGGCCAGCCTGGTCTACAATAGCTAGTTCCAGGCCGGGCACCAAAGCTACAGAGAAACCTTGTCTTGAAAAACAAACAAAAAATAGTGCAATAATACAGGATATTATGGATATTTAAGTATTTTTCTTATCTATGAACAGGTTATCTTTCCATTCACTTGTATATTTTTCCATTTTTTTATGAATACAGCTTCATGTTCCCAAAGATAGTCTTCAATTTCTGATTCTCCTGCCTCAACCACCTGAGTGTTGGGTTTGCAGGCAGTTTATTTGGTGCTAGTGATTGATCCCAGGACTTTACGACTGCTATGTAAACTTTTACCAACTGGCTACAAACTCAACCCCTGTACTTAGGTATTTTTTTTCTTGTAGCTATTATAAATAATACGCTTTTCTCAACTTTTTTAATACAGCTATTAGTGTTTAGGAATGCTATTGGTTGTTGTGTGTTGATTTTTTTTTTTAATCTTGCTACTTTTATTTGGTTTTGGGGGGGCTTTGGTTTTGGTTGTGGGGGTGTTTGTTTTGTTTTCTGGGGGCGTTGTTTTTTTTTTTTGGAGGGGGTTGGTTTTTTGGGGGGGGGTATTGTTTTTTGAGACAGTTTCTCTGTGTAACAGCCCTAGCTGTCCTGGGACTCACTCTGTAGACTAGGCTGGCCTTGAACTCACAGAGATCTGCCTGCCTCTGCCTCCCAAGTGCTGGAATAAAAGGTGTGTGCCACCACCACCCAGCCTTAATTTATTAAATCCAAAAATTTAACAAGTTTTTATAAATAAGATCATGACATCTACCAACAATGACATTTTAATTTCCTTCCATCTTGAATCCTTTTTATTTCTTTCTCTTGCAGAATTGCTTTGGCTAAGACCCCAGTATTGTGCTGAGTAGAGATGACAACAAGAATGGTCATCTTTGTCTCCTTTGAGACATTCTACCTTTTCCCCATTCAGTATGATGTTAGCCATGAGTATGTAATATATAGCCTCTATCATAGTGGGATAAATTTCTTCTATATCTAACTTATATAAAGTAGTAAGTTATTTGTCCCTAGGGAGCCAGTAAGCTTTGAAATGCTGCTACTGTCCTAGGTGGGAAATACATTGGCACCTTTTTAACACTGTTGATTGTAGCAGTCTGGGGATAGCAGTTAGACATGTTATCAAGAGCCATCTGAAACTGTCCCTATTAGGAATAAATATGTGTGCATGTATTTGTATATACACTCAGATGCTTAATATTATTTAAATATTTGACAGTATTTTAAATTTCTAATAAGTCTGAAAACAAGACTATGTGAATATCTAAGAGAATATTTTGCTGCCTTGAATAATAAAAATAACGGCTTTTTGCTGTAACAGCCATCTTTCAGTAACTCACCAAAATGACAAACACAAAGGGAAAGAGGAGGGGCATGCTCTGTATGTTCTCTAGGCCCTTTAGGAAGCATGAAGTTGTTCCTTTGGTCACGTACATGGTAATCTACAAGAAGGGTGATACTGTAGACATCAAGGGATTGGGCACTGTTCAAAAAGGAATGCCCCATAAGTGTTACCATGACAAAACCAGAAGTCTACAGTGTCACCCAGAATGCCATGGGCATCATTGTAAACAAGTTAAATGCAAGACTGTTGCCAAGAGAGTTAATGTGCAGATAGAGCACATTAATCACTAAGCACTCTAAGAGCAGAGACAGTTTCTTGAAGTGGGTGAAGGGAAATGATCAGAAAAAAAAAAGGGCACCTGGAATCAGCTGAAGTGCCAGGCTGCTCCACCCAGAGAAGCAGTTTTTGAGGACTGATGGGAAGGAAGGAGCCTGAACTGCTGGAGCCTATTCCATACGAATTCATAGCCTAATATACAAAAAGAAATAAAAGTATCACAGCACCAGGAAGAATAATACATGTCTTTAATCCCAGCACTCCAGTTCCTCTTTCCAGAATTCTTCTATTCTGGCGGCCCCGCCTCTACTTCCTGCCTGGCTACTGGCCAATCAGTGGTTTATTAAAACAATACAAGTGACAGGGTACAAGATCATTGTCTCACAGCACATCAGCATTCCCAGCAAGATTGATTCTTGTATGGACTGCCATGTTCTCTTAGTAGGTGCAAGTGCTGAGTGTTTAGTGTTGCTGTTGTTTAATCTTTACTATCACAGTAGGACCTAAGATGCTTCATTTATGGGTTCATAGCATATATGAGGAAACCACAGGGTGACACTTAAATATCTTAATCTTCTGGCTCCCTGATTCCGCAACCACACAGGTGCCCTCCAGTGAGTACCTTAAGCTTAAATGAGGCATCTGTGGTCACATAGATAATAATAAAATAATTTAAACTAGCCAGGCAGTGGTTGTGCATGCCTTTAATCCCAGCACTTGGGAGGCAGAGTCAGGCTGATCTCTGTGAGTTCAAGGCCAGCCTGGTCCAACACTGGTACGGGGCCATGCCTAAAGAAATCTCACCAATAAACTGAAAAGTGTTCGCATATTTTCTGATTTGGGCTATTTTAGGGTTGGTCTCAGGTCACACTCCCTGAAAGAGAACACTGTGTAGTGTCTTGTGCTGTCAGTAAGGCCGATTCCATGTTATTTTTGTCTCGGTTGAGGGTGGGTGCAAGCAAAATGAGGAAGGGGAAAAAGTCAGTTGTAAAGTGTTGTGCAAATTAATCTAAATTAATGTATCTTTGTAAAAACATCATTCTTCTAAAGGAAATGGGCAGTTATAGTATATATATATTGCTGAAATCTTTACTACTACTAAACATTTAGGGTATTGCTATATTTACATAATAATATTCCTAAGCTCTTACTTAAATGGTGGCAAAGTTTCTGTGGTGTGTTTTATAGGTGTAAATATTGTTGTATTCTAGTATTTACTGCATATATTTGTTTGTTTATCTTTTTTTAAAAAAATGTTTGTTTGTTTTTAAGATGAAAAGAGGCTTGATCAGTACTCCCCCATCAGATATGCTTCCTACAACTGAAGGAGGAAAGTCAAATGCCTGGTTACGGCAAAAAAATGCAGGCATATATGTTCGTCCTCGGCTGTTTTCTCCCTATGTGGAAGAAGCAAAGGTAATGATAGAGGAGTTTATTACCAACCAGATACACAGAGATTTACTGTTTGGAAATGGCCCAGACATCTAGTAATAGGGAAAATGAAAGTAAATTCTAATTTGTTAGTAATTTTCTGAAATGTTTAATTATCAAAGATGTTTTAAAAACTTGTTAAGAGGTGTTTTACCTCATTGCCTTGTAAATCATTGTAATTACATGGCATAGCTGTGCTTTACGATCTGGAGAGCAGGGAAATGTCTAAAGTAGGCTTCATTTGCTTATCTTCCTCATAAACTAAGAGACATGGGATTTCTCGGAGTAATGTTCCAAAATAGCTGACTTTTGAGTTCAGTTTGGTTTTAGGGTAAACATTTAAGACTAAGTTTCAACCTTGTCAGTAAATAGCAAGCCCTGTGTGTACTTTAACAAAGAGAACTCTCCAAGAAAATATAATAATGGAAAAATAACATACTAAGTTTTATTAGGTGTATTCACAGATATCGTTGGTGTGGAGTTTGAAAATCTCATAGAGTCTTAGAAATCAACAAGATTTTGTGTTTTGGCTTTTGTTTGTTTGGTTTGGTTTGGTTTGGTTTTTGAGACAGAGTCTCAGTTTGTATCCTCTGACTAGCCTCTAACTTGCCTCTGTCTCCAAAGTGCTAGAGTTAAAGGTGTACACTACTATACCTGGCAAAAAGCAAACACAACCAGTGCCCTTAACCCACCCAACCACACGTGCATAATGTACATGTGGGCACATGTACTGTAGCCCAGGTCAGAGGGCAGCTTTGTGAAGTCAGTTACTCTCTTTCCACCTTTACAAGGGTTCCAGGGAATGAAACTAATTGAATGCTCAACATTGTAAGCAAATCTAAAACGGTAGAAAGGCCCCTTTGCTGGGTCTGGCCTTTTTGGAATAAGTGCACCCCTTGATGTTGCACATGCAGTAGCTATCTAGTCTCTCTTCTGCTCCAAGACTGCACTTAGCAGGTGTGGCACTGGGCCCGTGCCTAAGAAGAGTTCTTCCTCAGTAAATGTGGAATGTGTTCATATATTATATTATTTGATCCATTCTGCAGTTTAGTGAGATAAATGCCCCAGAACTTACTTAATAATATTGGTCTTATAGGTCTTTTAAGTAGCAATAATTTTTTATGAGCTATGTATCCCCCTTTGTAACAGGGTCTCATTGTCTAACCCTGGCTGCTCTGGAAATCACTATGTAGACCAGGCTGGTCTAGAACTCACAGAGACCTGCCTACCCCTGTAGCCCAAGTACTAGGATTAAAAATGTTGTCTTAGGGGGCTAGAAAGATGGCTCAGAGGTTGAGAGCACTGGCTGCTCTTCCAGGGGTCCTGAGTTCAATTCCCAGCAACTACATGGTAGCTCACAACCATCTGTAATGAGATCTGGTGCTTTCTTCTGGCCTGCAGGCATACATGCAGGCAGAACACTATGAACATAATAAATAAATAAATAAATAAATAAATAAATAAATAAATAAATAAACCCTCAAACAAAAACAGATGCTGTCTTAGGGTTTCTATTGCTATGAAGAAACATGACCACAGCAACTCTTGTAAAGGAAAACATTTAATTGAGGTGGCAGCTTACAATTTCAGAGGTTTAGTCCATTATAATTATGGCAGGGAGCAGCACGGTAGCATGTAGGCAGACATGGTACTGGAGAAGGAACTGCTACATGTTGATATGCAAGCAACAGGATGCAAGCAACAGGAAGTAGACTATCTCACTGGGTATGGCTCAGACATATATGAGACCTCAAAACTTGCCTCCACAGTGACACACTTCCTCCAACAAGGCCACACTTCCTAATAACGCCACTCCCTATGAGCTTATGGGGGCCAGTTACATTCAAACTACCACAGATGTATATCATACTGTTTGGCCTAAAAATCAGTATTTTGTATTTTGAGCATTTTTTGTTGCATCTGATACTTAGTATATGTAAACACTGTTTATGATTTGTATATAGTTTATTTCTGGCCAATTTTTATTGTCAAACTTTAGAAAGTATCTTTTCGCCAGGCAGTGGTGGCGCGCACTTTTAATCCCAACACTTGGAATGCAAAGGCAGGTGGATCTCTGTAAGTGGAAAAAAGTATCTTTTTTTTTTAAAGACTATTTATTGGCCCGGCTGTGGTGGCACACGCCTTTAATCCCAGCACTCAGGAGGTAGAGGCAGGCAGATCTCTGTGAGTTTGAGGCCAGCCTGGTCTACAAGAGCTAGTTCCAGGACTGGCTCCAAAGCCACAGAGAAACCCTGTCTTGGGGGGGGGGGGGGAAGACTTATTATATGTGCAGGCCAGAAGAAGGCACCAGATCTCATTACAAATGGTGTGAGCCACTATGTGGTTGCTAGGAATTGAACTCAGGACCTCTGGAAAAACAGTCAATGATCTTAACCTCTGAGCCATCTCTCTAGCCCCTGTGAAAAAAGTATCTTTTTAAGATATTCAAAGAGGGGCTGGAGAGATGGCTCAGTGGTTAAGAGCACTGACTGCTCTTCCAGAGGTCATGAGTTCAATTCCCAGCAACCACATGGTGGCTCACAACCATCTGTAATGAGATTGGCACCCTCTTCTGGCGTTCGGGCATGCATGGAGGCAGAATGTTGTGTACATAATAAATAAGTAAATCTTTAAAAAAAAAAAAAGATATTCAAAGAGGGGCACTTAATTCTGTTCACTACCAATTTAAACATTATGAGAAATGATAATTTCATTCCTTTTTATATGATGATGGTAACCTTGCTGCAAGTGTGATCTCACCTTAGTGAAGGTTGACCAGCTAGCTCCTTTTCAATGTTCCAGTCAGTGCTGGATGAGATGATGGTGGAACAAACAGATCTGGTGAGACTCCGAATGGTTCGAATGTCCAACGTTCCAGACACACTTTACATGGTCAGCAATGCCATGCCACAGTGCTGCCACATGATCAACCACCAGCAGATGAGCAGTAACCAATCAAGCCCTCCATCAGTTGTAGCCAATGAAATTCCAGGTAAGGCAGTACCTTTTTATTTCTTTGTATAATTGCTGTTCTAACCCTCTTACATATGCTAATTCTTCCCACATTTCAGTACTCTTTGTGCATTATTCCTGTCCCTGTGGGGCAGAATCATTCCTCTTAAGAACTGATTTAGAGGAATTCAGACTTTTTTCTGTTATACAAGAGCCTTTTCAAGGCAGGCATGATGGCACACACTGTCATCCTAGAAACCATGAGGGAAAGAAAAACAAGAAGATCCTGACCTACATAATGAACCTCTTACTTAAAAGCAAAAACCTTCAAGAGGTGACGTAGTCTGCCCTGTCCTCCTCCCAAATGCAGTCACAGTTAGCTCCTTGAGATCCAGTTTCACCACACCCAAGATTGCTGGAATTCTGGTTTATGGTTGACCATAGCTTGATTTATAACTGTCGTGTTCAAAAAGAGTGGTAATTAGTGGTCAGACACTTAACTTCCAGCCCTTACCAGTTGCCATTGCAGGATTTAAAGTAAATTCAACAAACTATGGCATTATAAATAGCACCAGTCATTTCTGCTTAGGAAAGATGACTGACACAGTGGTAGAACTTTTCATCAACTACACAGTATCTTAACTGTTAGCTTTTGTCATATTTGGCTACTCTATATTTACTTATGTATACATTTGGTAACATTGTGGAGAGAGGAGAGAGTTTTTTAGAGGCTTCTACAATTTGAAGGTTTGCTACCATGAGTGATGCTTTCTTTTTTCTTTTTGTTTTTCCTTTAGAAGCTAGATCAGACTGGCCTTGTACTCAGAGAGATACACCTGCCTCTATCTCCCAAGTTTTAGGATTAAAGACCTGTGCCACTATACCCAGCCTGTAGTGCTTTCTTTTAAAGTTGAGTCAATACAGATACATACAAGCATAACTTCATTTTAGAATATAACCTCAAGCTGGGCAATGGTGGCGCACGCCTTTAATCCCAGCACTTGGGAAGCAGAGACAGGTAAATCTCTGTGAGTTCAAGGCCAGCCTGGTCTATAGAGCTAGTTCCAGGACAGCTAAGGCTACACAGAGAAACCCTGTCTCAAAAAACCAAAAAAAGAATTTAACCTCAAAATCCCAAAACAGTCACAATATGATTAGGAAAAGTCAACCTGTCTCTCCCATTAGCTAATGAAACAGCCTACCAAGGTTTTGTTTTTCCTGTCCTTTCCCTACATACTATGAAAGGCTATGCAACTTATTGAAGAAGATTATCTAACTGTGTCACTTATGTAAATGACTTTAGACAGAACGATAGTTTTCTCATCTTCGGAATACAGATAATGCCTCCTCTCTAGTGTCATTGTGAGGATTTAAAGAAGTGTCACAACTATATTAATAGGAGTCTGCCTGGTTCAAAGTAAGCACTCATTCTAGCAGTTAATGTCATGATCTGTAGGCTTCATCACCTATTTGCCTCAGCTCAGGTTCCTAACTCACAGCTACTTAGTGTTCACACAAATGTGTGTGTTGATACCCAAAATGAAAGAGCATACCTATATTCCAATGAAACTACACTCAGGATAGCTCCAGGCTGTTTGTTTTCTCCTGTTGTGTTTTGGGTTTTTTGGTTATTTTGTTTTTCAAGATAAGAGTTTCTTTCTGTAACAGCCCTGTCTATCCTGGAATTCTCTTTGTAGTCCAGGCTGGCCTCAAAGTCACAGAGTTTGAGGCCAGCCTGGTCTACAGAGTTAAGTTCCAAAACAGGCAGAACTACACAGAGAAAAACCAAAAATTAAAAAAAAAAAAAATCAAAGTCACAGAAATCTACCTGTCTTCCAAGTGCTAGTATTACAGGTGTGCACTACCACACCTTGCCTGTTGTCATAGTTAGGCTTACTGTTGCTGTGATGAAACACCACAACCAAAAATAATTAGGGGAGGAAAGGGTTTATCTGGCTTACACTTCCACATCACTGTTCATCACTCAAGGAAGTCAGGATAGGAACTCAAAACAGGGCAGGCACAGGAGCTGACACAGGCCATGGAGGGGTGCTGCTTACTGACTTGCTCCCCATGGCTTGCTCAACCTGGCTTTCTATGGAACTCAGAACCATCAGCCCAGGAATGCAACCACCACAGTAAGGTAGACCCTCCCCCATTCAGTCACTGATTAAGAAAATACCCTACAGACAAGCCAACAGCCTGGTGTTATGGAGGCATTTCCTCAGTTGAGGTCCCCTCCTCTCCAGTGACTCTAGCTTGTATTAGGTTGATATAAAACTACCTAGCACACTTGTGTTAGGTAGTTTCAAAGTGCTGGTCAGAGTCACAGCTCTTGTCCTGTTATCCCCCTATATACATGACTATCTGGTATATACAGAATGTGCACAAATGGTTCACCTGTCATCTGTCAGTATTCTTACGGTTTGCACCCTTGAGCACTGAGTCTCCTGTCAAGCCAACTGTGGTGTTCTGCTATCTCTCACTTGCATATGTTACATGCACCTGACGTCTGCTCAGAAAGTTTCCCTGCTTTCTTTGCCTGCTTAATTTCCAGAGCACTCATTTGTCAAGATTCTGCTTGTCTTAAGAAGCCTTCCCCCTGCCCTCAGTCAAGCCTGGTGCTGCTTCCTACACTGTATTTGCTTACTTAACTTATAGTAATGAAAGCCAGAATTTTTTGAGAATAGAGTTCACACCTTTTATTCTGTAACCCTGAATGCTCAAATTCAGCCCCTGCCCAGTATGTAGTCAGAACTCAAAACAATTGACGATTTGTTTGTGGTGCTGGGAATTGAAGCTAGGCAAGCACTGTCTCACCGAGCTGCATCGCAGCCTTAATGGTGAATATATTTGGTATACCCTCACCTTCTGAAAAGAGTAGGTACAAGTAAAGTAGTTTGGTTTTTTGTTTTTGTCTGGTCGGGTTTTCTCTCTGTAGCCCTGGCTGTTCTAGAACTCTTTAAGTAGAACAAGCTGGCCTTGAGCTAGAGAACCACCTGCCTCTGCTTCCTGAGTGCTGGGACATACCAGTAAAATTTTATTTGAGCTGTGGCCAAAAATGATACAACTCAGGAGCTGTGTAGTATAATCAAGAGCTTTTAGGGCACAGAGAAATTTTAACACCTCATAAAATAATTGAAGACATATAAATTGAACATTCCCAAGAAATTAAAATACTATCTTTAAAAAGTGAGAAGATTCTGCTATAGCATGTTTCTCCTTGGGCTTGGTGGGTAGTCTTGTATAGCTCAGGAATTGTCCTGTCTTTCTCCTTCTAGTTCCTCGTCTCCTCATTATGAAAGACATGGTGAGGCGCCTGCAGGAACTGCGGCACACGGAGCAGGTGCAGAGAGCCTATGCACTGAACTGCGGGGAGGGCGCCACCGTCAGCTATGAAATCCAAATCCGAGTGCTGAGAGAATTTGGTCTTGCAGATGCTGCTGCAGAGCTCTTGCAGGTAGAACATAATACTGAAGGGGAAGAGGGAGCCATGAATGTCAGGTGTGTCACCTGAGCTGCTTTTTCTTCCTACTTGTTCTTTTGCTGCCTCTGGTGTCTGTAATAGCCTGCAGGTTTCTCCTGGTAAGAGGCAGTGTGGTAGAGCAACCTGAGCAGAGTTGACTCTACTGCTTCCTGAACTGTTGAGCAGATCGAGTCCTTTAACCACTGGAACAGCTCTTTCCTCAGCTGCAAAGTGAAGATAGAATGTGCTATAAAGCACCAATGTATCTGGGACAGAATAAGCATCTAATAGGTGGCTACTACAGAATTGTATCTCAGTGGAGATTGAAGAGGAATAGAAAACTCCAGACCTCACTGCTCACTCTTTGGTTACTGGATTTCCAGTTTGACTCTGTTATACTTACAGGTCTTCCAAGTGTCTTGTTTCTTCTCTCTTTTCCCTTAGAAGTTGTTTTCAAACACAAGCCTAGCCAGGCAGTGGTGGCACACACCTTTAATCCCAGCACTCAGGAGGCAGAAGCAGGTGGATCTCTGAGTTTGAGGCCAGCCTGATCTACAGAGCAAGTTCCAGGATGGTCAGGGCTACACAGAGAAACCCTGTCTGAGGCGGAGGGAGGGGAGGAAAGGAGGGGGGTGGGAGGGCACAAGCCTGAGACTCGTGGAACAGGTGCCTCTATTTATTTTTTTAACCTAGCAAGAAAAAACAAGCCCTCATTTCTAGTAATTAGATACAAAAGCAGTAATAGTTTTAGTTAAAATAGGGCTTGTAGAATAGTCTAATGATGAAAATATCTAAAAGATAACTATAAATAAATTTCATCTAGTTAGTGATGCAAACTTTCTTACCCCCAAATACCATTAACCTTGATTGACTCTTGCAAATGGTTACTGTGGCATGGTTCCCTTTGGCAAGCAAATAATTTAGGTCTTTCTTTACTATTATTTCCGTCAATAAGGCTACACAGTATGATATTTAACTTTTTTAATTTTTTGAGATTATAATATAGTATCATTTCTCCCTGCCCCACCCCTCCCATGTATCCTCCTCCTTGCTGTCTTTCAAATTAATAACCTCTCTTTAACTATTATTGGGGGTGTGTATGTGTGTATATGTATGTATTCCTGACTTTGTAAATACAACCTGCTCAGTGTATATCGTGTTGCTTGTGTGTATATTTCCAGGACTGTTTAGCATTGAATAGCCAGTTGCTGTGCCCTCCCCTGGAGAACAGTATTTCTCCCACTTTCCTATTGTTGCCAATAGTTCCTTGTTTATGGCTAAGACCTTGAAAGCTTCCCCCTTCAATGTTAGTAGTATATTGGTGTTTTCATTTCTATTCCCTTTGCCATTTTAAATTGTATCTTCTGGCGTATGCTTTCTTTTTTAAAGTATCTTAATCTCATAAATTATGTAGAAATTTTCTCTATTATTATCTTAATCTAACTCACTAATACATAGTAGGAAAGAATGATATTCTATATATATTTCAAACAGATACTTAGATGTTGTATCAGAAACTTTCTAGAAATATCCCTTCTTGTTTTTTGTTTGTTTTGCACATACACGCTGCCCCCCCCCCCCAAGGTTTCTCTGTGTCACAACTGCAACACTGGCTGCAACTCCCTTTTGTAGATCAGGCTGGCATTGAACTCACAGAGATCCACCTGCCTCCTGCTCTGAGTGCTGGGATTATTAGAGTATGAGCCACCACTGCCCAGCCCCATCCTTAGTTTTTATGTTAATCTTATTTTTTTTAGCAGTGGCACATTTGAATTGTTTTACTCCTGGTGTTTGATTTTGTCACAGGATCTTATTAAAGCTGACTGATCTGCATATGTGCCTGCTAGAATATTCAGTAGAGCAGCTTTGGCTGTGCTGCCTAGGTTGCACTCTAGTCCTTTGTATGCTCAGTAAGGTCCGTTTTTCCTTTGGGCTTCTGACATAGAAAACCATGTTAAGCTTTTCACTTCTGCTAAAAGTTGTGTTTGTTTTTAATACCTGGCTTAACTCAACCTGTAAATTTCCATTTAATGACTGCTAATAAAGGTACAAACCTAAAACCATATGAAGTGGCACACACATTTAATCCCAGCACTTGGAATACTGAGACAGACAGAGGTCAGGAGTATAAGAACAGTCTGGCAGTGGTACACACCTATAATCCCAACAATAGGGAGGGTGAGATGTGAAGCTCAAGGGCAGCCTAGGCTAAAATTCTAACTTTTTTTTTTAATTCTTTCTTAGAATCCTCACAAGTTCTTTCCTGATGAACGTTTTGGGGATGAAAGTCCGCTCTTGACAATGAGACAGCCTGGGAGATGTCGTGTTAACAGTACCCCTACAGCAGAAACCATGTTTACAGACCTGGACTCTTTTGTGGCCTTCCATCCACCTTTGCCCCCTCCTCCCCCTCCATACCACCCTCCAGCTACCCCAATCCATAACCAGCTCAAGACAGGCTGGAAACCGAGGCCTCCCAGTCATCACCCTTCTCGTTCATTCTCTTACCCCTGCAATCATTCACTGTTTCACTCCAGAACAGCTCCTAAACCTGGCCCCACCCCAGTCTATCTGCCAGGTGTTAAAGTAGCACCTCCCGATTGTACCAACACCACAGGCCTGGGAAGACAGACGGTTGCTGCTGCAGCAGCTGCTGCTGCCGCTTCATCAGCAATAATATCTGAGAAGCAAGTGGTAAGTCTACACTTAGATAACTTTTTCTAAAACAAAGGCATAAGCCCTTGGGAGCTGTTCCTCCAGCTCCAGGGACCCTGCTGGGACTTAGCAACACCCAGAAGTGTTACTGACTGGAAGCAATTCCCTCCAGGGAATGGAAAGGAGAACAAGCACAAATAGACCGACCCGAGGTGGCTTCCTGATCACTGCCAAGTGAATGTAGTACAGTGATTGAGCAGTGCACATGTATCCCAGTGTCTGATCCTCTGTGCAAGCACTTATGTAGCATCTTCTGTTCGCCTAAGCACTGTGACTGATAAGTCCTCATGCACGTCTCCACCTCCAGCCACCTAATCCATCAGATCCATTTTACTCAGCGTTGGTTGCTAGGGCAAGTAGGTGGTAGTTGAGAGGGGGTTTTTCATCTGAGCTTTGAGTTTCTAGAGTTTAGACTTCTGTTTTATGTAATAGATTTGAGAAAAATAACAATGGCTTCTAGTTCTTAGTATTCCATCATGTGCTGTCAGCAGCGTTTGGTAGAGAAAAATAAAATAGCCTCATTGTTGAGTGTTGAGCTAGTATATACCTTGAGTCAGATTATTATCCTTTCCCCTTCTGGGCCCTTCCTCCTTCCTTTCCAATGGCCAAGCCTTATAGTTACAGAAGTTCTATTTTATATTAAGTACAATTTGCTTTAAAGGCTATTTATTAATATATTCACTCATACATTCCTGAATACAGTAGAAAAATGTAAATGCCCGAATTTTTAATAATAGAAGCTAGGTGGCCCATCCACAGGGTTAGGGTTGCTTGAATTTCAGGAGTTTTGAGGTAGAAAGATGGGTTCAATGTAGAAAATTAAAAAGCTGGGTATAATGGCATGGCTGTAATCCCTGTGCACAAGAAGCAAAGAATGAGGATTGCTGCAAATCCCAGGCCAGCCAGGGCCGCATAGTAAAACCCTCTCTCAAAGAACCAAACTAGTGATGTGAGAGGTAGGTAGCTTTGCATTTTAGTCTTCTTGTGCACGCATAAAGACCGAAATTGGGTCAGGCGGTGGTGGCACAAGCCTTTAATCTCAGCACTCCGGAGGCAAAGGCAGGCTGATCTCTGTGAGTTCAAGGCCAGCCTGGTCTACAGGAGCTAGTTCCAGGACAGGTTTCAAAGCAACACAGAAATCCTGTCTCAAAAAAACAAACAGCAACAACAAAAAAGCCCCAAGTTGGCTGGGTTTTTTGTTTGTTTGTTTTTAATTTTTTTTTACGTGGATCATTGTTTTACTTGCATATAGTCTGTGTATCACATGCATGCCTGGTGTCAATGAAGGTAAGGAAAGGATGTTGGATCCCCCGGAACTGGAATTACAGTTACACTATGTGGATGCTGGGAATGGAACCCAGGCCCTCTGGAAGAGCAGACAGTGCCCTTAACCACTGAGCCATCTCTCCAACGCCAGACCTGTGTTTAGATCACCAGAGCCCACATAAAAGCCTGGAGGACGTGATAGCCCACTTCTACTTCCAGTCTCAGAAGGTTAAAAAGGGATTCCCCAGAGTAAGACGGCTAGCCAGATTAGCCATTATCTCAGAATGGGATAAGATGAAGGAGAGAGAAGAGAGGTGGGGGAAACCTAGTAGGAGAATAAATAAATTATATCTCACCAATACAGGAAAATGTTATATGGTAATCAAGTAATCTCAAAATTAAGTGACGTAATTGTATGTACATCAAATTTTGAGATTAGTACAGATTCATAGGTACAAAGATAGAAAGCTACATAGTGCTAACAGCAATAACCTCTATACAGAAGTGTAGTGATTTATATTGTTCTTATGCGCGTATAATTTTGTTTAATTATACTTCGTAATCTTCAAATGATTGAAAAGAAATGTGTTATTTTTTTCTTTTTTATCATTCCCATTTGTTTCTGTTTCAGTGTACACAGCCTGTGCTGAATGATTTGATGCCAGATATCGCCATGGGGGTGTCTACACTGTCACTCAAGGACAGGAGGCTCCCAGAGCTTGCTGCAGACACAGAATTATGTCAGCCAGTTTCTGAAGCAGGACCAGGGCCTCCCCAGCATCTCTCATGTATTCCACAGAGACATACACACACGTCTCGAAAAAAACATTCACTAGAGCAGAAAGCAGATGGTAGAGAAAATCAGCAGGAATACCCAGATCTCTATGACTTCTCAAATGCTGCCTGCAGACCTTCCACTCCTGCTCCTGGCAGGCGCACTCCTTCCCCTTCACATGGTAGATATTTTGGTCCAGACTTGTACAGCCACAATAAGGCATCACCAAATGGCTTAAAGTCAGTTTACCTACCTGGTCAGACTTCTCCTAAAAAACAGGAAGACGCTAGGAGAGAATATCCACTTTCTCCCGATGGGCATCTCCACAAGCAGAAGAGTGAACCAATACGCTTGGATGTTGTTGAGCAGCCTCCCCAGAGGTCAGACTTTCCTTCAGCAGCCTCAGAAAATGCTGGCAATGGTGCAGCTCATGTCAGGGCACGAACTACAGTGGAAACAGACTTGACTTTTGGGCTGACACCTAACAGACCTCCTTCCCATTCTGCATGTAGCTCTGAAGCTCTAGAAGAGCGATCTAGTAGAAGACTGACAGACAGTGAGTCCTTGAGCCATGGAGCTCAGAGAAACACAGATCTGGAAAGGGATGATTCCATAAGCAGAGGAAGGAGGTCACCGAGCAAGCCAGACTTTCTCTACAAAAAGTCTGCCCTCTGAAAGCAGCTTCGAGTCTGTGCCTGAGATGTGAAACATCCTGTTTTATGATGTAGCCCAACAACTTACTGACCGGTTTATTGATGCCAGCTCAGTCTCACATTTTATTCTAGTTTCTATGTGTATATATGTTTATTATACATGGCATGCTGAGGGTTACTTTGAATGCTGCATCCGTCTCTTTTGTGTGTAACAGTTGTGTGGGACGCATCTTAAAGAGAAAGCAAGCTGGCGCTTTCTTCTTCTTTCAGATGACTAATTTTTTTTGCACTTGTACATTTGTTTTATTTGTATTGATTTTATAACAGTGTGTTAAACTTTATTGCCACATTTAAAGGACTGTATTTTCATACTTTTTTGCATTTTATCTATCATCTACCAGTTTCCACGTGCATTGGATTGCACACTAAGATGTATTTTCTTACAAAATAGTTGTGTTTATTTTTTAATTATAGAAATTCCAAAGAACAGCACATCAAACGCTCCTCTCTCTTTCAGTGATTGTTTCAGTTCAGAAATCTTCCTACTCAGTCTCCATAAATCTAATGTCATTCTTTTTTTATAAGTCATGAAAGCCAATCTTCATTCCCCACAACAGGAGTCCAGTCCAGGCCTTAAAATTTTTAGGTTCAGTAAAGAACAGGAAGGAGAAAAGCCTTGATACCCAGTCTGTGGCTAATGTGTAATCATAGTACAGACATTGTAAGGGCCCTTGTAGATTCTGGAGTAGAGTTACTCACTCCAAAAGGTCTAAGAAAATTAGACCTTAGTATTAGAAAACAGTAGAGCTGGGGCTTGGATATGGACATGCACACCTGTAATCCCAGCACTTGGGGGGGGGGGGGGCAGCAGATCAGATGTTCAAGGTCATCTTGGGTTACAAATGAACTGAAGACTAGGCTATGTGAGCCCCTGCCTCAAAAAAAAAAAAAAGTAGTGGAGATGATGATGTGTGCACACAGGGCACACTGATGGGCCTGGCTCTTCATGTGACTCACTGTGTTTGGGGAAGTGACTGCCTTTGGTTGTCTTGCATTTTGTGGAAAACAAAGAAAACCAAAAGGGCTTCAGTCTTATGTATGTCATTTGGTATTTGTAAGCATACATTTTTTTTTAATGTTTTCAAAGTATGTCTGGATTTTTGGTATCATATTCAAAGTTGTATGATTCATAATACTTTACCACCAAAAAACTATTTTGTTTTCAGTAAAACACTACATGTCCTACTTGAACTCCACCGGAGGTGCTGGTTTGGCATTTTCTGAATTACTGAGCACATGGGGATTTTCACAGTCCTTTCCCTTGGAAGGGTAGTATGTGAGCTAAGGACTGCTTTTGGATTTGTCTTATTTTGTTGTTTCTTACTCTCCGATGTAAATATATTGTTATTTAAGTTTTTAATCACTTCGGTATCATTTGGACATTCACTTTGTATTTATATAAACACACACAGCCGTAGCACTTAGAAGAAAAGAAACTTCCTGAACATTCTTTGTGGAGAAGGAATTTGGGAACCTCTTTTCTGTGTGTGTACATACAATTAGGAATCATTCACACTCGAAAACTATGCAGGGTTAGGGAGCACGAGCTACCGTATAAATGAATTACACGCACTTTGAAGTAAGTAGGTTTCTATTAGGTATTGGCAACTCTGATCTCTCCTGAAACTGTAGTTTCTCATATGGTCTTTTCCCACTTTACCCTGTGGATATACACTCAGGAATGATCTGACACTTAAACAGTCCTAACAATAGATAATCTCACAGATGGGAAGGTGCCCATCTCTGTACACCCCGGCAATCGCTGCCACTAGTTCTGTTGCCTGGCTAGTTAGCTGCTGCTCGTGCATCCGCTGACTGTGGCTGACCCTGGTGATGGAATCCTGAGCTCAAGGCTTGCACAGGGCAGGCACATCTGCTATAAGGTGGGCTTACATCACCTTTAAGGCTCTTCTTTCCTAAAGTCAGAAACCCACAGGGCTCTGCTCATTTTTTAAGAGTTGGTGTCTTTTGAAGCACAGTATCAGATAGCAGAAGCAAAAAGCAATTCTGTTCTGTTCCTCCCCTGTGTGTCTGGGACCTATTGACAGGAATTATTTTATACGGTTTGGGATTTTTCCAGATCAGACCGTATTGTGCAGGTAACTGCAGAGAGAAGCAAGCACACCTAAAGCTTTCTCACCTCTTGACAGGTTTTGTTTTTCTACATTTTAGGACCATTTGTATCACACTTCATTTTCCTGAAAATTCATTAAATGTGCTTTCCTATCCACACTTGTAATTATAAAAAATTAGTAGATACTGTTCATAGTATTATTTAATTTATAATGTTTGTTTTTAGTGACTTAGTAAATTACCTGGCCAAACTGTGTGCATACAGGAAAATCTTGCTTTAATCTGTGGGGTTGTGGAATGGTGTGACTTTGAGAAGATAAACAAATGTGGTTTTGTGTGTGATAGGACAGGTGTTAGTGGGATGTTAGATCTGTGCCTCTGGCTGTGAACTCATCTATGAAGTTTTTTTTAATGCTGTACTTAAAAATGTGAAGTTTGGATAGGGTCAGTCTCAGAAAAGAAGGTATTTATGTATTATAAAACAATAGGCCACAGGAACTGGCATTTTTCTTAGTATAGAAATTTATTAAGAACCAAAATCCCAGATCTCCTTTTGAGGCCAGGGACAATCAGGCCATTTGGACAATCACCATTCCAGTCCCTCTGAGTGCTGAGGCTGGGGAACCACTGCTTAGGTTCTCAAGATGCTGTTGATCCTTTTCTTGTATTTTTGTTTTAGTTCTGAAATTTTGAAAAATAACTTACATTTAAAGTCACCTGTTGCTCATAAGGAGAAAAACTAAAATCATCCAAAACATAAATCCTAATATACCATCTCCCTTTTACACCCCCATTGACTTTATTTCTGAGTGTCGTCCCTAGGTCCGAGCTGGCCTAGTGTTCTAGTGACATATTGAGCTTTTAGGGCTTACTGGGTTAATTTTATTTGTCTTTCTGTACCTCTTACGAACTAAACCTAATCTTGATTTCTGCTTCCTCATTGGCTGTCCTCTGGCTTTAGGGCTTTTTGTTTTGTTTTGAACATTTATCTTGTATTGCATCATCTTTCCTTGCTTGTTGAAGTTCTCGCGATGGACACAACTCTTGTACATTGGATGAAGCTGATGCTACAGCACGCAATGGAAGCCGGTGAATGCCATGTGGCGCCAGCTGGGCCGAAGCTGACCTCTCAGGTGCATTCTCTGGAGTTGAGGATCAGCACTCCCAGTGTCTACAGCAAAGGAGATTTGTCTTCATAATACTGAACTTGCCTTTTAAGGGAAAAATACATTTCACGAAATTTGCATAAGGCCATTGTTTTACAGTGATAAGGCATCCATGTGTTTCTTAGGGCTGAGTTAAGCTCTTTGTAGTCAATAGACTATTATTGCCGCAGTGATGGGTGCTATTCCCGGGTCTGCAGTGGTTCACAATGTCTACCATGTAGTTACTTTCAAGCCTCATTCAGATAATCTTGCTAAGAGCTATTCTGCACGCCCTAGAGGTGTTTTACTATCTTCTCTCAACACTGCTGTGTGAACAGTGCTCTGTAAAGTGTGTTATTTTGTCCCATCAGTTGTACTAGTTTTCGTGTGGTTATTGTCTGAGCAAGTCTTTTGATTTTGTTTTCCCTCAAAAATATATATCCATGACTGTACCAATCTTCCATATTCAGAATATTATAATGCTGCAGCCATTTCTATAGAATGACTGTTTGCAAGTTTGTGTCTTGGAAATATCTTCTACTTGTGTGTTTATGTGAGCTCTGAGATCAGATAAGCTCTGGAAGAGTCCTCGGGTGAACCTGCACATGACTGCAGATTGTCTGGGTAGGCCCTAGGGAATTCTGCTCTTAGATGGGGCGGCTGAAAGCCCAAGGTTCCTGAGCTCCCCTTGCCATGTATGTGCCACATCTGGCCTCCACCACCGAGTTTCTTGTGGTTGTGCTGTTAATGGTAGAGTCAAGTGCCTTCAATGCTAAAGGCTCAGAAATCTTTCTTAAACTGATTTCATGTCCTATGCAAGTGTTTTCTACAACCTGCATAACCAGTACTTTGTAAGACTTGTTTACGCTTCAATTGTACATAGTGTTTTTTAAAGAAATAAATAGTATTTTTATTTAGGTACCTCCAAACTTGAACTCGTCTGTGTGAAGCATTGTAAACGATACATTTCTCTTTTGAGTACCATCACAATTGTACAGAGGTTTTCACTGGTTCTATTTTTCTACTGTTACTGATAAGCATGTAACACTGACTATCCTACATATAGTTGGCATTTCAAATAAATGGCTTGTATAGAACCTGTGGAGTTGGACCTAGTCTGTTCTAGCAGTACAGCGTGCAATCTTTTTTTAATAATTTAACTTTATTTTATGTGCATTGGTGTGAAAGTATCAGATCCCCTGGGACTGGAGTTACAGACACGTGTAAGCTGCCATGGGAGGGGGAGGTGCTGGGAATTGAACCTAGGTCCTCTGGGAGAACCAGTGCTCTTAACCACTGAGTCATCTCTCCAGCCCCCAGCATGTAGTCTTTATCTACAGATGTGGTTGTGCCCCTTGAGGGTAGAATCTGGAGGTTTTCTTGATTTTCTGTCTCGTGTTTTCAAATTTTCAGAAACATCTTGATGGTGGTAGTTGTTTCCTTGCAAAGTATTTATTTTGATTCATCAAGCTTACTTATATTTCACCCAGGACATTTTTTGAGAGACTTCATTGTACAAATTGGAGCAGTGATCTCAAGAGGAAGTTCCACCCATGTGTACCAGGCACCTGGAGTAGGATCAAGACATAACTTTGACATTTTAACTTCCAGGGTGGGAAGACTTGGCAGAGTGACCTTTAGGAAGATAGAAGACTATTGCTAGGACCAGGCGAACCAAAGCAGGGCTGAGGAGGGCAGAGCCTGGGGGTGGCAAGGGCTGTGCTCACATGAGGGCTCTGGGACTCCACCTTACCCTTCTTGGACAGGCAAAAGGTTTTGAGATTGGCCCTAATGCCTGTTTCAAATGTCAAAGTTGCCATAAGCTTTAGCAGAAGATGGAGATGGAGGGAGGGAGGGGTATTAGCCAGACTTTCCAACAGTGGGAGAGGCTCAGGAATACTGCAGAGACCCAACTGAGAGGGTTCAGGTACAAAGGTTGCAGTGTTTTGTGATTTGGTAACGTGGTAGGCAAGGAAGGCAGGGAGGGTCTCATCTAGAGGAAAGCAAACTGGGTATTGTAGTCCCATATTAATTTGGCCAGTAGTTCTAAGCAGTAGCTAAGAAGTATATTTAGGTGGAAACTCAGGAAGAATGGTCCACATCTACTGCATGACTAAGGGGAACACTGGAAGGAAGATGAAAGATAAGGGGGAGGACCCTGGAGAACCCCACCTTCCTAGGTCCTTTAAAGGAGACTCGCTGGCCCAGGGCCCCTATAAGCAGGAAGAAAACCTGCAGTGTGGTACTCAGAAGGCCCAGCCAAGGGAGCTACAGGAAATGTGGTCCTCAGAATAAAAGTGCGTTGTGAAGAAGAGAAAGTAAACACATAGATGTATGTGACAATTCTCAAGAGTGCTTACAGGACTACCAATGAAAGGGACACTGGTACTACAAGGTAGGAGGACTTGGCTTGAGAAAAGGGGTTTCTCTTGGTAGCCCTAATGGCCTAGAACTCACTATGTAGACCACACTGGCCTCAAACTTAAAGGTCTGTCCTCTGTGGGGCGGTGGTGGCGCACACCTTTAATCCCAGCACTCAGGAGGCTGATGGATCTCCGTGAGTTTGAGGCCAGCCTGGTCTACAAAGAAGTTATAGTACAGCCAGGACTGTTACACAGAGAAACACTGTCTTGAAAAATAAAAAAGCAAACAAGATCTGCCTGCTTCTGCCTCCTGAGTGCCAGGACTAAAGGCATGTGCCCCTGTTCCCTGCTTGGTTCTTTATTGTACCATTTGATACTGATCCTTTTTTTTTAAAATGGGGCTCAGAGTTGGCTTCAGGTATACTGAGCATATGCCCCACCACCAAGCTAAACCCACCAGCCTCTGCTTACGTTAATTTATTCGGGGTGAGCACAGGCCCAGCACAGTAAGCTAGAGAAGGTTGAGGACAGCAGATAGGAGTTGGTCCTCTCCTTCCTCTTGGGAATCAAATTCAGGTCATTAGGTCAGCAGTAGGCGTCAGTACCCATTCCTCTCCACGTGACTATATTACCTCTTCAAATTCAAGGGAAAAGACTAAAGATCACTTCCTCACTCCTCAGAAGTGGCTGTTGCTTAGACAGTTTTAGGAGGATGACTCTAGGGGAAGAATAGGGCTGGCAAGACTGGTAGGCAGGCAAGTCTCAACAGGAGGTGAGAACACGGAGGTGACTGGGTAGATGGTTTAGTGAGCAGCTGAGAGGGTGGAGACTGGAGGAACCGGGGTTAAGGAGGTACCTGTCAGAGACAGCTGGGTGGAAGTCACTTTATACCTGCTCAGCAATGCCTGGCAGCAGAGACCACCATCCACTTAGGCCGTACTCGGAAGGAGGTTGTCCTTGTCAACATAGAGCTCAGCTCAGCAGCATCCTTTTTCATTGCTCTGTGTGTGTGTGTGTGTGTGTGTGTGTGTGTGTGTGTGTGTGTGTGTGTGTCTGTTGAGCATGCGTGAGCCATGGTGCATGCATGGAGACCAGAAGCCAACTTTTAGGAGTCAGCTCTCTCCACTCTGTGGGACTAAGGGATTGAACTCAGCTTGTCAAGCTTGGCAACAAACACCTTTGCCCACTGAGTCATCTCACCCGCCCTCAGCACAATTTCTCTATCAAAATTTTATTTTATGTGTATGAGTGTTTTGCCTGCATGTATGTCTGTATCCCGGGTGTCTGGAGCTACATATGGTTGTGAGCCCCATGTCAGTGCTGGCAGCTGAACCTGGGTCCTCTGAAATAGTAGCCAGTGCCCTTAACCACCGAGCCACCTGTCTGTTCACGTAAGAGTTCACCTTCTCCATACTAATTTCTTCAAGTTCAGAAGTCAGCACATTTTTCTTCCTTCTAAAATGGTTTTCATTTCTATTTGGTTTTTTGTTTTGTTTTGTTTCAAGAGTATGGCAGGGGCTGGAGAGAGGCTCAGAGGTTGAGAGCACTGGCTGCTCTTCCATAGGTTCTGAGTTCAATTCCCAGCAACCATCTGTAATGAGATCTGGTGTCCTCTTCTGGTGTGTAGGCATAGGATGGAGGCAGAACATTGTATACATAATAAATAAATATCCCGAACCTTGGGGGGGAAAATTGGCAGTCTTGTGATACCCAGAAGCTAGTATTCCACAGCATTCCAAGAATGGGGTATCCCTGCACCTTGGAGGGGTACTATAGATGTCTTATTTAGTGACCATGCAATGGTCACTGATTGTCAGCTCTTTGAGAATTATGGATCTCTATAGCAACTGACAGCAACCCTCATCTATGACCTGAAGCCTAAGTACTTGAGAGGCAATTTGCCAGGCACACCATGTTACTACTGCCCATCTGCCACTGTTCCTTGTCCCAGATGCCTGGCACATCACTGGTCCTTAGTTTCCAGACTACCATCCCCTACTACAATTACTTGAGACCCTTGGTAATTTCTAGGGTTTGGGTCCCTTTGCTTAGTCGTCCTATCCAGATTGCCAGTAGCTTGCCTTTCCTGGCTACCCCCATGGACCACATGCACAAGGTCCCCAGACTCCTCTCCCCAAGTTTTCTTGTAGTTTACACTACTCATGCAGATTTGAGAGGTGTGTTCTGACAGAAAGGGTAAAAATAGGTTGCAGGGTTCTGCCTTCCCATCTGCCAAACATATTAACTACCCAGCATTCCCAGTGGCCTGACACTGATCGTATCATTGGGATTTCTTAGGAGCCCTGTCCAGTCTTACGTTCCAACCTGACCACTCCCTCAGGCATACGATGCTTGTCTTCCTGTGAAGTCTCCCCAATAGCCTGAGCCACATCCTGTGGACAGCCTCAGATTTAGGGTTCTAGTGCCATCTCAAAACAGTGGGGAACTATGAAGCCTGGTGTGCAAGTATGCTAGTGACCGCTGCTGGCTTGTGGTAGAGCTGGGAGGAAGGGGAGGAAGGGGATGCCGGGATGCTCTGGCAGAAGAGCCTCCAGAGGTAAGGTTCATCAGAGAACCCTTATGGGACACTTTCTCTGCAGCGTACTGATCATGCTGCCTAGGGCAAAGCACCCAACCCCAGCTTCCTCATCCCCAGTGTGGTTTACTTAGTAAGTACTGGTTATAGACTTGACACGTGGGTCTTGTGACCTTCAGCTCACCCTTCATGATAAACCATCTTTCCCCTGC
Source organism: Alexandromys fortis (assembly GCF_014885135.2). NCBI lineage: Eukaryota > Metazoa > Chordata > Mammalia > Rodentia > Cricetidae > Alexandromys > Alexandromys fortis. The sequence continues at coordinate 8,157,827 of NW_026067953.1, read as the reverse complement.
CCTCAGGAGAAGGGGACCCTGTTGCATTCTCCTGAAATTCCTCACTGTGCAGTCTCTCCAGCTACATAGATATCTTCCATTTCTGGAACATTCTATTTGATATAATGTCTCCCAGATGTCTGCGGTGAAAACAACTGTTCTTCCTGTTTCTCTGTTTTCTGATAGACCTACCAAAGACCCTGGTGATTCCCCAATTAGTCAGAGAGTAATGACCCCAGAGATGTCCTAGAGTCTCCTGCCCCTCCTCAGTGTATCTGATATTATGTTCTTAGCACCCTGTAGTCAGCCCCTGAAGTCCTGGGTTCAGGTAAGATGCTCCATCCCTCCTACCCCCACCTCAGCCTCCCAGGCCTCTCCCCAGCCTTCCATTTCCCTCTTGCCCTAACTGAGGTCACGGTCTCACGTCTCACTTCCCAGCGCTCTCCGGGAAGTGGACTTTCTTGTACTCTGACTGGGATGCAGGAAGGGCATCAGGTGGTGGCTGGCCCCTAATCCCACACCTTGTAGTTGTCCTACTTACTTACAGTCACCTCCTCCACCCTGCCACTTCCTTCACACACTGAAGGCCTGGCTTCAGCCTCTCTCATGTCCTCCCATTCCAAGCCCTGATGGCCACAGCGGGAACAGCCATTTCCCCAAGGGCTCCACCTTGACCTGTTCGCTCCCTCCTACTCTCAGCCCACTTGTCTTAGGTAGGGTTTCTATTGCCGGGAAGAGACACATGACCATCGCAACTCTTCAAAATGAAAACATTTAATTGGGTTGGCTTACATTTTCAGAGGGTTAGTCCATTATCATCATGTATGGGGCAACGTGGTGCTGGAGAAATAGCCAAGTGTCCGACATCTTGGCTTGCAGGCAACAAGAAGTAAACTGTCTCACTGGGTGTGGCTTGAGCATATATGGGACCTCAAAGCCCGCCTCCACAGTGACACACTTCCTCCAACACGCCATACGTCCTAATACTGCCACTCCTTTAGGGGCCATTTTCTTTCACCACACCATGCCCTCCTCCTGTTAGCGATGCCTTCTCAAGTTCTCCATTTAATACTCTCCTTTAACTTCTGTGGAGCTGACTTCCATCCTCTTCCTGTCCCCTCCAGGACAGCCCACCCAGAGCTGTCAGCCACTTCCAACCTCTGGCCTTTGAGCTGCAAGTGATTGACAACATCTGTCTCATGTGCTGAACTCAGCTATGGGAGACTGAAGAAAGCCCCACAGCTACAACGTCACCCAACCCAGAGCAACTTCAGAGATCTTCCTGTGTAGCCTCCAGCTCAGTCATCCCCTGACCTTTGCAGGAGACAGATGCCTTTCTGGGTCTGGAGCCAGACCCGTCTTCTTCCAGGGCATCCCCTCTGATGCACTCCAGCCATCTGCTCACAGTTCCTGCTTCTCTTGGTTCCCATGAGTCCTGCAGCTGCAATCCCCTCGCGCCTCCACAGCTCCTCAATGTCGCCGTGATCACCTGTGCCCTGCACCCCACCTCTCTCATCTGTCCTCTGCCCTACTACACTTCCATCCCCTGCCACTAGGGAGCCCTCCTGCCCTCAGCACCGTGCCATCTTCCCCTCACTGGCTAGGGAGGCTCTGCCAGCGGGTCTTATCTGGAGCTTTAGAGCAGGTCCACGACCCGGAGAAGGCTACCCCATCCAGTCAGCTTCCTCAGAGAACATGGAGGCCCATCTGTTTTAGCTCTTAGTCTCATTCGTCAGTTTAGAGATTATCGAATCTCAATAGGCCTGTTCCCTCTTACCTCCGCCTGCCACCAGACACCATGAGGCCCACAGCTCTGTGGCACTGCCCTGCTTTCCTTCTGTCTCATTAGCCACTTCCCCAGCCTGCCTCTAGCACCCATGTTGGTGTTGGTTGTCTGGCGTCTACCCAAGCCCTTTCGTCCTCACTTTTCATGTGGCTCAGTATGGGCTAGAGGCTCCTCATTTTAATGGCTTCAACAACCATGGAGGCTTCTACCTACAAATTCTATCCCGCCTCAACCTGTGCCCTTAAACCCTATTACATAGGATTGGGGAGATGGCTCAGTGGTTAAGAGCACTGACTGTTCTTCCAGATGGACCCAGGTTCAATTCCCAGCACCCACATGGCAGCTCACAACTGTCTATAATTCCAGTTCCAGGGGACCCAACACCCATGGCAAAACACAAATACACATAAAATAAATAAATTTTGGTCAAAGACTTCGTTAGGATCTTTATCCCATCTTATACCCAGGAGTCAACAGCCCCTTGTGAGTCATGATGGGGCCTCTGGCTTAGCCCCCACCAGGTACTTTAGTTGACAGTCACTTCAGCAGTCCTCAGGGGCCATAGTCTTCTGTGAGTCCCTTCCCTTGCTCTGCGGAGTGACAGCTGTGGTCAGAGAAGCCACAGTTTTGCAGGTGAGGAGTCTCCCAAGACATGGGAGGTCTGTAAAGAAACTGTTACCCTGTAGGTGGCCCTTCGGGTCATCTGAAAACACTGTGTGCTTCTTGTGCTTTGTATGGTAGAGTGGTGACAACATCAGCGACCCTCCTTCCTTCCAATTGTGTCACCTAGACAGCATCCCCCAGTCACTGAACTGATTTCCTTTCAGGCCCTACTGACACTTTGCTCCCTGGGCCGTGGTAGAAGAACAGGACATTCCTCACTTGCTCTCTACCAGGTACCCAGTCCAAAGCACAACCATGAGGGCATAGACATCCCAGTGGGGACATGCGAAACTGAGCATAGGGGCTGTCGTGGCCAGGGTCCTGGGGTGATTGCCAGAGGGACATGCGGAACTGGGCATAGGGGCTGTCGCGGCCAGGATCCTGGGGTGATTGCCCAACCCCTCCAGGGAATTCCTCCCCTCTCGGGACTGTTGAGGGCCGTTAACCTCTGTATCCAGACTTCACTCCCGCATCCTCCCCTAGCTAGCTCGGGCTTCTTTCCTCCTTAGGGTGCATGCCCTATCTATTTCCTCTGGGCCCCAGGCTCTCTGCTCCCTGCTGTAGTTCAGATCTTGTGAGGCTGCACCTGAGCTGTGAGCTCTAGGCTCTGCAGCAGGCTGTTTCCATTTGCTGTCAAGCTGGTTGATGGAAAGCAGCAACCCCTTTCCTCTCCCCCTGATTCTCAGCCCTGCCACCTCCTGCCATCTGCCTTGTCTGTTCTATGAGGTTTGAGCATTGAGTTTTCCTGTGAGATCACCTCCTGTCCCTGGATATAACATGGGGAAGCTGGGCTGTAACCAGGCTTTCTATGAGGTTTAGAAAAACTTCCCTGGGTTAGATGTTGGAAAAGAATCAAATCTTTTATGTCAGTCTAAGTTCATCTTCTAGCAGCTGGAGAGATAGCTCAGAGGTTAAGAGCACTGGCTCCTCTTTCAGAGGATCTGGATTCAATTCCCAGCATCCACATGGCAGCTCACAGCTGTCTGTAACTCCAGTCCCAGAGAATCTGACACCTTTACACCAATGCACATGAAATAAAGTTAAATAAATTATTTTTTAAAAAAAAGTTCATCTTCTAAACCAAGGGAGTGTCCCCTCACGTTTTGGTTAGAAGCAGAAATCAAGCTGGAACTGAACTGGAAGCTGCCACATGGCAGCTATTACAGTGCACGGGGCTGCTATGCTGCTTTCTGGTGAAAACGGGTCATCAGCAGTCTCAGCTTCAAGGTGACATTGACTATGACCATCACATTGGCTCCTGGGAATTCTTCCAGGGTGGTTCCCCAGACAGCACTGGCCTTTCATAGGCCTGCTAGACCACTTCTTTGACTTGCCCCTTCTGCACCACCAGAGTCCTCTAAGGGACAAGAACCAGTTTTCCTGGCACCGAGGACGCTTTCTTCAGGGTTTTAGCTACAGAAGCAGCTCACTTAACTTGCCATGGGGCACATCACTCTCCCAGTCTTTCTTGTTGGCAGGCCCATCACTGAACTTGGACCGATGCTAGCAGCCCCAGACATCCTCCTTCCCACCATTGCTGTGCTACAGACATGGGAGTACAACCATTCTTAGATTTGGGGGATTTGAACTTGGATCATACTTGGGCGGCAAACTCTCTTGACCCCTCTAAGCAGGTCTCCCTGACCCAGGACCAATTTTATAGACTAGCAGACACAGAATGAACTGCCGCCAGCTTTGGCCCAGGGCCCAGGGTAGGAAAGCTGTGAACAGACACTTGTGCTTAGTTTCTTCCCACCGGCAGATGGAGGCCAGGTAGATTTAAACAGGACCAGAAAGAGTCAAAATCAAACAAAACAAAAATAAAACAGGATCAAGAACAATCAGAAAATCAATCATTTTTAAATTGGTTTAATTTGGACTTTACAGAAACCTGATTGAAATATGTTAAGTCCAATAGTAATTTCTACAAAAATGTACATACAATGCCAGAATTCCTTAAAAGTAACTAGTATCACATTTTTGTTTTGCATAAAACATGCATTAATATCAACTGCCACATGTTGGCCCAAGCCATCTCTATGAGAAGAGACAGGCCAAGTCAGTAAGAAACTAGTTGTGAACAGGTACAAAAAGAGGTTTTCTGGTTAAGTGGAGAGCCTTTCCTAGACAAGCCCTTAGCACTGGGCGTCTGAACTGCTGCTGCTCACTAATACTGCTGCCGAGCCATGGTTCTGACCTGCCACAGGTAGACAGCATTTTTTTGGTAGTAAATCGGACATCTGGGAAGATACAAATTTTTTTAATATTTATTTATTTATTATGTATATGATGTTCTGTGTGTATGCCTGCAGGCCAGAAGAGGGCACCAGACCTCATTACAGATGGTTGTGAGCCACCATGTGGTTGCTGGGAATTGAACTCAGGACCTCTGGAAGAGCAGATAATGCTCTTAACCGCTGAGCCATCTCTCCAGCCCCCGAAGATACAAATTTTGAGGACATGATGGAACATGGAAAGTGCAACTCTCAAGTTCAAAATATCCTCAAACTTAGAAGATGCCCAGGCTGTAGGCACCTGAGGTTTTTAACTGAGCCCTCTCTAGGAGGCTAGCTCAGTGCACACAGGCATTGTCTGCAGCCAGGAACCTTCCAGCTCTGCACAACAAGCTTCACAGGACCTGTCACTAGGGGGCTACAGGCTACAGCACAGGGGCCATGCCATTTCCTGAGGCCTTATTTGTAGGCCCCTTCATCTTGTCCAGGAATTAGCGAGCATTCATGCATACAACTGCTGCACACACACAAAAATATCCATACTACTATGTGACCCAAAATGCCTTTAATGTACCTCACAGTGTGCTACGGAAGACCTTGTTCCTCTGGGGGGAGGGAGGGAGGGGGGAAGCTTAGGGCTTTGCAGATCAAAAGATGTCTTCCACATAGACTGTGAAAAGATTTCACAGCACCTGAAAGACTGCCCCCAAACACAGAGTTTTATACAACGATCTATGTGAGGATTTTCAGACTTCATTCAGGAGGGAAGTAGCTGTGCACACTCACTGTTTCCATACAAAAACTCAACATGTGTGCAGCTGAGGGCTTTGTCTGGAATCTTCTTCAGTCTCTTTTCCAGGACAGTGTCACTGCCCCACTCACCAACACTAAGGTCAGTCAGTATCTTCGCCTTCAGCACAGATTCAAGGGGAAAAATAACTTAACACACAACAGTATCAAAATAGGTCCATTTTTTAATACATGCTTCTGCATATCCCTGATAATGTAAGAAAGCAGAGGACTCGGTAAAGCACCCACATGTCACGGGGTGGGATCTGGTCATTTTAGGCAGCAGCAAAGGGACTCAGATAAGGGTGGATTCCCTGTAAGCCCTCCAGCATTCCAGTACTAACGCTGATGTCTGAGCCAAAAGAACGCTGGTGAAACTTGACTCTAAATTCCTCAGCGACATTCAGAACAAAGGCTTGCTTCCTCAGTCTCACCACAAGTAAACCTCCCTGCCTACAGCAGACAGACACCACAGCAGCCCTAGTGCTCTGAAGGCTGGTCCAGAGAAAGTTACCAAATCCCTTCAAGCCCCAACCAAACTTCAGGAAGCAGAACAGGCTTGAGGAAGCTGGGACCCAAGGCACCGTGATCATGGGGGCAGAGGGGATGATCCCCCAAGCAAGTTCAGGCTAACAGGAAGAGAACCTGCAAGAGAGAGAGGACCCAGAAGGCAACAGCTCTGTTGACACATATTTGGGAGTCATAGAAAAATTGCTAAAAAAGAAACCAATTTGCTTTCCCAAGATCAAATCAAACTTCTTAAAACATAAGCAAAAACCCTGGGTATCCCGGATAGGAAGGCTGAAGTCTGTGGAATGAGGTGCATTTAGCTGAGTCATCGAGGATGCTTGTTGAGACACTGTGGCTACTGTTAAGGAGAAGGAAGCTTGAGGCCACAGGAAGATGGGAAGGGGACCAAGTGTGACACAGGTCTCTTTACTCCGGAGCAGGGGCATTTCCACGGATCTGAGTGAGGAAGCACGCACTCCCTCTAGCTGCAGTAATACTGCAGCCCGTCCACTCTCCTCTTCTTTTTAGACTGAAATTCTTCAAAGAACTGTTGAATGTCCTCTCTCTTAACAACCTGTTGATGAAAAGCCAAGGTCTGAGAGGGAGCACGTTCTGTAGCAGTGACAAAAGGTCAGACACTCACAAACATTCCAGAGCCAGCGGCCTGGTCACAGTCTGCAATCCTAGTGCAGGAAGAAAGTCACAAATTCAAGGCCAGCCTGGGCTACATAATGAAACCCAGTTTCAAAAACTACAAAAACAAAATTGCAGAGGATTACTTGTGAATAAGCTCACTGCCATTGGAAACCATGTTGTCCACACCTAAGCTAGCAAGTGTCAGAGCGGAAAACAGTATGCTATGCAATGATCTCACAGGCTGTCACAGACAAGAGTGACAGACTTACAACTTGTGGTAGTCATTACTGTGTCCACTGCTTTCCTTGCACAGCAGTGGGACAAATCCCCAGTCGAACCACATGGGTCAGAAGCCTCTGGTCTTAGTGAGCAGACAGCAGCATCTGTTTACAGACATGCGCACTGAGGCCATGGATGACCACTCAGTCACACACCCAGGCAGCAGAACAGAATGACTCAGAACTCAGCTTGCACTACCTACCCCAGCATCTCCACATGTAAAATAATAAAAGCAGCACCCACCTAACAGGGCAACTTGACGATCAGCTGACCTATAGTCTATGAATCTCCTGGTACAGTCTTAATAATAATCAGCTGAGCCATGACAGAGCTCTGGCACACATGACCTGAGACCTAAGGTCATCACTGCATGTGCTCGTCAGCACAGCTTTCCTTCAGGTCTGATCAACTCTAGGTTTGTGCTTTCTTGTTTTATTTGATGCCGGGTCTCACTATGTAACCCTGGGTGGCTCAGAACACAAATAGATACCCTGCTTCTGCCTCCCAAATGCTGGGAATAAAGGTGTTGTACCACTATGCCTAGCTTGGATTTGTGCTTTCTTCTGCACTGATATCTTGAAAAAAGAAAGGGAGGGAGGGAAGGAGAGAGGAAAACTTGTGTATCTTGAGTCTAAAATTAAAGATGACTGCTATTGCTGTATCAACAGAAAAAATGGTTGATAAAAAAAAATCCTCAAAACCCAAGTCATGTTCTGGAGGCACTTCTTTAAGTAATGGGCAATGGATTTAAAGCATCAAATACAAAGATGTCTGTAACGCTAACAAAATAAAAAATAAGACCAAGGAAAAACACGGATCAAAATAAGGTAAACTGGGACAACCCAGCTCTGCTTCTACTGCAGCCATCACAAGACCCCGTTTTCTTAGTCTATTTTTAAATACAAAGTAACACATATGCTTCTTGGTAGAAAAATGGATGGTGGGTCAAGGAGGCTGAGGGACAGAAGAGAGTGCTCCAACACATATGAGCAGAAGGCTCTGTCCTAACCTAGGGTTACAGACAGTGACAGCAAGCTGTGAAAGAGAATATTATGTTCAGGCAGTGATGGCGTATGCCTCTGATCACAGCACTTGGGAGGCAGAGGCAGGTGGATATTTGAGTTCAAAGCCAGCCAAATCTACGGAGCAAGTTCCAGGACAGCTAGGACTACACTAGAAACAACCTAAAAAAAAAAAAAAAAAAAAAGGAAAAAGAAAGAAAAAAGAAAATACTATCTTCAGGCAGTGATGGCGTATGCCTCTGATCACAGCACTTGGGAGGCAGAGGCAGGTGGATATTTGAGTTCAAAGCCAGCCAAATCTACGGAGCAAGTTCCAGGACAGCTAGGACTACACTAGAAACAACCTAAAAAAAAAAAAAAAAAAAAAAAGGAAAAAGAAAGAAAAAAGAAAATACTATCTATCCTCTAGTACTGCAATCCTTCCTGCTCTGCTTGTCACAGCACTGGGTTACAGGTGTGTGCAATCATGCCAGCTTTTCACGTAAGTTTTGGGTCTTAGCTCAGGTCCATGAGAACTGCAGAGCACGAGTTCTTACCTGCTAAGCAGTCTTCACAGTCCCTCTAATATGATTTTTATATAAATTTTATTTTATTTTAAGATTTATTATTTATTATATATACCGTGTTCTGCCTGAATGTATGCCTGCAGGCCAGAAGAGGGCACCAGATCTCATTACAGGTGGTTGTGAGCCACCATGTAGTTGCTAGGAATTGAACTTAGGACTTTTGGAAGAGCAGCCAGTGCTCTTAACCTCTGAGCCATTTCTCTAGCCCATAATAAACCCCCTTTAAAACCGGATGATAAAATTAGTAAAGAACACGGCAACCACAAACTACACCAGGGTGAGATTGTGAGAATCTGGAGAATGCACAGGTTACACAGGAGGCTAACGCCCCAATGGACCCATGAGACAGTTCAGTTCTAGCAGAAAGAAGCTCAAGTAGAGACTGCGGCAAAGAAAGAAAACACAGCTGTAACCCACAGGATGTGGACAAGCAGGGCTACCTCTAAAAACCAACAAAATGGAGCTGAGCACTGAGGCCAAGAAAAGTGGATCTCTGTGAGTTCAAGGTCAGCCTAACCTCCCCCCCCCCCCCAGAGTTCCAGGCTAATCACCACTGCGGACTGAGACTGTCTCAACAACAAAACCTGAACCATTTGGGACAAGACTTTTAGCGTCTGACATCACAACTTGTTTTACAGAAGCAGTATCACAGCCCCAAACCAGAAGCATGACCTCCCTCATCCACGAGGACCAGGACTGCAGCAGCAGTGCACACCAAGGGCTTCATCCTTGTGATTCCAGCATTAGGGAGACTGATACAGACAGTTGGAGAATTTGAAGCGAGATAAAGCTATACTGAAAAACCCTTTTCAAAATACAAACAAAAAAGTTAAAAAAAAAAATTCCCAGTACTCAATTTCGGTTGCCCCCCCCCTTTTTTTTTTTTTTTTTTTTTTTTTTGCTTTTCGAGACAGGGTTTCCCTGTGTAGCCCTGGCTGTCCTAGAACTCAGAGATCCACCTGCCTCTGCGCCACTGCCTGGCTGCACAATTTAACATTAAAGAAAATGAGCTGTTTGTTCTAAACTAACAAAGCTATCTATGATTAAGGTTCTTACATACCGTGCCTTCATCAGCAAATCTCTTCAGATAGTCTTTAAGTTCAGTCTTCAAGTCATTGTATTCTAAATCAAAACAACAAAAAGTTCAGACAGGCCTTACACTTTTAAAACAAAACATCTGCCATTGATAGGCCAAGTTCATTAACAGTCTACACCAATGTTTTTAATTAAAACCCAGAGAAACTTGTTTCCCACTTAACTCTGGCCTCCCTTCATTTTGCTATCTGGGTCTTTAATGTTTAACAAAAACAAACACAGGCGGTGGTTGCGCACACCTTTTAGTCCCAGCATTCCGGAGGCAGAGACAAATGGATCTCTGAGTTTGAGGCCAGCCTGGTCTACAGATTTAGTTCCAGGACAAGCAGGGCTGTTGTACAGAGAAACCCTGCCTTGAAAAACCAAACAACAAACACAACCAGAAATAGCCTCTCTCCAAAAAGACTTTGGTAGGGCTTCCTGTTTCTCAGCAATCTAGGCCCTCAAGTAACCTTGGACCCACCAGGCAGCTTTAAACCAAGCCTCACTGAAATTTGCATAGATTCCATAGATTCGCACAGCTGAGGAATTTCTTCACCACCCCTATCACTGAAAAACTCTTAGTCAGGGTCTCAAGGTCTCTCTCTTGCTCTCTCTCTCTCTCACACACACACACACACACACACACACACACACACACACACACACATAAACACACCCAAAGAACAGTGTTACATGCATATGAAAATATCATAATGAAGCCTAATGTTTGTCTACTAAGAAAACTCAACAGTCTTTAGTCTAATAAAGGCAAAAAAATTAACTGATCACAAAAGAGAAATGATGGATGTTATAAAAAGGACCCAAGGTCATGGACTCAAGTGGAAAGTGGCTGAGACTGAAACACTGACCTCACCAGAGCTGCTGGACTTAGGGGTATCTTCTCCCCTTCTAGCAGCTTCCTGTGAACCATTCAAGCAACCCTGAGAGACCTCTCAAAAAGCTGTCCTGCTTCCCAAGGTCAGATACAATGTTCAATGAAAATTACTTTAAAAGGATGATACACTCTCCTATTATTCTGTATTCAGGTATCTACCCTTAATTAAAATAATACATGCTGCAATTTGTTCTTTTCTCTCTTTTTTGAGACAGTCTCTACATAGCCCTGGCTATCCTGGAGCTCACTGTGTAGACCAGGCTGGCCTCAAACTCAGAGACCCTCCTGCTTTATCCCCCCCCCCCCACTCAAATGCTGGGATTAAAGGTGTACCACCACAACCTTTGGCAACCCTTTGGCATAAAGTCAGAGGGATAGCAAGCAACCTCCACTAGCCATGACACCCCACTGGGCCATATCTGGCCTAGCTCTCAAGTTTTTACTCAGTCCCTAATCCATCCTTTGTGTTACAGATACCTTTTGTGAATCTTGTCTGAGAGTTTCCCATAGATACAAAGCATATTCAAAATTTGCTTTAGAGCCGGCGGTGGTGGGGCAAGCCTTTAATTCCAACACTCAGGAGGCAAAGGCAGGCCAACATGGTCTACAAGAGCTAGTTCCAGGACAGGCTCCAAAAGCTACAGAGAAACCCTGTCTCAAAGAACCCTGGTTTAAGAGGAAATCTCATGAATCAGTTATCTGCACCTGGCATTTTATTTTCGGAAACTTCATTCAGATTGTTTTAAGCATATGGAAATCTGCTTGATAAGTATAAATATAGCAAAAAATAAAAATGCAAAGAGGCGAAGGGAAAATTGCTTCAATTTACCAAGACTGAGCCCCCTGAAGCACAGAAGCTAAGTTCACTCTCAAGTATCTGAGTCTTCATTTCACAGACCCGCATGAACACACACATCCGCACCGCATTATCCGCGACACAATCCTGTGATCTTAAGCATTATTCTAGCACGAAATGCTAGTGAGCCGTTGGTGATAGCAGCAGACTACTATTGTTGATGCACAGTTAGAGCAGATGTTTACTACGTTAGACATTCTCCTGCTCAGTGAAGGACACTATAAACGTACTCACCACAGATGAGCTCCACTTGCTGGACTCTGTTCATGCTGCTCAGGGTGTCCATTAAAGGGTCCCGTCTCTCGGTGGCCTGCTCACTCTTGCCTTTATTCTCATAAGCCAAAACTGTATCATATTCATCTGTCAGGAACAGGACATCTAGTTCTCCATACATTTTCTTAAAAAAAGAAAAAGAAAGAAAGAAAGAATGAAAGAAAGAAAATCAGTTTCCCTATTAGAACATCATTTAGAGAAAGTCAGATTCAGGAGAATAACAATTTTTTTCATTTTTTAATCACACCTAGAAAATTGTGAGTTTCGAAGTTGCCTGACAAATTTATACTTTAGGCCCGGATCTTTTTCAGAAATCTTCCAACTTCCACAGGAGATTTGGTCTATGCAGTGTGAATGAGCCACCACGAGGGAGATGAGAACTGAACCCGGGTCCTCTGAGAGAGCAGTAAGCACTCTTGCCCCCTCTCTCCAGCCACAGATTGGTGTTATCTACTAACACTTGGTAGAAAGTATCACATAATTCCGATTATCCTCTACAAGAACTTGTTCTACAAGTGTGGCTTTAGAAACTCGGCTTCCCTGGACTCCTCTATAAATCCATGAATAAACTGTGTGGTGCATAATCTGAGAAACCAAGTGGAACCAGACACTTACCATACAATCTTGGCAGGTGCACAGCCTGCTGCGCCAGTTCAGGGGCCAATAGGTAGCAACATCCTTCTTCACAAACTGACTGGCTTGAAGCTCCTGAAGTCTGCAGCCAGATTGCAGCTCAGTTTTGGTTTTTTCATTCTTAAAAACGGTCTGAAATAAAATTAAGTTCTAGAGTGTGAATTTTTGTATTTTGTTTTTTTGAGACAGGGTTTCTCGGTGTAACAGCCCTAGCTGTCCTGAACAAGCTCTTGTAGACCAGGCTGGTCTCAAACTCAGAGATCTGCCTGTCTCTGCTTCCTGAGTGCTGGGATTAAAAGTGTGCACTATCATCGCCCAGCTGAGTTTTTGTATTTTTAAGTTTGAAAAAAATTTTTATTTGCATGTGTATAAGTGTTTGCCTGCATGTGTGTCTGTGTACTTGTGCGTGCCTGGTGCCCATGGAAGCTAGAAAAGGACATCTGATTATTCCCTGGGACTGGATTTGCAGACAACTGTAAGCAATATGTGAGCTCTGGAAGTTGAAACCCAGGTCTTCTGGAACAGCAGCCATCACTTTTAACCAGTTGTGTGTTTTTGTGTGTGCACACACATGCATAAGGAAGGCCATGCACATTCAAGTGTCTTCCTCAATCAACTTCTCCATTTTTTAGTTTTTGAAATAGGGTCTCTCACTGATTGGCTAGAATGCATGTCAGTCGACTCCAGGGATCATCTCATCTCCAGCTTCCCAGCACTGGGATTCAGGTGCATTCTGTACCAGGCTTTGCTGTCCTTTGAGACAGGGTATCACTATGCAGCTTGGGTTAATCTAGAACTCGCTATGTAGACTAGGCCAGCTTCAAACTCACAGAGATCTTCCTGCCTCTGTCTCCTAAGTGCTAGGATCAAAGATGTGTGCCATCATGCCCAGTGTGGCTGTTTTTTGGAGCCAGGGTTTCTCTGTAGCTTTGGAGTCTGTCCTGGAACTCACTCTGTAGACAAGGCTGACCTCAAACTCACAGAGATCCACCAGCCTCTGCCTCCCAAGTGTTGGGTTTAAAGGCGTTATGTGGTACTAGAGATCTAAAGTCCTCACGGTTATATGCAATCAATTCTCCAACTGAGCCACCTCTACCCTTCTCTCGTCATCCCTGAGGATCAAACTCAGGGCGGTCACTGCTGATCATGCTACCACCCTGGCCCTTAGTTTCACTTTGAATGTGGCTTGAATTCCATACACTACCTGGCAGTCAGACTCAGAACTAGAGCTGGCACATGGCTCATTATTCTGCTCAGCTTTAACTTCCTTGCCAGCATCCTTTCCATGCTCTGAAACATCCTCTTTTTGGGTGTTATCTTGGTGACTTCCATTTTCAGACTTGATAACCTCCTGACCGCCCACGCCATCAACATTCAGCAACAGTCCGTCATCTTCAGCAGACACTCTGGTGACTGTAGGTCCAACAAAACAAACACAGCACAGCTGTTGGCCTCTCAGATCAAGAAAACACATTCTGCTAAAATATCTGGACTAGAAAAAAAGACAGCCCGAGTCTCCGTAATAACCAGGGAATTAGCACTACTTTTTAACATTATGCCTGCCTAATCCAAATCAATGGTTCATTAAAAAATACTAGTCACTACATAAGAACTTTAAGGAATACACTATAGATGGACTAACTAAAGAAACAAGACAGTAAGAAGGGATTTTACTAAAAACAAGAAAAGACAGCTCTGGAAAACAAAAGTGTTTAATTGGGAAGAGGGAGTCAGAAAGGATGGGTCTAGGAGCTAATGGTGGGTAATGGGCTTGCAATCTAGGTTAAAGCATCCGATAGGAAAGAGGAAAACTAAGAAAACATGAAAGCCAGCCAGTGGTGGCGCATGCCTTTAATCCCAGCACTTGGGAGGCAGAGGCAGGCAGATCTCTCTGAGTTCGAGACCAGCCTGGTCTACAAGAGCTAGTTCCAGGACAGGCTCCAAAACCACAGAGAAACCCTGTCTCGAAAAACCGAAAGAAAAAAAAACAAAAACAAAAAAAGAAAACATGAAGACAGAGAGTTTGATTGAGGTCAGCCTGGGTGACAGAGACCCTACCCTGAAAAAACAGACAGGGACAGAGGACAGATCTTACCTAGCATGTGTGAGGGTCTGGATTTGCAAAACAAACAACTAAACAATCAAAAGCAAAAAAGAAATCCCAATGGGCAAAACCTATAGCTCTAGTGTCTGCAGGAACTGAGCTATACTCTGAAGGAGAAAGAACAGAAAGAGCTGCGACTGTGTCAGCCAGTGTAGGAAGAGAGCACAGGCACAGCTATGCTGCTTACAGCTTCTATGATCAAAATCCTTGAAGGTGAGGACTAGAAATTTAGATGGCACACCAGTAAAATGTGTTATGTATCACACTGACGACCCCCACCCTGATGGCTTTTGCTTCTATTCCATTTCTTGGTGTGTAACCCACATAATATGCTGTTTTGCCATTTGCTACAGGTGGGATACATATACTTCACAAAATCCATATGCTAAAAGTCAACCAGTGCAATAGTATTAAAAGATAGGGCCTCTAGAAGGTGATTAGGGCCAGGAGGTGGTGGTGCATGTCATTAATCCCAGCACTCGGAAGGCAGAGGCAGGTAGTTCCAGGACAGGTAGAGCTAGGACAGCAAGGGCTGTTACACAGCCTTCACATCTGGCACAGACCTTGACTGTAATAGTTATCTATTATTGTCAGGTCTAAGGCATCTGTTATAACCCAAGAATTATGATGCCAACATGTCTTACGTTTAACTGCTTACTTTAACTCTATTTACCCTTCAAGACTCTGTGCAAATACTACCTCCCGCAGTTTCTCTAGCTGGTTGTTATCAATACTCTGCATCCTGGCATTCAGGTTCACATTTAATCCTGGTAGGCTCTCACCCAATCCAAAAGCAAAGTGTGGAAAAGGAACATAGCTGGATATTTTCTATACCTCCCCTAAAGTCCAGTTTAAAAAAGCAGCTAAAAATTCTGATCAAAGACACACATTTCACAAGCACAAATTTTTGTCACATCAACCTCACAGAAACACTTACCTGCCAACTGGCCAGCATAAGCCCACAAGAAAGAACAGCGCTTCATACAAGCCTGGCACACCATCTCTTGGAAATCCCCACTCTCAGGGGGAATGGCACCAAGATGCTGTGGATATAGAAAACCAGATGTTTCCTGTGATCTCCAAGTCCCCTAGAATGCCTGTTGTTTTATAAACAGACACTGTGAAAGTACACTGATCATATCTCTATCAAAGGAAATGTCAAGTACAACAGAAGAATATTTTTTTGAGACAGGGTCTCAGTTTGTAGTTCTGGCAGGCTTGGAAGTACTACATAAACCAAACTGGCCTTGAACTCACAGCAATCTGCCTAGCTCTGCCTCTTGCATACCAGGATTAAAGATGTGCTCAGTAACCCAGTGAGCCATTTCCCAAGCCCATTTATTTATTTTTGAGACAGGGTCTCAAATAGCTGAGGGCCTTGAACTCCTGATCTTTCACACACACACCCCCCCACAGTGTTAGAGTGAATGGCATGTCCATCATGTCCCATGGGACACAACTTACAAGGTCAAAGTTTTCCTTACCCTGCCATGGAACCAGTCTTCACAGACCACACACTGAATCATCTCATCTGGAACCTGACAAAAAAAAAATTTGTTAATGATTGTTTTGAATTCTAGGACATGGAAGAAAATCTGGCCCACAGCAGAACTAGAGAGTTGAGTAATTCTCTAGCAGCTCTGTGAGAAACCCATCTGTGTGAGAGCAGTCAAGAGGACAAATCCATTCTCCATGAAGCAGTCTGCAAGCAGTTATCAAAGTTCCTTCCTATCCAACACTAGGAGACACACACACACACACACACACACACACACACACACACACACACGCTGTGGGGGATGATTTTCCCTTATCTTAGGTTTTCATACCAGCAGTTAACATCTTAAAATGCTTCTGTCCCTTTACTGTGGTGTTTTCTTAAGAGGCATAAATAAATAAATAAATAAATAAATAAATAAATAAATAAATAAATAAATAAGATATTCAATAGAGCAATTTGTTTTTTGCTTTTCCTTCTGTCTCTCAAGTTATTGCTTTTTTTTGGGACACAGAGAATCTTTTGTTTCAAAAGTACTATAAGGAACATTTTACCCCATCCGTGAAATTACTTAGTTTTAAGAGATATTTATTAAAGATGCTTTTAATTTCCCCTTATATGTAATTTGGTTCAATAATTATGGTCCTAGATGATTAAAAGGTCAGAAAGGTGGAAGTTAATTCCTCTATATACATGAAGTATATATTTATAGATCAGTAAATATACAAAGAAAGGGCTAGAGAGATGGCTCAGTGGTTAAGAGCACTGGCTGCTCTTCCAGAGGTCCTGAGTTCAATTTCCAGCAACCACATGGTGGCTCAACCATTCCCAATGAGATCTGGTGCCCTCTTCTGGTCTTTAGGCATACATGCAGGGAGAACACTGTATACATAATAAATAAATAAACCTTAAAAGAAATATACAAACAAAACATTAAGGACACGGAAAGCCAATGCAGAGACCATTGCAGATATCCCTCTAACTCATAGCAGCTGTGTAATTTCATTCATGATCAGGAAAAAGAAAAAAATTTTTTTTTCTCCCACAAGACAGGGTTTGTGCAACTTTGGCTGTCCTAGAACTTACTCTGTAGACCAGGCTGGCCGCAAACTCACAGTAAATATACAGTGTTCCGCCTGCATGCATGCTTTCATGCCAGAAGAGAGCACCAGATCCCATTACAGATGGTTGTGAGCCACCATGTGGTTGCTGGGAATTGAACTCAGGACCTTACACATTTTTTCCACAAAAAAAAAAAAAAAGGTCCTAGCTGGGCAATGGTGGTGCATGCCTTTAATCCCAGCACCTGGGAGGACAGCCTGGTCTATACAGAGAGTTCCAGGACAGCCAGAGCTGTTACAGAGAAACCCTGTCTCAACAAAACCATTAAAAAAAAAAAGTCCTGTCTCAAGAAAAAACACACACAGAAAAAAAATACTACCAAAATATTACCATTGGCTGAATCCTTTTGGTAGACATGATCCTAATTTTAATTACAAATATCCCTGGACTCACCAACAGCTATGCCTTTATGTAACACCTACAGTGACACACACACACACACACACACACACACACACACACACACACACACACGAACCTATGAATGTTCACTGAAGGCTTTTTAGTGACAATCTAGACAGTGCTGCTCTACTACAAAAGCTAGGCTAACTGACTATGGCAGCTATAAGGCAGACTTGTATTTATTTTCTCCTCCTTTCTTTTTGAGAAAGGGTCTCCCTATATAGCCGTGGTTGGCCTGGAATTCATGAGGTGGGTCGGCTGACCTTGAACTTATGACTGTGTTCCAGCCTCTACCTCCAGAGTACTAAAACTAAAGCAGGATTTGTATCCTGCTTACTGTGGAAGCTGATCCACAATAAACTGGTGAAAAAAGCACTTTGCACTGAATAATTCTGGGATGTTGCTTATACTGTAATTTAAATTTAAAACGAAGCCTGTTTACATATTTACTTGTGATGGAGGAAGGTCATTGGTTAATAAAGAAACTGCTTGGCCTGATAGGTTAGAATACATGTGGGTGGAGTAAACAGAACAGAATGCTGGGAAGAAGGGAAATGAGCTCAGACGCCATGCCACTGCTCTACAGGGCAGATGCGATGGAGCAAGCAGCCAGGTCAGACATGCTGAATCTTTCCCAGTAAGACTGGTGCTACACAGATTATTAGATATGGGTTAAAGCAAGATATGAGTTAGCCAGAAGAGGCTAGATAAAATGGGCCAGGCAGTGTTTAAAAGAATACAGTTTCCATGTAATTATTTTGGGGCATAAGCTAGCCAGGCAGCCAGGAGCTGGGCGGCAGGAAAGGGCCCATAGCTCATTACTACATACTTGTTTTACACAAAGGAAAGAAACTAATTTCTTAGAAAATACCTGAGGGTGGAAGAGGACCTTGAGAGAGAGGAGTTTTGGCCTCAAGAAAATCCTCTCCAATATTTCATTTCTATGATATTTAAATTAAAAAAATCCAAAACAACAGTAACAACAAAAACCACAGTTCAGTTCTAAAGCAGTTTGAGAGCCACATTTTAAACTTCTGATTCTTTACCTCATCTTCAGGATCAGGATAAGGTCTCTTACAAATGCAGTATAATCCAAAAAAGTTGTCATTGTACTTATTGCAAGAATTTACCTTTGATTTGTCCTGAAAGAGAGTACATTTCAGTACATATTATGATCTAATATTAGATACAATCTCATGCATTATAAAAATTGAATTAATAATTCTCTCTGCATTAAGTATCTTTCTACAAGCTAGTCATAAACTTTCAAGTCAAAAGGAAAGTTTATTATTACAGAAATACTTTTTTCAAGCTACAGAGACCAAAAAAAACCCCACATTTTCTCTATCCTCTTCACAGCAATTGGGAGATTTATGATTTATTTAATATACTCATACAACAAATTAAATAAAAATCATATACACGGTCAGTTTATTGAACTGACACAGATCTGGGCAGACATTTTCTTTTAATGGTTTTTCGAAAGAAGGTTTCTCTGTCCTATAACTGACTACATGTAGGCCAGGGTGGCCACATTTGTCTTCACTTCTTGTTTTTTTTTCCCCTTGATAGGGTTTCTCTGTGTGGTCCTGGCTAGTTTGGAACTCACTCTGTAGACCAGGCCTCGAATTCATAGAGATCCACCTGCCTCTGTCTACTGAGTGCCGAGATCAAAGGTGTGTACCACCATCGCCCAGCCTTTTTTTTTTTTTTTTTAAAGATTTCGCCCAGACTTTTTTTTTTTTATTAAAGATTACTTTTAATTATGGGGCGGAGGGTGGGGGCATGCAGGTATGTGCACAAGTGCAGGTGCCCATGGAGGCTAAAGGAGTTACATCCCCTTGGAGCTGAAGCAGTTGAAACCCATCGAAGTTGGGTGCTGGGAATTGAACTCAGGTTCTTTGGAAGATTAGTACATGAACTCAGGTTCTTTGGAAGATTAGTACATGCCCTCAACTGCTGAGCCATCTCTCCAAACCTCACGACAGTTTTTTAAATGCAGGTATAAAAGACAAGACTTTTAGGTTATTAGGGGGCAAAAAGGAGAAAAACTATCAAAAATTAATCCTAAAGGAGAAAACATGAAGTTTTAACAATTATTAATGAAAACTGGCATGCCCCTTCTTTTTCTCTTTCATCTGCAATTTTCCTACAACTTTTCTGAAAGCAAAGCTTTAGTTTGCTTTGCAGACAGATTCTTACCGTATCTCTTCATCCAGCCACATGCTTTGCTCTAAAAGCCTCAGTGTACATGAATGATCTCAATAAATAAAACTCAATCAGCTTCAAGAACATCTCCTCCTAGACTTTTAATATTAACTGCAATGTATGCTGTAGATTCTCAATGGGCTATTTAGTTTTTCCAAACAAATAAAAGTGAAATGTTCAAGAATAAATATTTTGCTTTTTTACACTTTGGTAAATACCAACCTTAGCTCATTAAGTGCACTTAAGAGAATTATTTCTATTTATGTGTGTGTGTGTGTGTGTGTATTCAGGTTTCTACATAATCCAGAAGAATTGGGTGGATCCCTTGGAGCTGGAGTTACAGGTAGTTGTAGATGCTGGAAACTGAACTGGATCCTTGAAAGAGCAGTCATGCTCTAAGCCGCGAAGCCATCTCTCCAGCCCCTGGTCCAAGTACATTTGTAATCACAGTGCATACTTACAGGAAATAATTTGCATTCCAAATTTTTAAACTTGCTGTTTCCACAATCACAACGAAAATTTCTATTAAGAAAAGAGGAAGAACATATATTTAAGCTTCCTTTTAAAATTAACTACTCTTTTAGTACCAAACAGAGCTTCCCTTTCTGACTAGCTTCTAGAATCTAAATGGCCTTTCTGATGTTTGTGTATCTTATTTGAAGTTTTCCAACAAAAGCAACAAAAGACTGTAATTCTGGATACCACTACACATAAAAAACAAATGTCTTTACCACTCTCTCACACATACAAACAAATGAAATAACAAAAGGAAAAGACAAGTAGTGTGAGCTAGTAACCATAATTAAAATTTAAGTCTTATGGAAAAACCATTCCCTCCCATACTAAATCTTACCAACATGCAATTACTCTGAATGAAAAGCAGGATTAAGTAGGCATTGTGGTTGCAAAAGAATCTAAACATTTAGAAGGCATTTGGCAAAAACTACTTTACCTTTTTGTGTATAGTTCAAATAGTTTATGACTTCCATGGCATTCATAGCTGCAAGCTAGACAAATTCCTGCTGGTTCCTCTCCCTCTGGTGTGCAGGTACTGCAGGCATACAGTGCTTGTCTCTTCACTGAGCCCTGAATGATCAGCCCCCACAAAAAAAAAAAAAAAAAAAAGGAAAATGTAGTCATACAACAAAGGACCAGACCTATACTGATGCTTGTTATGTATTTTTTTCTTTTATAGCAATAAAAAGTTTAAATCAGTGAGTAAGTTGATACTTTTAACCATTTAACACAAGAAAATAAAGGTGAGTTTATATAGGTTTGGGAGAGTAATACCACATTTTTAATTCTACCAAAGAGGATAGTCGATCCATAAACATAACTATTTTGATCTGCAGGAGTTGAATGGGAAAACATCTAGGAGAATAGTATAATGATGTCCACTACTTATTGTCAAGTAATGAATAAAAAAGGCGAAATATTCAATAGAGACAAGTGATTAAAAGCAATACATATACAAGTTACAGATATTCATACTACTATTCTTTCAGATTATCTGTAAATTTAAAATATTTAGAAATTAAAAGCTAAAGGAAAAACAGTTAACACTTAGAAATGGTGAGGAGGCACATGCCCCTCCAGAGAGGGGATTTCAAGCACACTTCAACATGCCTGGCTTTTTGTGGTTTGTGGGGATGGGGCAAAGGTCCTCAGGCTTGTGCAGCAAGTGCTTCACTGAGCCCTCTTGCCAGTCCAACTCTACAGATATCTGTTTTACTTCAACACAAAAACAGCAGGGCCAGTGAGGGAGCTCTATGGGTAATGGTACTGGCTGTGTAGGCCTAGAAACCAGCATTCCATGTGCAGAGCCCACATAAAGGTGGCATAGACAACTGATTCCACAAAGTTGTTCTCAGATGTCTGCACATGTTCTGTGGTACACATGCCCTCTCCCCCGACACATCAGTGAATCAGCCTGAGGTTAGGGAGATGATTCGGAGATTACGAGCACATACTGCTCTTGCAGAGAGCTAGCACTGAGTTCCTAGTGTCCATGTTGGGCAGCTCACAACCCCTGGAACTCCAGCTCCAGGGAAATCAGATTCCTCTGGCCTCAAGGGCACCTACACTTGCATACATACCCACACAAATAATTAAAAAATAAATCTTTAAAAAAAAAAAAAAGTCTAGGGCTGGCAGTGGTGACACACACCTTTAATCCCAGCAGGTGGATCTCTAAGAGTTCGAGGCCAGCCTGGTCTACAAGAGCTAGTGGGGGGGGGGGGGCAGGAGGGGGGAACTATGAACAACACATCTAGGGGCTGGAGAGGAGAGATGGTTCAATGGCTAAGAGCATTGACTACTCTTCTGGAGGACCAGAGTTCAATTCCCAGCACCCACATGGCAGATCACAACTGTCTGTAGCTGCAGTTCCAGGTGACCTGAGACCCTCACACCAATGCACATAAAATAATAATTTTATAAACTGTCTATATTTCTAAAGATATGACTGTTAAAAACAACAACAAATTTAAGACTAGGCTTTTAATCCCAGCACTTGGGAGGAAGGTGGATCTCTGCTAGTTCAAGGCCAGCCTGGCCTACGTAATGAACTCAGGCTAGTTAGAACCACACATTTTGACTGTCTCAAAAAACAGAACAAAAACCCCACAAAAAAAAAAACTTAAGCCAGGCATGATGATGCACACTTGCAATCCCAGCAGTACTTGGGAAGTGAAGACAGGAGGATGAGGAATTCAGGGCAAGTCTGCTCGACATAATACCCTATCTCCAACAACAAAAATTTTTAGCTAATATATATTTTTAATTTACTTATTTGTAAATAATCTATGTTTATTTTATGTGCATTACTGTTTTGTCTGCATGTATGTCTGTGGAAGGGTGTCAGATCTTGGAGTTACAGACAATTGACTGTTCTAATGTGGGTGCTGGGAATTGAACCCGGGTCCTCTGGAAGAGCACTCTTAACCGCTGAGACATCTCTCCAGTCCCTAGTTAACACATTTTTATGAAGATAATGGTATTAATAAACAGCTCACACCCAGATTTAGGACCTTTCTTTCCTTCTCCCAAGGAAGTGGGAGTGTTTTCATGGCGATCCTTTGATTTAAATGCCAGTGACCATCCGCGACTATTTCTGGGATGCAAGATGATTCAACAACCAACAATTTTGCAGTCCAAACCCAAGTTGGTTTAGGAAGACAAATAGTATTATGACTTCAGTCCACACCACACAATAACTCCAAAGTTCCTTGCCTCCTTCCTCAGTCCTCCACTCCACCCACGGGCACGGTTGGCCTGTTTCCTTCCACCAATTCTCATCCCGCTAGTTCCTTCCTACCCACCCTTCTCCACCTTTGTACGTAGATGTACGGGAAGCGTCACTAAACACACCACAGGCCCTCCAACTCTTGTTCACAAGACTGGACAAACGCCAAACTGATCCTTTTCTCTCTGGGCTTTCCAGAGTCACCTGATGTTTTGGTTCCGACACCGCACGTACACACGGAACTTAACCGGAAAAACACACCAGCTAGCAGTTAAACTCGACGGCAGCCGTGGAGCAGCCCACCCTCACCGACAGATTTTCAAATTCGGCCCACTTTTCTTTAACGCCGCTTTTCTCCATCTGGCGCCTAATTAACACTCTGCAGGAGTGGGAGGAGTGGGGCGAAGGAGGTCTGGTTAGAGAGGTCACGAGGATGAGCTCGTGGAAAGCAGGCCACCAAGAGGCGACAACGAGGAGCCTGCAGAGTGCCTCCGGCAGGGCGCAAGGAGAGCCCTACTGGGAACAAGCTGAGGGTGGAAGGGCAGCAGGGTCGGGGGTGTGGGAGCCCGGGGTGAAGGGCCGCCCTGGAGCCGGCCCGGCTGCGGCAGGCGGGAAGCAGGCAGAGCGGCGGGAGCCGCCGGGCCGCGCGCACCTGCGAGTAGGAGCACTTCTCCGAGTCGCTGCCGCCCAGGACGGCGCACGCCTCATTCTCCAGCTCCTCGTCCTCCTCGAGCACGTCCACCAGCGACACTACGGGCTCCAGCTCCGCCTGGCAGCCGGCGGGGCTCTCGGCTCCGGCCATCCTCAACTGTCACGGAGCTCCGCTGTGCGGCCCAGGCGGAGGCGGGAAAAGTGAGCGCCAGGGGCGGCGTGAGAAGGCGGGGCCTGAGCGCCAGGCAGCCAATCCCAAAGAAGGAGACGGAAGAAAATGGGCGGGGCGGATCCCGGGAATCGGAAGTCATTCCTTTTGCCCGCCTCTCCCTCCCGCCCCGGCCGTGGGGTGGGCTTCCGCTTCCGGGTGGCGAGTCTCTGTGGCGCGCTGTTGAAGCTAAGTGGTCGCCATGGAGCTGACGGGCGAGTACGTCGGGTGTGACGGGGAGCCCCGGCGACTGCGAGTGTCCTGTGAGGCGTCGGGGGACGCGAACCCTCTCCAGAGCCTGTCGGCGGGTGTGGCCCGGATGAAGGAGCTGGTAGCCGAGTTCTTCGGGCCCCTCGTGGAGCGGGACGCGCAGGGCGCGACAGCGGATACGGAGGACGCTGTGGATGGTGAGCGCGGGGGCGGGGCGCCGGGGGGGTGTCTGGCTTGGGCAGCCTGTGTGAAGGGCAGCCTAGGGAGGAGGAGGGATCGGGGATCGCTGCCTCTTTGTCTGGTTTTTCTGTCCCTCGTCCTCACGACTTTTCATTCATCACCAAAGCCAAAACAACAACAATTAAAAAAAAAAAAACGTGGCGAGCATTGAGCTAGGGACTAGACGACGAACTCAGTCCTCCCGACGCCTCCGCTCCTGGGGGACGCAAAGGGTTGAGATAGGTAGACCTCGTGGGAGAGTGGAACGTGTGGCGGGTGGTCTGTAACCGTTGCTAGCTGGAAGGAAGATCTAAAGGGAGGAACGTTGGAGCTGGGTGTTGAAAGGCAAAAAGGAGTTTTATCTGGTGTGAAATTAGAAACATGTTTGACAGAATGGGAACAGTTTCATAGGGTCGAGACCGACTTTGTTGTAGGGAGTCTTAATCCTCAGAAAGTCCTTTCTCGTGGCTGTTTTGGAAGAAGAAGGTTGTTCTTGTTTTGTTTTGTCTTTTCGAGACAAGGTTTCTCTGTAGCTTTGGAGCCTGTCCTGAAACTCACTCTGTAGATCAGGCTGGCCTCGAACTCACAGAGACCCGCCTGCCTCTGCCTCCCAAGTGCTGGGATTAAAGGCATGCGCTACCAGCGCCTGGTGCTTTTTTTGTATTTTTAAATTAATGGATGGTGGGGCTGGAGAGATGGCTCAGCCGTTAAGAGCACTGACTGCTCTTCTCAAGGACCCTGGTTCAATTCCCAGCACCCACATGGCAGCTCACAACTGTCTGAAAATCCAGTTCCAGGGGATCTGACACCTTCACACCAATGCACATAAAATAAAGTTAAATAAACCATAAAAAATTAATGGATGGTTTCATACATGTAATGCATTGTGGTTATTTTCTCCTTCCATGACAGTCTTTCATCCTTTGCTTGAACCCCTTCTCAACAGGGCCTCCCTCATCCTTTCTTTCCTGCCTTTTGTTGCCATTCACCAGGTTTATTTGTATGAGATTGGGTGGGTGGGTGTTTATTTCCGGGAGCCTGGGCAACCCGAGGTGACAACACCATCGAAGAAAATGTCGACTCCTCCCCCAGCAACTATTAACTGCCAAAAACTCGGCGGGGAGGGGGGAGGCTCATAAGCCTCTTTCCCTTCCAGGATCGAATGTTAAGGTTGCCATCTTGTGCGGGTAACCACAGCCCTTCCCTTCCTCTGGCTCCTACTTTCACCACCACCCCCCTGCTGTTGTAGAAATTAACTACTAGTTCGGGTTTTTGTTTTTTCAGAGATGGGTATTTTGCCTGTCGTGGGTATATGTCTGAACATCACTTCTCTGTGGTGTTTTCTAAGGTCAGAAGAAGGCATCAAAGCCCAGCAGGCAGTGGTCTTAACCACTGATTTCTCCAGCCCCAACTTTGTTAATAGAAAAAACATTTTGCAGTCTCTATGTACCCATGGTTGTCCTTGGAACTATTAGACCTGCTGACTTTGAATTTGCCTCAGCAGTGCTAGGATTAAAGAAATGTGCCACTATACCTGACCTTTGTTAAATTTATTTTTAATCTTGATCAACAAAATAGATATTTTATTACCCTGAGCTAAGGAGTCAGCTCTTCTACAGAGGAAGGTACACTGTAGTTTTCTTTATAATATGGATATTGCTGTCATTGAAAAGAACAGTAAAAGCGGGTCAATGGTGGTGGTGCACACCTTTAATCCCAATGCTCTGGAAGCAGAAACAGGTGGATCTCTGTGATTTTGAGGCCAGCCTGGTCTACAGAACAGATTGAGTTCTAGGACAGTCAAGGCTACACAGAGAAATCCTGTCTCAAAAAAAAATTCAATAAAATGCATTAGCTAGGTGTATTAGTCAGGGTTCTCTAAAAGAGAAAAACTGATTTTATATATATATATGAGTGCCTTTGCAGCTTGTGGTCTTAGTAGTCCAGCAATGGCTATCTCATGACAGAAAAGTCAAGGATCCAGTTAAAGTTCAGTCTCTGAGACTGGATGTCTCAGCAGTCCTAATCTGGTGCTACAGTCTCAGGGAAGCTCTGAGAACTGCCAGTTTTCAGTCTGTGTTGAAGTCCAGAAGAAGTAGGCAGGTTCTAACACTCGTAAGGGGAACAGAGTGAAGGCAAGCGGGCAAATAACAAAGGCTTCCTCTTCCTTACTTTCCACGTGGGTTGCCACCAGAAGGTGTGGGCCAGTTGAGTGAGTCTCTAACCTCAGATAATCCGAGAAAAATTCCTCAGATGGGTCAAGCTGCTTGGGTTTCAGTTCCAGGTGTAGCCAAGTTGACAACCAAGATTAGCAATCACCTAGGATGTGAAGAGATTAGAGGCCATTATTGGTAGAAGTATAAAATTTTGTATCCATCTTAGAGTTCCTCAAAAAAACTTAACCATAATACCACATAGTTACACCACTAGTCCTCCACAGTTAACTGGAAATATGTTTGTACCAAAACTCAATACACTGATTGTAGCAGCACTGTTGATTAATAGCTATAAAATGGAAATAATACAAATGCCCAGCACCAGGGTAAAACATAAGCATTCTTTTAATTGTGTGTATGCGGGTAGCATGTTATATGTATAGAGTTCGTCCTCTCCTCGCCTTCCATGGTTCCAGTGATTGAACTCAGGTCACCAAACTTGCACTGTATTTACTTTACCTGCTGAGCCATCCACTGGCTTCTGCAGTTTAGAAAATGTGAGGTATGCATGGTTTTTAGTCTCCAAAGGGAAATGGGCTCATATCACTTTACCTATCTGTATTTCTTTCAACCACTAAACATAATGTCACACAACAAACATTTATTTTAAAAGGTGATGATGAAGATGATGCAGAAGATGAAAATAACAGTGGTAGCAGAACTAACTCAGATGGACCATCTGCAAAACGACCTAAACCAACATCTTAGCAATAGCTTTTATGAAATTAAGACTGCTAATAAATTGAGTGAGATGTTGTACACTTGTAATCCCAGCTTCTTCAGAGGCTGAGGCAGAGGATCCAAAGTTGGAGCCTAGCTTGCGCTACATGTCAAGACCTTGCTTCAAATAAAAATAGATCAAGACATCAGAGCACTACTATTTCCTGATCATCATGTGCTAGTACTTGCAGAAGACCCTTGATTTAGTTGGGGAACTCATTTGTTTTCTTTCTTTGGTAAAGTTTGTAACAAGGAGAACTTCCTGTTTCAAACAAAGAAAAGTACAATAAATGTTTGGAATGAAGTCTTGTTTTCTCATTCAAAAATAGAATGGAACCATTCATAATGAATAAAATTTAAATTGACAATTTTTTAGATTTGTGTTCTCCTTTAAAATGAGTGTTGAGGCCAGGCTGTGGTGGCGCACACCTTTAATTCCAGCACTCACTCAGGAGGCAGAGGGAGGTGAATCTCTGAGTTAGAGGCCAGATTGGTTGGTCTATGGAGTGAGTTCCAGGACAGCCACAGGTACACATTGAAACCCTGTCTTGAAAAACACAAACAAGCAAACAAATAAATAAATGATAAAATAAATAAAATAACCTTTGAATCACTGGGTGGTAATGGGCTTACCTTTAATTCCAGGACTCCAGAGGCAGGTGGGGTCTCCAAATTCAAGGACAGCCTCGCCTGGTCTGCGTAACAGTTCTAGGACCACCAAGGCTGCACAGAGAAAACTCTGTTTTGAAAAACAAAACAAAACATTAAATCTAATGGTGTACGTCCGCATCTTTTAGCTTTAAAAAAACTGCTTGGTGGTGGTGGTGGCACATGCCTTTAATCCCAGCACTTGGGAAGCAGAGACGGGCAGATCTCTGTGATTTGGAGGCTAGCCTGGTCACAGAATGAGTTCCAGGACAGCCAGGACAGAGAAACATTGTCTCAAAAACCAAACCAAAACAAACAAACAAAAAAACTCTGTCCTAGACAATCCTATTGGAAAGAATTGATGAGAGCAGTATAATATTGTGTGCGTGTGTATACATCTATACAAGAATAAAAATGAGGCCCAAGTCAATAAAATTCATTGATTCCAATTTAGCTATTTCCTGTAGGCATATTCTTTTAGTCAAAAAGGAGCTGTTGAATAGTTTTAAAAATATAAATTCCTAAAATACATTGTATGTATTTTTCTGCTATCTATCATTGGAACCAGAGTAGACTTTTAAATTTACAGTGCATCTTTCCTAGTTTTGACAATTGAAATGCAACAAGTACCTAATGAAATTAGAATAATTCTTTTGGGGGGTTGACTAGACTTTTTACCATAGGTCCTCATGCTGACCTTTTTCTTTCTCTCTTTTTTTATTTGACTTTATTTTTATGTGCATTGGTGTGTAGGTGTCAGATCCCCTGGAACTGGAGTTACAGACAGTTCTAAGCCGCCATGTGGGTGCTGGGAATAGAACCTGGGTCCTCTGGAAGAGCAGCCAGTGCTCTTAACAGCTGAGCCATCTCTCCAGCCTCTAGATTAATTGTTTTAGTTATAATATCTATTTTGTTTTGAGATTGGGTCTTGCTATATATGTGGCTAGTCTGACCTGGAATTCACTACATAGTCCAACTGGCTTTGAACTTGCTATATCTTACTTCTGAATGTTGGGGATCACAGGTTTGCGCAATCATACCTGGCTTTTTGTTGTTTTCTTCAAACAAGGTTTTGCCATGTAGTGAAGTTTGATCTAGAACTCCCTGAATGTAACACAGCCTGTTCTCAAATCTGTGATCTTCCTGCATCTATGTCTTAGGTGCTGGGATTATAGACATATTCTGGGCCTCATTGAATCTTAGATGGCTTATTACTTCAGAGATTAATTAAATCTCAGAGTAGTTATTTGCCTTAGGTTACAGAGCCAATGATTGTTTTCTGCCAGTTTACTGTGTAACTTTTGAGGCTAGGTAGTAGTGCTTGTCTAGCATGCATAAGGCACTGGGTTTGCACCCGTATCTCAAAATAAAAATGAAAATAGTCTTTAGGGATGGGAATGTGCTTCTGTGGTAGAACATTTGCTTTAAAGACAGGCTCTCACCATGTAGCCTGGTTAGCTGGAACTTGTTCCTTAGATCATGCTGGCCTCAAACTCGACCATCTGCCTGCCTCTGCCTCCTGAGTGCTGTGCTAACATGCACAGCTGCAATTTGCATGTTCTAATACCTGAAATTACACTTGATGTTACTAAGGACACTCACTTTACACACTTTACATTTTAAAACTGTTTTTCCTGGAGCATGGACATTCCACTAAGCACTCTAAGGTAATTTCAACTAGGAAAAATTACTAATGGCCAGAGATTCTTACTTGTTTAATGATGTTCCTAATATTCAAGTATCTCTAGATTTACATAATCCTTTAAAGAAAAAAACTTGCCTGTATATAATTTAAAATAGTATATTTTAAATAGTTTAAATTAAGGGAGCTGAAGAGGTGATTCAGCAGTTAGGAGCACTGGCTGCTCTTACAGAAGACCTGGGTTCAGTTCCCAGCACCCATATGGTGGCTCTCAACCCTCTGTAACTCCAATCCTTGGGACCTGACTTCCTCATATGGTACACAGATGAACGTGCAGTTTTAAAAAAAGAAATAGTTTAAATTGATAGCTCAACTTGCTCCTAAAATATTTATATTTTCTTCTTTGTTTAATAAAGACATTTCAATATAGTATTTGTGTTTATATAGTGCTTTGGGGTTCTGAGTTGTAGGTTTGATGGGTCTTTTTATATTTTCTGGTTTTTTGAGACAGGATTTCACTATGTAGCACTAGCTGTCCTGGAATTCTCTGTAGATTAGGCTGGCCTCAGACTCAAAGATCCCATCTGTCTCTGCCTCCCAAGTGCTGGGATTAAAGTCATGCACCTTGTGTATTTAATTTGTTTTGAGAAGGCCAGTACCCCCTTTCTTATTGCAACTTTTGTATAGGTTAGGAGAACTGGGTCAAGTACGAAGCAGGGTACCATCAAATAAAGAAGAGTAGAGGTTCTAGGTTGATTATATATGCCTAGGATTAACCTTGAAAACAGTCATTTTAAACCAGTGTGTTAACTTCCAAGTATAAAAATACTGTAACTATTCTAGTTCTCTGGTGACCTTTGGGATCAAAACTGCTTTATTTAAAGTTGTGGTTCAGGAAACAGTGAATTCTAGAAATAAGCTGTTTAAATCTTAAAAAGTAGCATCTCACATTGAGATATCAACAGGCTACTGGAGTATAGTTTTAAATAGAAATTTACTCTAGCCAGAGTTTTGGTAGAGGTGGTAGTTGTTTATGAATGCTTTCTTGATCCACGGTACTGGAACACCAGGGACTGAAACTTATGTAGTTCTAAGAGCCCTTGGACTTTGTACATATTGGGTGGCTTAAGAAACTATAATTTTATGACTGAAACAAATTTATTGAGGACTGTAGCCATCCACTCAATTAAAAAAAAAACTAGTATATGTTTTTTTACTCAACACCAATAAGGAAAATTCTAAGCCAACTGATATCACAAGAACTCAAAACAAAATTATATTGAGGGACAGTTTAAATCTTGGCCTTGAAGAGTATATCACTAAATCCTGAGATCTAAAAGCTGGATTAACCTAGAACACCTGATAGATTAGGCCACAGGCTTAATAGTAAATATTAGCTCTTGACTTTGCTCTCTAGGGAAAATGAATTAGGTTGATTTTTACAGTATATATAATGAGATGTATACATTCATGAATACATACTGAGCACCTACTGTGTGCCAGTTACTATTGTAAGCATAGGGCTTATCACAATACATGACAAAAATCCAAGATTTTGAGGAAATGTACATATGATCGTGTGAGAATAGGTAAGTACTGTAGGGAAAAGTTAAACTGGGAAGAATGCTTTCTTTCAGTTAGGCAGTTGGAGAGATTCACTAAGGTGACATTTGAGCCACAGTTAGAAGAAAACACAGAGCACTAAGGCCCTGGGTCGGGAATTTCTGAAATGTTCCAAAATCAAGAATTAGAGCCAAGCAAGGAAGCACAGGTCTGTAATCCCAGCACTCTGGAGGCAGAGGCAGGAGGATCCTAAGTTTATGAGTTACATAGTATAAGACTTTCAGAAAAGGAAAAGATGGTAGTGTGGCTGGAGCAGAATTGAGCAAAAAGAGTGGGGAATGGCTTGAAGGAATGGGGTGCTGATTAGGACTTCTTTGAGATGGGATTTATCTGTGTGGTCCTGCCTGTCCTGGAACTCAGTCTAGAACTGCCTGCCTCTCCCCAATGCTAAAATTAAGGGTGTGGCTACTACACCCAGCCTGAGACTGGACCTCGAACTTGCTGCCTGACTTAGGTTGTCCTTGAACTGTGTACCTGGTACTAGACTTGAAAAACAGGTTTTGCGGGCTGACATTAGCAGCTTGGTTTCCGGCAGGTTAAATTTCATGAGCCTTTTAGTAAATGTATGAAGTCTAGGCAGGCAGTGAAGTGAAACTGGGTGTAGAGGTGCATGCATGCAAGTGATCCCAGCAAGAGGATCAAATTCAAAACCATCCAAGGTAACCTAGGGAGAGTCCACTTCAGAAAGCAACAAGTAGGTGGTGGGAATTCAAGTAACTCTGGAGAAGGGCAGTTAAAACCACAAGACTGGACGAAATGACAGGCTAAGAAGAGAGACCTGAAGCACACCAACACGTAGTATTGGAGGAGATTCCCCAAAAGGATTCATCATCATGCAGCAGCAAACAGCTAAGAGGAAGAAGAAAAAACAGGAATTATCTAGAACGGAGCCACTCAATATATGCAGCTACTGACCACTTGTGGCTGCTCCTCTTGGCTCATGGCTCCTGAATGAGTAGGCAACTAAGGAACATCCATCAGAAATGATGGTGCTGACTTAAAAGCCAGCTGAAGAAAGTATGTCAAGGATGCAGTGTCAGAAACTCCAAAAAGTAAATCTAGAATCAAGACCTGGTTAAGGATTGTAGGTAAATTTGCAGATGACTCGAGTGAACTTTGTACAGATTTGCTGTTACTGTTCCAAAGATAAGCACAGCTCTAACTTGACTCTTCAGTGAATGCTACATGAAAGCACCAAAGCACCGTGGACCAGTTCTTTTCAGCCCTAATGGAAGCATCTGAAAAGTATTTAAGACAAAATGACCTGAGGCCTCCTCCATGGACCTTGACATTATTTGTGTGTGAGTTTTTTCTTTTTTTCTCCCCATCACTTTACAACAAAAGAAATATTAATGCATGGTGATTTCCACCCATAGTCCAGAGTCATCTAGGACTTCATATGTGGGAGGATTTGTCACATGGTGGTGCATACTTGATGAAAGGATGAATAATGAAGTATCACAGTAAGTGCTTCTGCCAGGAATTTAGGGGCTGAAGATGCTAGGTCATTAGCACTGGGTATTTAAGAAAAGACCAACATGCCATACAAACATGTGTTTGTGTCACAGGAGCAGTGAGTTACTCACGTGAGCACTTTGTATCATACTCCACCAAAGACAAACTTTATTCCTTTTAAAGATTATAAAGCTCCAAAGCTACAGAGAAACCCTGTCTCGAAAAAACCAAAAAAATAAATAAATAAAGATTATAAAGTAGAATCAGATTCTATACTTCGGGAGATTTTTACTTTAAAACTAGAACATCTCTGGAGTCAAAAATGTATAATGGTGAATAAAATGCCATAGACATTTCTGTAGTTACCTATTTCTGTGCCAGCATTGGGGGGGGGTATTTCATGAAAAACTAAAATGTGATTATTTCACTTCAAGGGAGGAGTGCAGATAAAATGATGGTAGCACTGTTGGTAAAGTGCTTGCAGAATTACTTGTTTGCAAGAATCCACATTTTTGTTTCTGTTTTTTAAAGGGTGTCGGGGAGCCAGGCTGTGCTCCCAGTGGAGCCTGGGATAAGTCTCACTGGCTGGCCAGCCTAGCCACTGGTGAGCTACAGGTCAGTGAGAGAGAGACCCTGTCTCCAAAACCAAAGTAGACAGCACCAGAGAACACAGCCATGGTTGTCCTCTGCCCTCTACATTTACACTGTGGCATCCAGCCTCACATGTGTACCCTCAGAGATGAGCAAATGTAATTTAAAAAGCAGATTAACCCTGTAAGCTAAACATTAATAATGAACTACATTTGGAAAACTATATTAATCCTACTTGAACGAGTAGTTAAAATAATTTGCCTTAAAAATATTAAGTATCAGCCAGGTGTTGTAGCGCATGCCTTTAATTCCTGCAGAGGTAGGCCAGCTGAGTTCATGGCCAGCCTGATCTGCAGAGTGAGTTCCAGGGCAGCCAGAGCTATACAGAGAAACCCTGTCACGGACTTTTTTTTTTAAATATTACTACCTCAGTACTAATTTTTCTGTAAGTACAGAGCTCGTATCTGAATCCAGATACCCTGGGTTCAAATCTTGGCTTTTCTGACTTTTGCTATTATTTCGAGACAGGATCTCACTATGTAGACTAGACTCACAGAAATCCACCTGCCTCTGCCTCCCAAGTGCTAGATTATCAAAGGCATGTGCTACCATATACTACCTATGGCTCTTCCAATTAACATGGCTTTTGCAATCATTTGCCATGTCCATGGACAGGTTATTAATTCCTGCATGCTTCAGAGTCTTGTAAAACGGCACTCGTGGCAATATAACACCTGCCTCAGGAATGGAGTGAAGAGTTAATGTAGAAGGCTTCTAGAACTTCCTGCAACGTGCCTACTAATAGCACGCAAAAGATGCAACTGATTTGCAGAAATAGGTATGTCAAGCCGGGCGGTGTTGGCACACACCTTTAATCCTAGCACTTGGGAGGCAGAGGCAGGTGGATCTCTGTGAGTTCGAGACCAGCCTGGTCTACAAAAGCTAATTTCAGGAAGGCTCCAAAAGCTACAGAGAAACCCTGTCTCAAAAAACAAAAGAAAAGAAATAGGTATGTCCGACTGTTTCCCTGGAGCAAAAGATGTGTTATTTCAGTAACTTATTTCTCTTGGTAGCCCTGGCTATCCTGGAACCCAGAGATTTGCCTGCCACTGCCTCCCAAGTTCAAAGGCATGTGCCACTTCCTAAAGCTGGGTGTAGTGGCACATACTTTTAATCCCAGCACTCCTGGAGGCAGAGACAGGTAGATCTCGGTGCCAGCCTGGTCTACTAAATGAGTTCCAGTATAGCCAGGGCAGTTACATAGAGAAACTGTTTCAAGAGAAAGAGAGAGATCATAAAGTAGATTCTGATGTTTTGATATAGTTCAGTCCGTCCTTCCCCCCCCCCACCCCCACGGGGTTTCTTTGTAGTTTTTAAGGCTGTCCTGGAACTAGCTCTTGTAGACCAGGCTGGCCTATGCCACTACTGCCCAGCTTATAGTTCAGTCTCTTTAAGATTAAAGTTTGAGCCAGGCATGGTGTTGCATGCACACCATTAGCTGTTCCCATCCGTCCACCCCCCCCTCTTCCCCCCACACAAAAGCTTACAGTTATATAAATTGAGAAAAACTTTCACTAATACTCATTTCCATTTTTGGTACGAGTCAGTAGGCATTGTACAGAGCATGGGGTAGAAACAGGTGTTGGGTGATGACCTGACTTATGGTAGGCTGCTTCTCTGCTTCCTGTTCTACATCTGCAAAGCATAGGTAATAAAGTGCTGCTATCTTATAGGGTTGCTGTATTCCCCGGTTATTAATAAAATAGTGTGAAATGTTTTAGTATTGTCACCACTGCATACCCTGGTCTCACCCAGGAAGTCTCTTTAGTGACTAGCCACAGATGTTCCAAGTGCAGAGATTATGTATAAGGATCATATCTTGATCCTTGGGCTTTAAGGCCCAACTTGGGTTAGAAAAGAATGAGAAAGATTGTGACATGATAACCTTTCACAGGGTTTGATGCAGACAGGACTATATGTCCAAATTTCTTCTGTGTGTTATTTCTAGACTTTCAACCATTTAATCTGTTCAGTTCCTACGTAGTTTTTAAAAGATGAGTCATTTTGGTAGCCACCCCCACTCCAAAAAGAGAGAACAAATTCTGTGTATCTAAACAGCCCTCATGGATGTGATAATAATCCATTGGTAAAAGTACAAAAGCCACCAGTTGTGGTGGTGCACAACTGTAATCCCAGCACCTCTGGAGGCAGAGTTCCAGGACAGCCAGGATTACACAGAGAAACCCTGTCTTCAAAAAGCAAACAGAAATAAAAGGCTTGGGTTCTCTTTCCATACTTCTTCTCCCCCTCGCCCCCCCCCAAAAAAAACAGAAATGTGGTAGCCATCACCTCAGTAATTTTAAACCCATCCCATTTAAGACGAAAGCAAGAAAGCAGTTAGCTCCAGCAGGATGAATTAGTGTCTTAGTCTGAAGGATTTTGAAGCAAGCCAAGTGAATGTATAAAATTTAAATTTTATGATCATGGCAAGACTTTTACACTTAACACAATGGAAATATTCATTGTTTTCCCCAACGGAAAAAATCTGGGTCATACTATGTTGCACATAGACTAGAAATAAAAATTCGGGTACTTTTTCAAGTTTCTAAAGACTGCAAAATAACAAGCTATTATTTCACTTCCAAAATCTGAAGTCAGCAACATGATTCTTTAGAAGTTTCTCGGGCTTAAAAAGTCATTATTATTCAGATAAAGTAGTCCTCTTGTCACATTTTTTAAAGTCTCTGTTCCACCACAACTTCCTGAGATTGCAGTCTTGTGATCAGGAGAAGTCAGTGTCTGCTTTAGGTGTCAATCAGTTGTAGCCTGCTGATCTGATTAGAAGCCTTGACGAATGCCTGGTGGCGATTGCAGAGAACTGCCAAGCATTTGGGTATTATACAGTAGCCCATTGTTTTGGGATCAGCTCTTGTACAAGAATAAAGAAACAAAAACATCTGTAAGTATGGTATCAGAAAAATAACTGTCCACAACCAAAAGGGCAGGGAGAGTAACCGAGCTTTCAAGGAGTGTGTCCATGTGGTTCCTTCCCGAGGCTCCTCAGGGTGCTGCTGAATGTGTTCCAAAGCCAACCTGTTGTAAGTCTCATTGATTTCAAAAACATAGTAAAACGCTGCTGCACTTGCCAGCAAATACAGTCCCACTCCAATCCATCCCATCCGCTGACGGAAGTTCATCATTCTCCATGCTCTGTGCCTTCAATGTAAACACAGAAAAAAACTACAGTTAGGGTCTAGTAATGCTGCCATGGCAACTTCCAAGTGCACTTGTTTTAAATTTGAGTTCTGGAAAGCACGAGCATATTTAAGATTTAATAGCTGTAAACAACTTACAGGTGGTTGTTTTATATAACAATTGTGAGCACGTAAAAATATTAGTTTCAGTATACACTGAGTGCTACTATATATATATGTGTGTGTGTGTGTGTGAGCCCCACAGAGGGAATGAATCATCACATCTTGTTTGAATATACACAGTACATCTTTGTTTCAGATTATCTGGGTTATCTAGTTCCCGCACAGGACATGGCACTTGACAGTTAGAATGCTTTCTGACTTAACACTATTCATACATTCACACTGGGTTCTACTCTTTAAACCAATGTCGAAGCCCCAAAGTTAAGACAGTAACTCAGACACTTACAGTGGTCCCGAAAATCTTCCTGTTCCCCCAGCAAGCGTGCAAGAGTCACTCAGTTCTGAATAGTCAGGTACCTTTGGCATTTCAGAACAAGCCACCATAAGAGAAAGCCTCTGGGTCGCACAGCTCAGAGAAGCTGAGCGCCGCCGGCGGGAGCACGAGCTAATAGTGATTAAGCTCAGCGTGACCACGGCTGGTCAGGTCACGCGGCGGAGGGCCCCATCGCCCTCGGGAGCCCCGGTTGGGGGCAGCCACCTGGAGATGCTCGGCCTCCGGGGTCTCGGGGCAGCCGGGCCCGCCCCCCAGCCGCAAGCACTGCGGCGCCCGGGCTGAGCAGGCGGCGCTAGATCTGGCCTGCAGAGCCCCGAGCTCGGCACACGGCGAAGCGCCGGGCCAGCTTGACAGCCAAGCTAAGCAGTCCCGGGTCTCACCTTCCTGTCCTGAGTGGCCCGCCCGCTCGCAGTCCCGGATGCCGCCTCAGTCAGAGCTTCCGTCTTGGGCCGGAAACGTGTGCCCGCCTCTCGTTACGTCAGGCTGTCTCGACCTCACCGCCTCCTACCATCTCGGACAGAGGCGATTGTCTGTCCTTTGAGGTGGTTGCAGCAGTCGGTCCTCAACCTCTCCTGGCCTCAGCGGGCGAGGCGGGCTCTGGCACCGGGTCTCGTCTGAAGCCCTCAAAGGTCAGACGCCTTCCCCGGGATCCGAGCAGTGCGTCTATAACGGCGGGTCTGCGAGCGCTGGAGGCGGGAGGGCGGAGGAGCCGCTGCAGGGCGGCCCGAATACCGTTAATTTTCGTGGGTGTTCTGTCTTCTCAGGCTCCTGGACCTCGGCGAGTTGAAGAGACAAGTGCGCACATCACTGTGAGTGGCGGCGGCGGTGCCGCCTGGGCTAACTACGTCTTCAGTATTCTGGCACCATGACGCTGAGGCTCTTAGAAGACTGGTGCAGGGGGATGGATATGAGCCCTCGGAAAGCACTGTTGGTTGCCGGCATCCCTCTGACCTGCGGAGTGGCAGAAATCGAGGAGGCCTTGCAGGCTGGCCTGGCACCCTTGGGGGAACACAGACTGCTGGGGAGGATGTTCAGGAGGGATGAGAACAAGAATGTGGCCTTAGTAGGGCTTGCGGTAGAGACTACCAGTGCTCTGGTTCCCAAAGAGATACCTGGAAAAGGAGGTGTCTGGAGAGTGATCTTTAAGCCTCCTGATGCTGATAATGAGTTTTTATGCAAATTAAATGAGTTTTTAACGGGAGAGGGCATGACGATGGGCGAACTGACCAGAGTTCTTGGGAATCGAAATGACCCTCTCAGCTTAGCCCAGGGCATGATCCCTGTAATACGAGCCCCCATGCTGGCACAGGCATTAGATGCGGCCTTTAAGCCTACCCTGCAGTATCTGAGGTACAAAAAGCTGGGTGTTTTCTCAGGCAGGAATCCTCCAGGACCAGGTGAAGAAGAATTTGAGTCTTGGATGTTTCATACTTCTCAGATAATGAAAACATGGCAGGTGTCGGATGTAGAGAAAAGAAGGCGGTTGATAGAGAGCCTTAGAGGCCCAGCGTTTGAAATTATTCGAGCCCTCAAGATAAACAATCCTTTCATTACAGTTGCTGAATGCCTGGAGACTCTTGAGACAATATTTGGGGTTATTGATAATCCTAGGTCACTGCAGGTCAAATACCTTACTACTTACCAAAAGACGGATGAAAAGCTGTCTGCCTATGTTCTAAGGCTGGAGCCTTTGCTACAGAAATTGGTACAGAAAGGAGTAATTGAGAAAGAAGTTGTGAATCAGGCCCGTCTAGACCAGATTGTTGCTGGGGCAGTTCAGAAGACAGTCCGAAGAGAGCTTGGACTGCCAGAGGGTGGCCCAGCCCCAGGCTTACTGCAGTTACTGACGCTGATAAAAGAAAAGGAGGCAGCAGAGGAGGAGGAGGAGGAAGAAGAGGACTTCTTCGGGCTGAATTAGAAGGGTATTCGACTTGACCCAAGACCAGCAAAGATGTCATGGGTAGACAATGGAGCAATTCATGTCAGGGATCAGCCCGTTCCCACCTCGTGCTGCCAAGTAACTAACCCTTTGTCATGTTCACCCTATCGAATGTCTCCCCAGTGTATTACCAGCATGGACTTGTCATTCTACACTGATAATTATGTCAGTCAGAAGATCAGTCGTTCTACTAGTGCAGTGTTCCAGACCAAACAAAGTTCACTTAAACGTGTAATAGTCATATATGACCAAGTTAGCAGTTTTAGTAGTTTTTGAGTATTGTCACATTTCTGGTAAAGACCCTGAGCCAAGGCTGGCTACAATATTTAGGGTTTCTTTTTCTTAATAAATCAGTTATACTTTGCAACCAAAAAGTAAAATTGAATGCCGAGGTTAAGTCTGCAGCAGCTGTCTTTAAGTCTGTGCTGTGTCTGGCATGTTGTCAAAGTATCTGGTTCTCAATGCCATTTTCTTGGTGTTACTACATTGAATACATAAAGGAATGCTAATAATAAAATATTGTGTTTGATCTTTCTATACTTTGGGGTTCCAAAATACTACATTTCCCTTGAGACAGGGTCTCTGCTTAGCCCTGCTTGTCCTGGAACTCCCTCTGTAAACCAGGCTGGCCTCAAACTCGTGTATCTCCCCACCCCACCCCTCGCCCCCCAGTGTTGGGATTAAAGGTGTGTGCCACCACTACCTAGCTTGTTCAAGAACCAGACTGTACACAGATGGCAAGTAGTAGGCCCTGCTCCATCACTACTGAATTTGGAGGGAAAAAGAAAAATAAGGTTTTTTGTATTTTTCCAATCCTCAAAATCTTGTGAAATCACCTGTAGTCCCAGCACTTAACACCTGGGGAAGGAAGATTGGCCTTTCAAGGCCAGCCCAAACTATGTGGCGAGACCTTGTCTCCAAAGACAAAATTCTGTACATGGGGAAACTCAGTTCGCACCTGGGGAAATGGACACATGCCCAAGATGGAACAAGTAGTCATAGGGCTGTCCTCCCTGTCACAGGGTTGGCATTCTCTCCACTGTCCCTGTGCATGCATGTTGGAGTGCAATAGAGTACTCCAGGTTAGGATACATGGTTGGTTCCCTTAGGTTCTCCCACTACAGAATGCCTTGTGGACCCCTGAAAGCTGTGACTCGGCCTTGTTTGTGTGGTAGTTTAGGACACAGCAGGCACTGTCCTATAGGTTACTCATTTGTCTCAGTGTGAGAAACACTGTGAGACCCTGAGCTGAGGAAGTAAACTACAGGATAATCTCTGGCCTGACGGCTTATTCAGGCTCAGTTACAACAGCTGAAGTGGACAGTCCTTGGCCAGGAACTGAGGACCTGCTGAAGACCTGACGATGATCTGGTCCAAGAAGCTGTGTCCTCATCCCATCAATGAATGGGATGAGGCAAAGAAGTAGCTTGTCTATGGTTTGACAGATAATAATATAACCAATCCCCTCCCCTGCATTGGGTCTTTTTATATATATATATTTTTTTTTTTTTTTTGGTTTTTTGAGCCTGTCCTGGAACTAGCTCTGTAGACCAGGCTGGCCTCGAACTCACAGAGATCTGCCTGCCTCTGCCTCCCATCCTCTTTAATCCTCTGCTGGGATTAAAGGCATGCACCACCACCGACCGGCCAACAGTCTTTTTTTTTTTAAGATTTATTTATTTATTATGTAGAAAACATTCCTTCCATGTATGCTCGCATGCCAGAAGAGGGCACCAGATCTCATTATAGATGGCTGTGAGCCACCATGTGGTTGCTGGGAATTGAACTCAGGACCTTTGGAAGAGCAGTCAGTGCTTTTAACCTCTGAGCCATCTCTCCAGCCCCCATTTGACAGTCTTTAGCAGTGATGATGTCATAGGATAGTCAGGCTGCCTATTTGACAGTCTTTAGCTCAAAACAGCCAAGACAGGGAGGGCAAGACTGCAACTGGTGATTAAGGAGTCAAATTGCCCCATCAACACGAATACTCACAGTAAAAGAAAAAGAACTTATTAGCAGTGCTTTTAGCAGCGCTTCAATGTTTCACACCTGCTGATTGCCCCGCGCAACAGTCTTCTATCAAAGCAACGGACCAGGATCTACTTCCGGGCTGCCTACTAGCAGAGTCCTTGCTCTTCCTTTTTCATAAAGACTTGTTTTTATCTTATGAGAGCTTTGCGTACAGATATATATCCATCATATTTATGCAACGCCTGTGGAGGCCAGAAAAGGGCGAGATGGAGCTCCCAAGGCTGGAGTCCCAGAAAGCTGTGAGTCACCATATGAGCTGTTGTTGTTAGAGATATAGTTAGTGGGAACGAGCGGAGGGTCACCCAGGGCCTTGGTGGGAGACTGTGGTCAGTAAGAGACAAACAGATATGCCATGCAGAGAGAGTTTGGGTATAGAGTTTACTTAGTAGGTTATGGAGGGAAAAGGGAAAGGCAAAAATGGAGAAGGGGGACGAAGAGAGAGAGGCAGCAGCCACGTCTTCAGAAGAGGGACAAAAAGAGCAGGCAGGCTGGAGGAGGCAGAGATCCGCTGCCTCAGAGGAAGGGAGGGGTTGGGAGTGGACGGGGCTTGCTTGTCTTGTGACAGACCAAGTCAGCAGACCATAGCATGAGAGCCAGAAACTGAACCCAGAACCTCTGCAAGAGGTTAAGTGCTCTTAACGGTTAAGCCATCTCTCCAGTCCCCAGAGTCCTTGATCTTAATCTGTTTTATGTTATCTTGTTAACTTCTCATAGGAATATATCCGAAGACAGTTTCTATTTTACAGACAGGAAGCTTAAGGTACAGGAAGATTCAGTGCCAGGAGAGGGACACAGTCTGACTTCAGAGAGCTTTGCTTTAAAATAAATAAATAAATTTAAATGTATAAATGCTTGCTTACATGCTTGTATGTGTGACCACAGAAGCCAGAAGAGAATCATGGAACCCTGGAACTGGAGTTACACATGATTGTTTGCTGCCTTGTGTATGCTGGGAATGAATGCGGGTCGTCAACCAGATCAGCAAGTCCCCTTCCCTGCTGAGCCACCTCTCCAGCCCACAGACGGCTGTTCTCCTCTGCACGCATCTGGTGAATATATATAAGTGAGAAAATTAAAAAAGATTTATATTTATGAAGCTGAAAAATAATAAAAGCACATATGCCTTTTTAAACAGTTGTGTTTCAAAAACACAACGGCACTGCCAGACAGTGGGGGCACACGCCTTTCATCCCAGCACTTGGGAGGCAGAGGCCAGCTCTCTGTGAGTTCAAAGTCAGCCTGGTCGACAGAGGTTCCAGGACAGCCAGGGCAACACAAAGAAACCCTATCTTGAAAAACCAACAAACAGAAAGCCACAAGGGCACTAAAATTCTGTGTTAACGTGTTAGGACTTGAAGGGGAATTTCTTTTGTTTAAATAAATGCTTCAAGAAGTGAAAGGAAGGTGGGGAGTTGGGGGGGGGGGCTTCCGGAAGAGCCTTCCCACGGTGTCCGCGGCAGAGCAAACAGCCGGGTGTTAGTTCTAACCCAAAGTCAATACCTGTGCATTGCCGCTGATGTAAATAGAGAAGGGAGAACAGGTAAATCCTTACAGAAGAATTTCTGTGGCTACTTCACCCTTTAGGGCGTGTGTGATAAAACACTATGCTGGCCGGAAGCGGTTTATAGTAAAAAGTGTGTTGTTTGTTTTGTACTGCAGTTCCAGAGGTAGAGTCCACGAGGGCAAGGAGGGCGTGACAGCAGGCTGGACCAGGGAGCTGACTAGTTA
Organism: Alexandromys fortis; assembly: GCF_014885135.2. Lineage (NCBI taxonomy): Eukaryota > Metazoa > Chordata > Mammalia > Rodentia > Cricetidae > Alexandromys > Alexandromys fortis. Next base: position 8,115,459 of record NW_026067953.1, on the reverse strand, counting down.
GTTCTTCAGGAAGTCCAGAGAGCTAACTGGAGTAGGGCAAGGCTACAAACTCTCAGAGTAGGTTCCCCGTGAGCATGCTTCCTCCAGCAAAGTTCCATACTATTCCTCCAAAAAGAGCCACCAACTGGGGACAAGTGTGCAGACGCCTGAGCCTATGGAGGGCATTTGTCATTTAAACCACCCCAGGAAGCAACGTATATCCTGGTCCTGGCCCTCTGTGTGTAGGCTCTACTTGGTGGCTTCTGTCTAAGAATGAAGATTTGAAAAGGAGTCTAGGCGGTGGTCGTGGTGGTGTGGTGGTGGTGGTGTGGCAGCGGAGGAGGCGCACGCCTTTAATCCCAGCACTCTGTGGGTTCAAGGCCAGCCTGGTCTAGTTCCTGGACAGGTTCCGGAAACTACAAAGAAACCCTGTCTTGAAAAACAAAACAAAACAAACAAACGAACAAAGATATGGAAAGGGACAACAGTAACTTCTTGGAAAGACCTGGCAGGTGCTACCTTGGCACTAACATCAGTGACATCACTGTGATACAGCGAGGACCCCTAGAGCAATGTGACCAAGCCAGAACCCCAGGCTAATGATGACAACTGCGCCAGAGAAGCCCAGTTGGAGACTTTTTAAAAAAGTACTGAAAAACTAACCCAGACCAGAGGCAGTGCAGGAGTTGTGGTAACTCCAGTCGCACGGTAGTCTGCAGCTGATCTTGAACACATAAGGACACTAGGGGGAAATTAAACCCAGAGCTGGGGAGATGGCTCAGGTACTAAGGGCACTTGTTACTTTTTCAGGGGGACCTAGGTTTGTCTCCCAGCACCCACAGGGTGGCTCACATCCATCCATAACTCCAGCTCCCGGGGGATCCAGTGCCTTATGACCTCCATGGGCACCAGGCTTGCATGTGGTAGACATACCATACGTGCAGGCAAAACACATGTATATACATAAATCTAAAAACAAAAGATCCAATAAGAGGCCTAAATTCCCTGCTGCTGTGGCAAACACAGCCACAATCTGGGGAGGGAAGGGCTTATTTATAGGTCACAGTCCGGCGTCAGGGGCAGCAGAGGCAGAAGCAGAAACCACAGAAGGCAGTGGCTTTACTAGTTGACTTTCCAGGACCATCTGCCCAGGGGAGGCACCCACCACAGTGGGATGGGTCTTCCCATGTCAGTCATCAGTCTAGAAAATGCCCCCATAGACTGGCCAGCCTGATGGGGGCATCTTCTCAATTGAGGGTCCCTCTTCCTAGGTGACTCCAGCTTGTGTCAAGTTGGAAAAAAAAAAAAACCGAATTGGCACACTAATAGCAGGATATCTTTTGTCTTGGAGGGCACACATGCACAGCTGTAAGGTAAGATGGTAGGGAAAGGAGTTGAGTATGTGATAAGAACTGTCACACTGTCACAGAGCGGTGGTGGCGCACGCCTTGAGTCTCCACACTTGGGAGGCAGAAGCAGGCTGATCTCTACAGAGGTGGACAGTCTACAGAGTGAGTTCCAGGATGGCTGGGGCTACACAGAGAAACCCTGTCTCGAAACAAAAATAATAAGTAAAATTGTTCACTGAAATACATACATCCTTGAAGTACGTACATGCAAACAGCAAGCCCTGGATGCCAGCCAGAGCAATCAGCCATTAGGGCGTGAACACAGAAGCACCCACCTTTCCCAAACGGTAGTCGTAATAGTCGTTTAATTCCCACTAAACTGCACAGAACATTGAGTAGATCCAGACCAGCCAGAGCAGGAGGGATCTCTCTGAGTTCAAGGCCAGCCTGGTCTACGTAGACAGTTCCAGGTCAGCCAAGGTTACATAGAGAGACCCTGTCTCAAAAAAAAAAAAAAAAAAAAAGTTATATTCCTGCTTTGCTCCAATGAAGACTTCATATTTGTGTGATGTTGCAGAGGCTGAACAAATAAAGCAAATGAAACAAAGGAGATGAATTACAAAAACAAACCAAAAAAAGCCATCTTTTTTTTTCTTCTAAAGCTTGGTCAGATGGTTCCTTTTTAGGGAGTGGCTAGGCCTGCCGCCCAGGAGAAAAGGCCAGCCTGGGCAACTGCCTGGTCCCCTTGAACTTAGAGCAGGGCAGCTGAAGGGACTGGTGTTCCCATCCTCCAGGAACAACGTTGGTCCCTGCTGTCCTCCAGAGCTGAGGTCACCTTTTTTCTCCCCTCCCGGTTCAGCCACCCAGTAGAGGTGGGCGGTGACAGCATTCTTCCTGTCGGTAACCATGGATTCAGAGGAGGGCACGTGACAGTGTCGAGCAGCTTGTCTAGAGCGCAGCTCCCGACTCTCCACTGAAACGCCCGGGTTAGCGCCCCCCCCCCCCCCCGTTGGTCTGGCCACCCCTGTTTCATCACGGTGCCATTCTTGTGTGTTTGGTTATTGGTTGCAGCGGTGCGGATTGAACCCAGGGCCTTGTGCACGCTAGGCAAGCGCTCCGATGCTCGGCTACATCCCCTGCACCTTGCTTCACCTACCGCTCTCATACTTGCATACAGTCATTTAGGATCGTTCAGTGTCTTTGGGTCAGGATCGAGCCGGGGCATAGCAGGGTTGCTTGCCAGTGGCCTGACGTCACAGGCCTCAGCTAGAAGACCCTGAAGGTGCATCCCATCACTCATCCAGCTATTGGCTCTGAGTCAGCTCATGCCATTCCGTGTGCCAACATCCAAGATTTTGTCTGCCAGGACAGACTGGGTGACCAAGGCTTCCTTACAACACAGTAGGGGAATTTTCTCACAAATGGCTTTTTATTCTGAGAGGCTGTGCTGTGTTTTCCTAACGATGGAGACAGGGCAGCTCCTAGTAAGTGATCCTCAGAAGGCAGTACACCCAGTGGCTTCATCTGGGGGATAGAACACTATCATATGCCCAGCGCCTGAGACCTCTGACACTGCCCCAATCCATAGGGATCCTGGAGACAAGACATAGAGCTGTCTTACACAGGCATTGGGATAAGTGCAGTGATTCCGAAAGATACGCATACATGGGAAACATCTTGCCCTTTCAACCTTTTTTTTCTTTTAAACTTAAAATATGCTGTCTTTTCTTTCTCTTTTTTTAAAGGTAGTGCTGGGGATGGGACCCAGGTGTGTTCTAAGGGCTGAACACACTCTGAGAGTGTGCTGTGCCCCCAGGGTTCCTCAAAGTGTGTTTCATGCATAGTAAGTTCATCCCCCGGGCAAATAAAAGCCTGCCATAGGCGGGAGGCTTGTTTTTGTCATGGAAGGAACACACTACAAATTCAGGCACATTCCCCCTCAGCATAGGAGGTCCTTGTTATTGCTGCTGAAGACAAGAACCTGCTGAAGTAGATGTTTTCCATGCTCCTCCTGACAGCCACATGGCATGTCGCTTCTTGCTGGGGTTGGGCGAACTCACATTGTCAAGCTATGAAGGAAATGCCTGGGGTTATAACCTTGCTAGAAGTTAAGCAATCGACTTTGGATACATTCAAAAAAATATAAGGAAAAAGCCTCAAATGATGCTCCATCATTGGAATGTCATGCAACAACAAAAAAATTGAGCTAGGATTCCTGCAGTTCAAAGCTGGCTGGGTGAAAATGACATTTAGCCACGGAGTGTTTGCTTGCTAGCATATACAGTCCCTGAGTTCCACAGGCACACAGAGGAAAACACAAGTCAAACAAATAAACAAAAAAATACCACCCCAATCTAGTGGTGCTGCATGCTATTCCAAATGGTGCCACAGTGTGGCGCCACTCTAGCGGGTAGGAAGAGGCCTCACAGCAGCCAGGGCGCTACAGCTGGCCGAGCTATGCAGGGACGTCTGGGAAGAACCTGGACTGCAGAACGCTTTGGGGTTATAAACAATTTTGCAGGTTAACTGAGAGAAAGTGCTCTGAGAAACCAGGCACTGCAACAGTGCTTGTTATTAGCCCACGAGCGGGAGCGAAAACTTGAGAAAGTCACAATGCTATAGTGGCTATAGAATCTACACTCCTGAGGGTCATGCCCTAATTTCAGAATTAGTCTTAAGAAGAAAGCATTCCTGAACTTTAGAGTTTTAGATGACACCTGTACCAAAATCAATTGGCTTTAACATCAATTGATTAGGTCAGACTGATCTTACTACCTCTGCTGGGAAGTACAGCCAGCCCCTCTTAGTCTTGGCTTCCCTGTCTGATAATTCTACCCACTGGAAATCAAAGATATTGCGGGGGGCTGGAGAGATGGCTCAGTGGTTAAGAGCATTGCCTGCTCTTCCAAAGGTCCTGAGTTCAATTCCCGGCAACCACATGGTGGCTCACAACCATCTGTAATGAGGTCTGGTGCCCTCTTCTGGCTTGCAGACATATACACAGACAGAATATTGTATACATAATAAATAAATAAGTATTTAAAAAAAAAAAAAAAAAAAAAAAAAAAAAAAGATATTGCGGCGGGGGGGGGGGGAGGCAGGGGGATCACGTCTAGGACTGGAAAGATGGACCAGTAGTTAAGAGCGCTGACTGCTTAACCACAAGGTCCTGAATTTGGATCCCAGCACCCACATAGCAGTCCCAGCACCCATGTAGCAAGCAGGGTGTGGTCTTGACCACTGACCACCTCTGTAGCCTCAGCATTGTCAGAAGAGGAGACAGGAATCACTGGGGTGTGCTGGAACCCAGCACAGCCGAGAAAATGAGGATCCTGGTTCAAGAAAAGACCCTGTGTCATAATCTAGAAGCGGTTTAACGCAGGCTATATAAAGGGCTCGATAAGCCATTTTTTTGATTACTTATCATGCCTAATAAATGCAGATGTTGTGTAAATGGTTGCTAAACTGGATTGTTCAAGATATAATGGCGAGGGGGAAATGTGTGCGTGTTGAGTGTAGACAGTTTTTAAAGACTTTAAGAATGTATTTTCTGCTCCTGTGTGTGGACGTGTGTTCACATGCATGCCATAGTCCAGTATGCCTACAGAAGTCCGAGGATGCGCCACATGATGGTGACACATGCCATTAATTCCAGCAGGGGCCAGAACTAAGGAGGCAGAGACAGGTGGAGCTTTGTGAATCTGGGGCCAGCTTGGTCTTCAAGTTCAAGGGCAGCCAGGGCTGTTACACAGAGAAACCCTGTCTTGGAAAAAAAAAAAAAAAAAAAAGTCAGAGGCCACTGCACAAATTGGTTCTGTCCTTCCACAATGTGGGTCCCCAGGAATCCAATGGTCAGCTGTGTGAGCTGGTGCCTGATCCTGTGTGTACGTGTGCACGCGCGTGTATGTGTTCGTGCTTATAAAATGGCCCAAACCGTGCAGCGCATACGGCAGACAACCAGCAGAGTGTGCCTGGGATCGACATCGGGTGGACACCGGAGTCCCCTTCCTCTAAGTCAGGGTGCATCTGCTGTACCTGAGCACCGTCCTGATTGGAGATGCTCGGCGGAACCAAGAGGTGTCTGTGTGAAGAAGGTGGAGGGCCGGCGTATCTCAATAAGGTGCCCTCGCTCTTTCTTTAACTATGTGAGCACTGCAAAGGTCTCTGTGATTTGAAAACTGGATAGCTGGCAAGAGTCACACCTGTCTCTCCAGATAAATGTCACAGTCCCCAGGCTCCAAGGCAATGGACGGTGGTGCGTCAATCACGCAGAGCTCTCAGTCAGTGATTCACCTCTTTCAGTGAGTCAGCGGCCTTCCCTTTTCAGAGTCAAGGAGAGGCTGCTGGAAGCGGCGGCGAAGAGAGGGCGACAACCTGTCAGCTCACCTCAAAGGCCGGCCGATGCCGGACGTTCCCCAAATCCTTGGGAAAGCGGACTACCAAAGAGGAGAAGCCTGAAAGGCACTATCTGACCGCATCTTTTGGAAAGGAAGGTGCTTTCGTTCCCGATTAAGTGGAAGGGGAAATGCAATTGATTCTCATAATGACATGCCAATTACACAGCTGGGCTTTTCCAAATCCCCTTTACATCTGTGATCTTCATTTATCCCTGGGCAATCTCCTGCTTTGAATGACCTTTTATGACAGCACTCACTCCCCCGTCCCCCCTCCCCGTGGTTAATGTTTAGTTATGTATGTCTGGCCCTCCTGCTGGTTTTATGACCTTCTTGGGAGCAGAGACCAATGCATCCATAAAGCCCCAGCACTTGGCATGGTATTCGTTAAGACTTGTGTTGCAATCCACAGAAACCCACTGCATGCAACTGAAAGAGAAAGCGGGCTTTGTTCTGAAGAGCCCCAGGGCAGGGGTGCAGCCACGTCTTGGGCGCCCAGGAACCAGGTCCCACAATTACTCCTATCTTGCGTCTTCCTCATTAACACCTCTCACCGTTTCTCTTCATTCGACTGAAAAGCTGGCTGCCAGCATCCGCCTAGCCAACGACCCAACTTGTCCAGCCCTGCAAGCAAAGCTTCAATCACTTTCTGGGTCCCAACCTTCCCAATTCTCCAGGGCCCGGGCCTCTGATTGGTCCAGCTTCGGTGAGGTGTTCACTCTAGTCCAATCAACTGTGGACAGAGGGGTGCGGTCCAATGGTAGGACCCTGGTTGTTCCTATGGTAACCATGTGTGGTGGGGGTGGGGCAGCGCAGGAAGTAAGAAGGCTCAGTTCCCAGAAAAGGGGAGAGGGCAGGGCTGCTGAACAATAGGGGGCCACGTTCTGGTAAATTCTTGGTGTTCTGTAAATGCTCACTGAGCTGCCTTTCTTTGAACACAGTAGGTCCTTACGGTTCGTAGGTCGCCCGTCATGGCTTTTGGTATTCTGCATTCCCTTGGCCTGGCTGCCTTCTGCTCTCCCTTGGGCCTCCTTAAATGTCTTACCTGACCCGGGCTCAGAATACACTTCAAATTTCGTCACCGAGGCCAGGCACGGCAGCTTGTAATTCCCAGCAATGAAGCAATGGGCAAGGCGACTCTGCAACCAGGTGGGCTACCTAGGAAGACTAAACGAACCAAACAGAAGCATACACCCTTAAAAAAAAAATACAAAAGCGAAAATCACTGCCTCACCTTGTAGTTAGCATTAGAGCCTTCCTTCCAAATCCCGGTGTCAATAGCAGTCCCGCAAGACTGCCCCTGCCAACTGTTGATGGGATGGATAAGAAATTAATACCGCATTGAGCAATCATTTGGCCAATGGGAGAAGTTGAGTAAATCCTTACCCATTCCTTCCCATGAAGTTTCTCCGAGGTGAAATGTATCCTTGGGAGGGTGGTTCTGGGAGTCTGGGCATTCTCTCACTTGCTGCTTATCAACTTAGCTCCCTTGCTTGCCCTCTGTCCCTGCTCTCTGGGGTTGCTCTTCCTTAAGAACGAGGGGCCAAATGGGCGTTTGTTTCCAGGTCTGCTCCCTAGGGAGCTAGGGATGTCCTAAGAAAACTTGGTGGTAGTAGTCACAACATTTAAGCGGTGCATCGGGGACTGGAGAGATGGCTCAGTGGTAAAATAGCTTGCCGTGCAAGCAGAAAGATATGAGCCCACATAAAAGCCAGATGCATAACACAAATGTCTATACGTCCAGCACCTATCTGGGAAGATGGAAAGTGGAGACAGGAGAATCCCTGGGAGCTTGTGGATCAGTGAGCCTGGAGAAAAACAACAGAGACTCTCTCAAATGAGGTGGAAGGCAAGCCAGCATCAAGGACAAGGTTGTCCTGTGATCTCCACACCAGTGCCATGGTGTGCACAAGCCTGTGCACACGCGCCCACACGCAGCACACACACAGCACACACACACATGTACCCACACACAGCACACACCCACACACAGCACACACACATGCGCCCACACACAGCACACACACAGCACACACACACACACACACACACACACACACACACACACACACCAGTGTCGTCAGAATCCCCTGCCCATCCATCTCTGGGCTCTCCTTTCCTCCACACTGGTTCTCTCTCTATTCTGACTTTCCGGTTTGTCTCCAGACCCAGCTTGTTCTTTTCTTCTTCTTCTTCTTCTTCTTCTTCTTCTTCTTCTTCTTCTTCTTCTTCTTCTTCTTCTTCTTCTTCTTCTTCTTCTTCTTAAAGATTTATTTATGTTTATATTATGTGTATGGTTGTTTTGCCTGCATGAATATCTGTGTTCCATATACCTGCAGTACCTATGGAGGCCACAGAAGGATGCTGGGTTTTCCTGAACCTGGAGTTACAGATGGTTGTGAACTGCCGTGTGGGTGCAGGGAGTAGAACCTGGGTTCTCTAAAAGAGCAGCCAGTGCTCTTAATTGCTGAGTCATTTCACCAGTCCCTTTTTTTTTTGTTTTGTTTTGTTTTTCGAGACAAGGTTTCTCTGTAGCTTTGGTGCCTGTCCTGGAATAGCTCTTGTAGACCAGGCAGGCCTCGAACTCACAGAGATCCGTCTGCCTCTGCCTCCCGAGTGCTGGGATTAAAGGCGTGCGCCACCACCGCCCGGCTTCTTATATTGTTTTTATTAATATTTTTAAAGACATTTCTATGTAGTCCCAAATTGTCTCAAACTAACAGTGATGCTCCTGCCTCAGCATCCCAAGCGTAAGGATTGCAAGTGTGATCCACCATGCTAGGATTCTGCTTTGTCCTTAAATTCAAACAGTTTCAACCCAGAATAGGGAGGGAGCTTTTCCTTATGGACTCTGATTGGCCTTTGGAGAGTAGTGTGTTTGCCTGCGACCAGTCGCTGGGAAGTGGGCACCTGGGCGGCCAACGCTTGTTCTCCAGGTCTTCCCCTTTCGGATTTCCAGATACACAGAGGTGGTATGAAGCAAAGAACAACATAGATACCGAGAGCTAAGCTCTGTTCCTCATTCTCCCCAACCCAAAACAGATCCATGAGGCTGGGTGGTTATGGGAGAAGGGCAGGGAGGGGGTGGGAGAAAACTGTGTGTGGGGGGGAGAAGGGTGAGATGGGCAGGCAGCTCTCAGCTGAGTGGGAAGCTGTTGTTTTGGTTACTTTTCTCACTAGTGTGCCCCATGCCTGGTGAGAAGCAGTTTGTGGAAGAGGGCTTATTCTGGCTCACAGTGTCAGGATAAAGTCTGTCATGGCGGGGAAACTAGCCATTAGACAGGAAGCAGAGGAGATGAGCGATGCCTGCTTAGCTCACCCCCGCCCCCAGCTGAGCTCCCAGCATACAGGATGGTGCTGCCTACATTCAGGGCACGTCTTCCCTGTTCCGACAAACCTTTCTGGAAACACCACCGTCATAGGTGTGTTTCCATGGTGATTTTAAATCTCATCAAGCAGACACTGAAGAGTAACCATCATCAAAACTGAAGCTAGAGATGGCTGGGGAAACTCTGGGCAAGGCCCTGGCATCCAGGTGGGTCCACCTTTCTAACTCCGCAGCCCCGGCAGGCAAAGCCTCATGGGTCGCCAGGTTCTCGCCAGGAGAAGCACCTCCATCGCCCAGCAGCCAGGGGCCACACAGAGGTATGATCTGTGGGGTCCTCATTCACCACAGGCTGTCATCCAGATGGCACTGAGCCTTTCCCCTGGGGAGATACACAGGGATACTGGCAAGACCACCCTGGAGGAAATCACCACCTCGTAGAGAGTCGGGATTTTCCCAGAAGTCTCAGGCCAACAGCTCCCCCTGTCCTCTTGCTTTGTTGCTCTTCCACTCCCATGGCCTGGCTTCCTCTGCTGCCCCACCATCCACCCAGTATTTGTGGCGTCCGTTGGAGGATGTGAAAATGATGGCAGAACCTGAAGCCCAGACCAAAAGTTTCATTTTAGAAGATTCTCTGAGGCTTTCCTGATACCCAGCTCCCGCCTGAACCTGGGAGGCAGAGGCAGGCGGATCTCTGTGAGTTCAAGGCCAGCCTGGTCTACGAGAGCTAGTTCCAGGACAGACTCCAAAGCTACAGAGAAAGCTTGTCTGGGGCTGGGGGGGGGGGGACACTAGAGCTTTGGTGTCACCACGTCTCTTTGAATCTCCACTATGCCAGGAGACCCTTGGAGGTTGCCCAGACTGTCACATGTATGAGCACTGGGGATGGCTGAGGGATGATGTGTTGTGTCCCTAACCATAAGTACTTATCCTGAGATCAGGGGGGAGCTGCTGTTTAAGCATAAAGGGGGTATCACCCAGAATGCCATTGATATCATTCAAGGAAGCCACTACCCGCAGACAGGCCTGGCTCCAGCCAAAAGTGGACACCAGGGGGAGTGATGTCCATGTATCCCCAGCACCAGGACCACGGGAGAGAAAAACTGCAGGCCAAGGGCGATGCCAAGGACTTAACTGTGAGGTTCCAGAAAGCTTGGCTTCCATTTTTTTTTAAAGATTTATTTATTTATTATTTATACAATATTCTGGCTGCATGTGTGCCTACACTCCATAAGAGGGCACCAGATCTCATTACAGATGGTTGTGAGTCACCATGTGGTTGCTGGGAATTGAACTCAGGACCTCTGGAAGGAAAGTCAGTGCTCTTAACCTCTGAGCCATCTCTCCACCCTCTTGGCTCCCATTCTAGCTGTCACAGGGTTTGAGAGAAAGAACAAGTCATGCTCCACTCTGATAGCCAATCCCCTCACTTGTCCAAGTTGCTTTATCGACCTGCTAACAAAACTACAAGAGACGGCTCAGGGGGTCACATCCCTGATGCCAAGCCTGACCGCAGGAGTTTAGTCTCTGGGACACCAACTGGCAGGAGAGAACTCACTCGAGTTGCTCCCTGACCCACGTGCATGCTGGAGCATGAGCGTGCCCGCCCCGGCATGAATGAATATCTTAAAATTTTAAATAGGGGACTGGAAAGGTGGCTCATCAGTTCAGAGCGCTTGCTCTTGTAGAAGACCCAGGGTGGGTTCCCAGTACCCACATGGTGGCTCACAACCATCCCTAACTCCAGGGATGCAATCTTCGTGGGCAGCAGGCACACATATACTCAGGCAAACAGTCATACACACAAAAACAAAAACCACATAAATCTAAAAATAATAAATAATAATTAAAACCCACCTGACAGGGGCTAGAGGCTC
>NW_026067953.1:8091368-8104341 GCF_014885135.2 Alexandromys fortis | reverse complement strand
ATATTCTAAAAAAGAGAAATGTCCATCTGGAGTGCCTGGTATAACTGGTATAGAGGATGAGAGTAAAGTTAATGTCTCATTTGCTGGTTATTGTAAAAGAATCAAGTCTCTTGAAGGAAAGAAGAGGGACGAATTTGTCCCACAAACAGAAGTGCTCACTGTCTCTCAGATCCTGCTACCCCTTTCTTACATGGTAAAATTATTTTTAGCCAGCTTCAGAATTACTACATGCTTCCCCAGCCTCCCTTACAGATTGGCACATTCTGCAACTGAGTTCTAGACATCGGGGGTGTGAACAGGAGTGATATGCATTCTAGGTCATATCCTTAAAGCGAAGGCACATATTATCATCTTACTTTTTATTTTTTTTTCTATCTTTCTGGCTGGAACAGGAATGTTCTGACAGGAGTTGGGTTATGAAGTGAAAGATGGATGAGTGTTTGGGATGCTGACAAAAAGAGAGAAGAAGGCAGGGTGGTGGTGCCTGCTTTTAATACCAGCATTCAGGAGACAGAGGCAGGTGGATCTCTGAGTTTGAGGTCAGTCTGGTCTACCGAGAAAATTCCAGGACAGCCTGTCTCAAAACAAACAAACAAACAAACAAGGCAAAAAGGGAAAGCCCTCAGGGATGGACTGGAGTGACTGGGAACAGAGCCATCTAATCCCAACAGCTCAGACCTTCAAGTGCAAGCAAAATTAAATTTCCATTTATTTGCAAATCAGAGAAATTGGATTTCCATTTATTTACAAATCATCCATCTTTAGGTTTCCCTCTAATGTCCAAACCCAGCCTCTACAATTTCAGGCTTCAGGGAACTCCCGGTGTCTGAAAATGGGGCAAGTCTCAGACAGCAGGAGGAGCCTCGTCAGGAAGGCTGGGGAGCTTGTGGGCACAGCTCCCCTCAGTCTGCCCTTGACAACTGGGAGTTGATTCAGTTGGCCTCAGTATCTAACATCTACACAGCATTCTTGTGCTTTGAGTACTTTCTTTTCCATGCAGAGTTTTGGGCTCAACTTGTAATTTTCCAGCCCTGGCCTTGGAGTTGACATTCCAACCACTGATTTTCATTTTATCAGTGTAGAGCAGTAAATAAAAATCTGGGCACCAGGTATTTGCTAAGGGCGGCTGTTTCTCCTAGGTCTCCATCAGAGAGAGCAGGTGTGTGTGTGTGTGTGTGTGTGTGTGTGTGTGTGTGTTTACACATCCATCTTTATCTATTTCTAGATCTGTTCCTCCAAACTTATTCACACCAGCATCTCAGTTGATCCAGCCCTGGGGGTTGCCCTGGTCCTGTTTCTCCTGGAAGTTGATTCCCCTTGCCTCCAGCTGTCTCCCTCACTCAGCCCCCTCCCCCCACTATGAGCCAATCCTCAGCTCACAGCTCATGCCCTCCAGCGTGGACCCTACAGGTACCCCAGCTAGTCCTCAGCTCCCACCCAGCGTCGGGGGAAGGGCCCAGAGGTGCAGTGTAGAGTGGTTTCCATGCACCAACAAGTTTCCTCCCACACTCTGGGCCCCTGAACCGGCTCCTGGAGGAACCATTTGCCGCGTGTCCCTAAGCCTCTGAGCAGCTGGCATTGGGTTTTGTCTCCTCTCATAGAGAACCCCCAAAGAAGCAGCTTAACAGTCGGGTACAAACAGTAGCGCCGGACTCGGGAGCAGTACTAACTCCACTGCAAGGGTCCTGTTGGCTGACGGTTCTTGGTGACTCCTTAAGAGAGGCTAGCCAGCTGACTCTCCTGACCCCATATTTAAGGACAATTGCCTTGAGCCTGCTGACTTCAGGAGCCAGCGTCTGTGAGAGGCAGGAAGTCCGCCCTCAGCACCCTCACGCGACACTTTCAACACCCATGGAAATACATGAAAAGGGACATACACATAAAATATGGACGTACAGAAAACACAGTTCTATCCCCAATGGAAAAACAGTCCTCATGGATCCTTCTTTTAAAACTAGGCTTAGGCCAGGCGATGGTGGCGCACGCCTTTAATCCCAGCACTCGGGAGGCAGAGACAGGCGGATCCCTGTGAGTTCGAGACCAGCCTGGTCTACAGAGCTAGTTCCAGGACAGGCTCCAAAGCCACAGAGAAACCCTGTCTCGAAANATAAATAATATTTTTAAAAAGTGGTGGTATTAAAATAACAAAAAGGTAAATATAACAGTAAGAATTCTAGTTCATATTAAGTTGTTACTTTATTCAGATTTGGTGAAGTCTTCACCCATTGCTTCGTATAAACAACAAGCTTACACTGCTGATATGTGTGTGCATTTTGTTTTGTTTTGTTTTTTTTTTTTTTCCGAGGCAGAGTTTCTCTGTGGCTTTGGAGCCTGTTCTGGAACTAGCTCTGTAGACCAGGCTGGTCTCAAACTCCCAGAGATCCGCCTGCCTCTGCCTCCCGAGTGCTGGGATTAAAGGCGTGCGCCACCATTGCCCGGCACCCTTTCTTTTTTTTATGATGAATTTATTTATCCTGACTTTGTTTTCATTGGCGTTTTGCCTGCATGTCTACCTGTGTGAGGGTTTCAGAAGGACCAGAACTGGAATGACAGACAGTTGTGAGCTGCCCTGTGTGTGCTGAGAATTGAACTCAAGTCCTCTGGAAGAAGAGTCAGTGTTCCGTTCTTGCAGGAGCCTTTCACGGCTGCTTTTGTCTCCGATAGGGTCTATGCGGCTCAGGCTGGCTTCTAACTTGAGATCCTTCTGCGATGGCCTTTGAGTGCTGGCTTTGTGCATACCAGGCATTAAAAAAAAATTAAAAATCAGAAAAACCTGTATTTTAAAAAGTATTAAGTTTATGTTTATTTTATTGTGCGTGGATGGGGGTGTGTGCGGATGTGGAGGTTAACGAACAACTTGAGGGGTTCCTTCCCTCCACCGCGTGGGTGGAACCCAGGAACTGGACGGCGGCCATCATTCTCCACCTTACTTTGTAACCCGGATTGTTGTTGTCTTTTCACCGAACCCGGAACTCACTGATTGGCTAGAGTTAGCTGGCCAGAAAGTCCCTGGGATCCACCTATCTCCCTGCTTTTACACCGGGGCCGGGTCCTGAACTCAGGTCCATAATGCTTGCCCAGCGAGCATTTACCAGCTGAGTCATCTTCGGCACTGGCTACGCCTCATCTTCGTACTCACGTCCACTGTCTGGGGAGCCCTTCTCTGACGTGCCCATGCGTCCCTGCTTCCTCCAGCTGCCTCTGCCCGTTGGCACTTGCTTGCTCCTCTGCCCCTCTGGTTCTTAGCCTTAGCATCAAAGTCACTGAAGCTCCTCCCTCAAAACATTCTGCACAGCCCCCTCCACTTTACCAGCACGGGATAAATTCACAGATAAGAACATCTACCCCCTTCACACGCGCTTTTCCAAAACCACTAGGATGAATGAGAACTCACACTGAATGGTTGGCTATCTTTTTCCTCATGTGAGCACCGTGACAGTGGGCTGGCAGATAGCCGGCTCAGATTCCTCAGAGATGTAATTCCTTACAACAGCAAACGACTCTTTTGTCTTTAATTTAATTTTAGTTTATGTGTATTTGGTACGACAGTGTCAGATTCCCTGAAACGGGGAGTTACAGACAGTTGTGAGCTGCCATGTGGGTGCTGGGAGTTGAACCCAGATCCTCTGGGAGAGCAGCCAGTGCTCTTAACCTCTGAGCGAGCTCTTCAGTCCCCAGTAAACAACTCTTCTGGAGTAGAGACCTGCTTTCCCCTCCATGCGCATGACTCCTGAGTTCTTGGCGACTATAAAATCCTTCATATATAATGATAAAACTGAGGTGGGCTCTGCAAACACAAGCAAAGCTTTTAGCTACGAAACTTCCCTTCTTGGACATTTTAGAATGACAAAAGAGGGTTGGTTTCGTTCCTCCTAGTCCTCCTACCTTTAATTCTCTTGTACACAACAGGATGTCTGGTGACCCTGGCACCAACCAACTGAACACCGGGAAAACCCTCTCACTCATAGCTAGCCTATGCAAATTTCCAGGGTGTCCACTAGGTAGCGCTGCTGCACCGGGCGAGAAACAGTAGGAGCCTGGGTCTGTTTCCGCTCCCTTTTCCACCCACTACTGCCTCAGCCTGACTGAGTTTTCTTTGTGTGTTGCCTGTTTCTGCATCTCCATTGTGAGCTGCGGGAGGATACTGCTGCACCCAAAGGTCTGGAGCAATGCCTGGAACGGACCGGGCTGCCTCAATCCCTTAGAGTTCTGGCTAGAATGGGTTCAGACTCCACTCTAGGAGACCCAAGATTTGGCAGTCAAGGTGACCCAAGTTCAGTCCTTTTTAAAATCCACCCCTGGCAGGGAGAGGGGGAGAGCTGGGCACCCTACCTCAGTGAGTAGAGTGTTTGCCTGGCGTGTGCGAGGTCCTGGGTTCGGTTCTTGGGACTATATAAACAGGGTATGGTGACTCACGCCTATAATTCTAGTATTCAGGAGGTGGAGGCAGGAGGAGAGAAAGTTCAGGGTTACCCTCTGCTGCTTAGGGAATCCGAGGTCAGCCTGGGACACACAAGATCCTGTCTCAAAAATAAATCCACCCATTAACTTTGTATAGTAGTGAGATTTTCCCACAGGCTGACTGACATCATGCCCCCTTTCATCACACAGTATTTTCGTTTGGTTGTGGTAATAGTTACTGGTATTTGCACGGATGAACACAACTGTGCTGGGTGGTCCCATTTAGCCTCAGGAAATCCTGCAACGTATCATTACCATGTTCCATTTACAAATGAGGGAACCCGAGACTCAGTGTCCCACAGTCAGGCACAAGGCCTGAGGCATTCACTGGCCACAGGCAGAGACCATAGACATCCTCTGGATATGCCGCGTGCAGGATGGGGGTCCTTCGGAAGCCTGCGTGCAACCTGTTAACTCTGCCTCCAGCTTGCTGTGTGACTGTGAGCAGCTCCCCTAAGCCTCAGTGGCTTTACTGGTGAAGCGAGAGAGCCATTTAAAAATGTAGTTTGACTGCAGGCCACAAATACTGCAGCTCTATTCCAATAGGAGAGAATGAGGGTCTGCTGCAGAATGCCTAGGTGTGCCCGGCTGTGTGCAGTATATTCAGGGTGGTTGGGGGTGAGCTTGAAGGATATCAAGGTGTAGCAACATCTCTTTCCGACCTTTAGAGAAAAGGCTGGATACGGGATGTCATGGGAAGGGTGCAACCAGACAAGAGCTTGTTGGTCATGGTCCCTCATCTGGCTAGATTCTAGGCCATTGTCCACGCCCTCATGCTGACTACAGTCTTTTTTTTTTTTTAATTTTTTTATGGTTTATTTAACTTTATTTTATGTGCATTGGTGTGAAGGTGTCAGATCCCCTGCAACTGGATCTTCAGACAGTTGTGAGCTGCCATGTAGGTGCTGGGAATTGAACCCGGCTCCTCTGGAAGAGCAGTCAGTACTCTCAACCATTGAGCCATCTCTCCAGCCCCCTGACTACAGTCTTAAGATAGAAGGATAAATATCTGGTTTCCCCCTGAAGGAACCATCCAGGAGTTGGGCACAAAGGGAGAAAAAACTTTCTAGACGTCAAGGAAGTAGCTTCAGAATGGGCTGTCTTGGTAGAGGCAGAAGCCGGGGTGTCCAGTCAGGAGAGTAATCCGTAAATTTCAGTAAGGTGTTAAAGGACTCTTCTGTCATTGAAATTAAGGCAGATGCCCCTAGGTGTTCCTGACCAGTCCAGCCTGTATGCGTCTTGAAGTGAAGAGGCCTTTCCCTTCCCTGCAACTGGCCCTTCCTCATCCTTCTGTGGCTTTCCTGGGGACATGGAAGACACTTCTGTGACTTATTTCCCCAACTCTACTGGGGCCAGGCCTGCCTGGATATTTCTGTCTCTCCCAAAAGAAAACAGAACTTTACTCGCTAATGTAAGCAGGCAAAATCTTTATCCACTAAAGCAAACAACACAGCTCCCCTAAGCCATGCCCAGTGTTCCTAATATGGCATGGGGACTATTCCCTGGGACCCGGTGGACACGACCATCCCATTCCCAGAAGAGGAGCAGGGACAGATTCCAGATGGCAGGCAATGCTTGCATTCACACCAAGGGGCTTCCGAGGTAGCATGGGGCTCTTCAGGACCAATTGTCAGAAACAATACATGAGGGTGACTGCATTTGCATTTCCTATTTGAGGTGATGCTGCCTGCATCGGTTTATCTCATCTACGGTATGCTCAAACTGAAAAATTACTCCTTGCTCGGCAGAGTTCAGACGGAACTGGACCTCTTGTGTGATCATTTACAACCTTCTGGGACGAATATAAATATGGTCAGAGACCTAGAATGGCTGGGATCTTGAAAGGGACAGAGTACCAGCCAAAGAAGGCGGGGCTAGTACCCCAGGGTTTCTGTATGAAAACACAGTCCCTTTCATCCCCAGAGCAACTAAAAACGGAAATGGTTCCTGCTGAGTTAGGCTTCACCACCCAGGAAGTTCACATCCGTCACTTGGAGCCTTTGGGAAACACCTGTGACTTGGAATTTGTCCCCGTAATCACCCCAGGAGGAGCCACTTCCAAGGACGGAGTCATAGGTAACTGATACAGGCCAGGAGGCCCAGCTCACTCTGTCTAGAATTGTCAGACACGCTTACACGGCTGTGCTGTGCTGTAAATGATTGCTCCGTCCACACAACTCCAGCACATGGACGTACCGGGAGTAAGTCAGGTGCTCAGTGTGTGGGGACTGTCGGCCCAGCTAGCTGGTAGGCTGGATAGTTGGCACCATTAACACTAGTGACTATTAAAGTTGCTGTAACACTGGAGACGTTGGCAAGAAGGGGAGAGTGGGATTTGAGATTAAAGACTATTTAATAGAAAAGCCACGAGAAGGAACTCCGTTAACTGTGGTCACACTGGATCATTTGAGGCCCATTTTTGCAAACAACCTTTAATGAAGGTGTTGCCATCACCAACATTCAAAACAGAATAAGGGCTGTCTGCACAGCTCAGTGGTAAAATGTATGCTTGACGTACCCGAGCTACTCTCTGTTCATGAGCGCAGAAGCCTGGGAGAAAACAACAACAATAACAATCGCGCTGAAAAGCTTCCAGAATCTTCCTTTCCTTCTAGCCGGGTGGAATCCTGAATCCCAGCCCTCTCCCAGAGTTCTGCCTTGCTGTTTTTACCTCCTCTCCCTGCTTCCCACTGAACGGAAAATAAGATTTCATAAGCCCATCTCAGTTATCAGAGCCTGTAACCAGAGCAGTTGAGACAGGAAGTTGAGACACACACAGGCCTGCCTTCCAGGGGAACAGGGCCTCGGCACTTTAATGTTAGTGCTTACAGCTGTTCTTAATGTCCCCAGCCCCAGTATGTCTTCCACCACCCAACCTCAGGGTCCCATGGGGCTGAACATTGATTTGCCTGACCATCCCCTCTCTGGACCACGAGCTTCTTGAAGCTAAAGATGGCACCTTCCTCCATAGATTCTCCAGAGTGTGAACTGATTCCATAGACATGTATTAAATGAACACTCTGAATCCAGCAAAGGCCTGGTCATAACTTGGGGCTTAAGGATCTCTCAATCTTTATTTTGACTTTTTTTTTTTTTTAAGTCAACCGCTTGACTGTTTCTGGCACGTCCGTGACTCCAGGAGGACGGGCAGGTGCTGTGTCTATGACAAAGGTAAGCCCCAAGGCTGCCTTCTGTTGTAAATGTTGTCATGTTTCACACGTCCAGACTGTCATAATATTGATTCATGGAATCAATTTCTCCCACCAAGAATCTTAGACAAGCAACGGGTTGACTACTAACCAACTTTGTTGTTGTAGTAGTGGTTGTTAAGATGAGGTTATTTGCTATTTACTTTGGGCAGATGTGGATGCATACATGCCACAGCACAAGTGTGGAGGTCAAAGGACAGCTGGTGGGAGTCGGTTCTCTGTCTCCACTATGTGGGTCCCCGGGATCAGACTGAGGTCATCAGGCTCGGCAGCGAGTGTCCTTACCCGCTGAGTCATCTCGCGGGCCCTTGATTGACTTTATAAATCTAATTTTATATGTGTTTAAATTTAGTAGTGTCTGGGGTCTCACTGAAGCACGAGAGAGGCAAGTGAAGAGCGAAAGGGAAATCCTTCTGAACAGAGTTGGCAGGTCTGGATGGCAGATTCTAGGCCTTGTCAGCCTCCTGCGCATGTCCCTGGAGGCTGGCAATAAGCCAGAGAGAGAACCTAAAGGAATAGCTGTCCCAACGGGGCTTGGTACCAGATGCTGGGGGCCCTTTGTAACAGTCTTGCTTCTCCGGAATGATGGTTACACTTTTTTTTTTTTTTTTTTTTGTTTTTCGAGACAGGGTTTCTCTGTAGCTTTGGAGCCTGTCCTGGAACTAGCTCTTGTAGACCAGGCTGGTCTCGAACTCACAGAGATCCGCCTGCCTCTGCCTCCCGAGTGCTGGGATTAAAGGTGTGCGCCACCACCGCCCGGCGATGGTTACACTTTTGATTCCCATCCCCAACCATGTAAACATGTATACCATTTTCTCTGTCTGTCTGTCTGTCTGTCTGTCTGTCTGTCTGTCTTTTATTTGTTTTTCAAGACAGGGTTTCTCTGTGTAGCTTTGGAACCTGTCCTAGAATTTTACTCTGTAGATCAGACTGGTTTCGGACTCACAGAGATCCTCCTGTCTCTGCCTCCCAAGTGCTATAAAACCATTCTTAACTTGAAGGCCATACTGAAAGCCATAGACTGGAGGGGAGGTTAGTCTGGAAGATTTCTTCCCTTAGGAAGAAAAAGAGGTCATTTCTGTTCAGTTTCAGGGTACAGGGTACAGTCAGTCACAACAGCTGGTCACCTTACACCTGCAGCCAGGAAGGAGAGGGAGATGAATGTTGGTGCTTGCCTTGGACTTCCTTCTTTAAAAAAAAAAAATCGATCCGTGAATATTTCTTTCTTTTTTATTCAACCCATGGAGCTTTCTTTTTTCTTTTCCGAGTCAGGGTTTCTTTGTGCAGCCCTGGCCTTCCTAGAACTCCGAGATCCCACCTGTCTCTGCCTCCCAAGGGTTGGGATTAAAGGGATTAAAGGCATGTGCCCTAACCACCCAACCGCCTGGTTCTTTTTATTTATTTATTTTTTTTTAATTCAGCCCATGGAATGGCTCTGCCCACTTTTTGGGTGGGTCCTCCCGCCTCAGTTAACCTGGTCTACACAGTCCTTCGCAGGTATTCCCTCCAGGTAACTCCACATCCTGTCAGGTTGCTGTCCTCAGTCACAGTCCCCGCTGGGTCAGAAGCGGCTGGGGACGGCTGCTTAGGGGGGTTTCGGGGCTGGGGTTAAATCCAGAGTCTTCCACGTGCTCAGTGTACAGTTCTGCCACCATTCGCCACCTTCAGGCCCCGAAACCCACTGTGTAACAAGACTCCTAGGAAAGTGAAGAGACACAGCTCCTGGGTACACGCAGGCTGGGCTTATTGTCACTACCCGTGCTTGAACGTGGCCTTCGGGCCACAGACTAATGACGGACACCGTCTACCCAAGCAGGTACCGGTGACGCTCTGATCACCAAGGCACGCGGGCTGTGACCCCCGCCTCCTTCTAGCTCTTTTCCTTTTTAAATCTAAATTTCTCACAAAGTGGGGTTGAACTGCAGTAGTCTGTCAGGCAGAGCCACTGTGGCAGGACCATGCCAGGAAAAGCAATTTAGGATCCAAGAGGCCACCAGAGGCCTCTTTCCCCATGACCCCATAGGGTGGACGTCACCGAGGCCCATGAGGCAGACTGGGGGTGGGCAGTAGTTGGTATTTCTTAATATAGTTAGCCAGTAGCTGTGTTTTCTGAGTGCCACAGAGGACCAAAGGAATGTCACGAAATGTCTGGCATAGAGGGAAATGATGGTTTTGTGAGGGATAGTTCCCAGGCTCTGGGAGCTGGTATCACAGAAGGCACTTAGTGGAGAACGGCCCATTGCCAGGTCTCACTGTGTGTCCCCACACTGGCTTCAGGCTGAAAGCAGTGGCAAAAGAGGTTTGGGCTCTGAGCTCCAGGCTCTGTGGCACTCAGGTGGCAAGTGAGCGGGACTGTTTGTGGCAGGCTCACCCTCTTCATCGCTGTTTACCGGCCTGTAGAAAGGGCAGCTGCTGCAAGGCTCCCTTCGAAAACTCTGCTTTGTTGCCAGGCCTCTTTCCTTCCTTCCCTCCACTGGAGGGCCAGAGAAGAGGGAGGACAGCCAGAGAGGAGGGAGGACTGCCGGAGAGGAGAGGAGGGAGGACTGCCGGAGAGGAGAGGAGGGAGGACTGCTGGAGAGGAGAGGAGGGAGGACTGCTGGAGAGGAGAGGAGGGAGGACTGCCCCAGAGGAGAGGAGGGAGGACTGCCACAGAGGAGGGAGGTCTGCCTGAGAGGAGGGAGAATTGCCTGAGGAGAGGGGGGACTGCTGGAGGAGAGGGAGCACTGAAGGAGAGGGAGGACTGCTGGAGGAGAGGGAGCACTGAAGGAGAGGGAGGACTGCTGGAGGAGAGGGAGCACTAACGGAGGAGAGGGAGAACTGCCCGAGAGGAGGGAGGTCAGCCTGAGAAGAGGGAGGAGTGCCCTCTGCCTTTCCCCATCAACTCCATGTGTTTAAGGATCTCCTCACCCGGCTCTTTTCTCTCTTCTCCCTCTCATTTTCTCTCAGTTGAGGATTGAACTCAAGACGAGATAGGCACTTTATGCCTGTGATACATTCCCAGGTCAAAATGAACATTTCTTTGATATATTTGTTTTTGTTTTGTTTTGTTTTGTGTGTGTGCACGTGTGCCACCGTGTGCACCAGCAAGCCAGAGGACATGTAGCAGGAGGTGGTTCTCTCCTTTCACCATGTGGTTCTGAGGATCGAACTCAGGTCTTAGGAAAGCATCTCCACCTGCCAGTCCCTTACATGTCATCTCTTGAACACACTCATCTTTCCTCCTCTGGGTTTCCAGTGCCCTTTTAAATCTCTCCCGTCTCACTCTCTTCAGGGATAACTACCTCTGAGGAAATCACTGATTTAGCCTATATTATCCATTGGGATTTAGGCCATTAGGAAGTCTATTGTCAGCAAGAAAATCTAGGAAAATATGATATGGGGAGAGCCGGCCCAGTGGTTTAAAGCACTTGCTGTTCTTGCAGAGGGCTCAGGTTTGATTCTCAGCACCAACACCTGTAGCTTCTGTTTCAGGGATCTGGTGTTCTTCCCCGGCACCAGGCATGCACATATAAAATAAAACTTAAGAATCTAAAAAGCACAATTTTAAAGAAGTGTGTATATTTGTGGACTGAACTACGCCACTCACGGGCAGTGCAGAAGTAGGCTTGTCGTCTGTGACTTTTTAATAGAGTTGACTTATTTCCATTCAGAGAAGAGGTGAGCTTGCGTGGGAGGGAGCCCAGAGGAAGCCAGCTAGAGAGCTGTGGTTATGGGACGGATACACATGTAAACACCTTAGCGGGGCCACAGAGGAAGCTCAGCAGTCGGAGACTCTAGATTGAGTTTCCAGCACCGCGCAGCAAAACATCATATGGTCTGCAGTGTCTTCCACCCAGAAGCATTTAACTTGTTTCTAACCGAGATTTCAGCTCCAACTTCCAATCTGCAGCAAGGGTTGGGGACCGAGGAGTGAGCTGGAAAGCAGCAGGGAGCAGCAGTCAGCCAATCAAAGGGTACAGCGTCTGCAGTCCGGTCCTTTCTGTCCCTTCATAAGGAGAACTGGTTTCAATCAGAGGAAGACATGAGGCGTCATGACAGATGCCACACAGGGACCCGTTTTGGATCTGGATTGCACAACCCAGTTGTAATGAGAGCCTTTCAAAGCAATTAGGGATATTTGATGTAGCCATCCATTTTCTGTGGCTATTATTACAAAACATCTGAGGCTGGGCACGTTATCAGGAAAGACGTTTATTTGCTTCACAGTTTTAGAGGTCCAAAGGCATGGCACTGGCTTCTGCCGGCTTTAGTGAGGAACTTCTGGCGCCACCACCACACGGCAGATGGCATCATGGTGGGAGCCTGTGTGAGAGGGACAGAGCGATGAGAAGAGAGGAAGCAAGAGATGTTCTGGGCCAGGTTTGTTCCGTCTGTACAACCAGTTCCTATGGAAACCAACCAGGGTCAAGTGAAAACTACATTGTTCTCTTGGGACATCAGCGCCCCAATGACCTAGTCACTTTCTCCTCGGCTCTCCCTCTTAAAGACTCAACACTACACTGGGACCAGCACAGACTGCATTCAAACCTCCGTGATAGCAATTGTTTTAAATGTTGGGACAGAATAATCCACAGTGTTTAGAGGCTTGGGGACTGGAGAGATGACTCAGCAGTTAAAGAGCACTGCCTGCTCTTACAGAGGGCCCAGGTTCAGTTCCTGGTACCTCGCAACCAAGCATGACTTCAATCTCAGGAGATCCAATGACCTTTTTCTGATTTCCTTGAGTATAGCACCCACCCTCCACATAGACACAAAATTAAAAGTCAAATCTTTGGAAAAAAAAAAAAGAAGAAAATTGAGGCTGGAGAGACAGCTTAGCAGCTGAGAGTACCGACTGCTCTTCCAGGTGACCCGGCTTTCATTCCTAGCACCCACAAGGTAATGTCATTGCCAGGGATCTGATGCCCTCTTCTGGCCTCTGTGGACAGCAGGCACACGTGGTGATAGGTGAAACCCTCACACCTGCACACAAAATAATTTAAAATAAATGTTAAAAGGGAAAGAAAGTGTAGAGGCACACACTCGGGTGCTCCCGGTGTCCCTTTCTGCAGTCGCTTTAGCAGACTCTTGGACTCACAGTGTGCCCAGCCGCCACAGACTTTCCAGTTTGTAATAGCTACATGTTTCCCATTGCTACAACCTCATTATTAAGTAATATATGATGAGAAACAATTTTTACTTATTTATGTATTTGTATGTGTGTATGTGTGTAGGCCCAAGTCAGTGTTAGAGGGCCTCTTTCATTCATTTTATCATTGCTTTGGTTTTTCTTTTTTCTTTCTTTTTTTTTTTTTTTTTTTTTT
>NW_026067953.1:7924665-8091238 GCF_014885135.2 Alexandromys fortis | reverse complement strand
TCTCTCTCTCTCTCTCTCTCTCTCTCTCTCTCTCTCTCTCTCTCTCTCTCTCTCTCTCTCTCTCTCTCTCTCTCTCTCTCTCTCTCTCTCTCCTCTTTACTGAACTGGAGCTCACCAACTCACCAATTGGCTAGGCTGGCTGTCAATCAAACTCTAGGTCTCCTTCAGTCTTTACCACAGAGCTGGGGTTACAGACGTCCCTTGCCACCCCCAGGTCTCTTATGGGTATTTGACATCTGAACTCAAGTCCTCATGCTTCAAGCCAAGCACTTTACCCGTTGAGTCATCTTCCTAGAAATCCAAAATATTTTATTTGTTCAATAAATATGCAGTGAAAAATGAGGCACCTCTCCCTCCAATCTGTATTCTTATGTATCTTTTCAGAATGAAATGATCTCTGTTCACATGAAAGTAGTAGGGTTCATGCTTCCCTGACCTTTTTTTAAAATGTGTGTTCATGGTTTATGTGTGCAGGTGTGTGTGTATGTGTATGTATGTGTGCATGCACACACGCGCTTGGAGGCCACTGAACGGTCTTGGGAGTTATCTTCAGAAACACCATCCAAAATCTTTGAGATAGGGTCTTTTATCAACCCAGAGCTCTCAAGTTAGGATAGGCTGGCTTGCCAGTGACCCCAGGTACCACTCACCTCTGCCTCCCCGGTTTTGGGATTACACGTGTGTTCCACCACCTCTGGCTTTTCATGCGGGTGCTGGGAGTCGAACTCAGCTTCTCACGCTTGCGAGGCAAGCCCTCCACGATGGTGCTGTCTCCTTAGATTCTTTACCTCATGTTTCCCAACACAAAGGTAGTCTATTACAGACTCTGTTACACTTAAACGGCTTTTCTTTTCTCTTTTCTCTTGTTTTGATTTTTTTTTCTTGTTTCTCTGTAGCTTTGGTGCCTGTCCGGAACTAGCTCTTGTAGACCAGGCTGGCCTTGAACTCACAGAGTCTGCCTCAGCCTCCTAAGTGCTGGGAATAAAGGCGTGCGCCACCACTACCCAGGTGTTTTTTCCTTTTAAAAATAACGTATCTGAGAGACACTTTGATATCTGCTCTTCTGAGGGCCACACATGAAGATCGCCATCAGTCCTTGCTTTGTTCTCTAGCTGGTGGCCCTTCTTTGCCAGAAGGGCTTCCCTGACTGGGCTCCCTGGATTACACACTCTCCTGGCTTTCCTTCCATTCCTCCCTGGCTTTGCTGGGTCCTGTTCTTCCCAGCCTCTGAACCATGCCCCTCGGCTCCATCCTTGCCCTTTCCTCTGCCTACACTCACACCCTAGGTGATCTCATCCAGTCTTGTGGCTCCAAGCAACATCTCTACGCACACACCACACCTCCCGATGTTATCTCCAGCCTGAGTCACAGCCGTAACTCCAGCCTCTTTCATCGATTGCCTTCACGCCTTCACGCTTGCTGTCTTTCTACTGAATAGCTGGTAGAACTCCTGATTGGAGGCCCCAGACCGGTGCCTCCTTTTGTCTCCCTGTCTACATAGCTGGTGACTCCATTCTGCCGTCATCTAGGCCAGGATCCAAAACACGGATGCAGTTGCACGTACCACTCAGAGCAGACGCCACGGGCTTTCCCTTCCTTTCCCTCTGTCTGACCATGCTGAGCCACAGTCATCACTGGCCTGGGCTACTCTAACAGCCTCCTGCTTGTCTTTCTCCCCTATTCTTGCTTCCCTGACAGTGGCTCAACACAGCAGCCAGGTGATCCAAGTAAAACCAGACAAGGTCTATTGTCATAATGAGACTCCCATCACTTTTAGCGGAGGAGACCCCCAGCCCTTTGTTATCTGGCACCTTCCTCCCCCACTATCCCCTCCTAAGCTCCTGCGACTCCAGCCAGCCGGCCTCTTCACTGCCCCCAGCTAACAGATTCATGCTCCACCTCAAGGTACTCACTGTTCCTTAGTCTCACCCCAGTCATGTATCTGCCTCGCTGCTTGCTGACCCTTGTTGAACTTTTGTTCAAATGTCACCTTCCTAAGATGTCTACCTCAATCACCTGTCCAGATCTCTAGCATGGCTCTTCCAGCTAGGCAGCCTCTTTCCCACCTGGACAGCAGAAGAAGCTGAGGTGGATTAGGACTCCTAAGATAGGTTTCCCTGAAGTTATTGCCCGAGAGACCACCACCCTAACCGGGTCCCCACTTCAGACAGCATCACAGCATCAGAACATAGCGCAGTTTGGACATCGCAGCCACCAGTCTTTTGTATCCTGGAGGGATTTTCTCTTCTCTTCTCTTCTCTTCTCCTCTCCTCTCCTCTCCTCTCCTCTCCTCTCCTCTCCTCTCCTCTCCTCTCTTCTCTTCTCTTCTTTTCTTTTCTCTTCTCTTCTTGAGACAGAGTTTCTCTGTGTAACAGCCCTAGCTGTCCTGGAACTAGTTCTTGTAGACCAGGCTGGCCTCGAACTCACAGAGATCTGCTGGGATTAAAGGCGTGTGCCACCACCACCCGGCTGGAGTGCTTTTCTTCGGGGGTTACTCCTCAGTTAGAACACAGAAGATTTGAAGGCTAGGGACCTGCTAAATCACTTAGCAAGTGGGTGGGCCTCCCTGGTCACTTTAGAACTCTTAGCGGGAACAAACCTTTCTTAGTTACAGCTCAGAAGGCCAGGAGGAGGAAGGATTGGGGCAGGTTCATTGGGGAATAAAGCATCTCCTGAGGCTAGGTCTTAAAGGGTTTCCTGTGAGCCAGGGAACTTCTAGGACCTTGCACATGCTTGCCCTGAAGGCCAGGTCCCTGTAGCACCTTCAGTTCTGTGGGAAACTCCAAGTGGGGTATTTTCTGCTCGTTTTCCAGATGAAGGCAGCAGAGCAGCATCAGCTAGCTCACATTAGGAGGCGACCACAGGATACAGTCCCTGGTGTCTTCCCCAACCCCCTGGCTACCCCTCGCATACTCCCTAGACAGGTATTTTCCCTTCTAGGGTCATAGTTCTTGTCCTTTCAACCCTGAACTGCTCGCTGCACTTACTCTGCTTTCTATCTAGAAAACGGCCCCCAACCCCAAACTCCTACTCTTCCCGTCTTCCAATGTCACAGTTTCAAGTCACTCAGCAAAGAGGACAGACTGCCCTGTGCCTTGTATCTCTCACACGGCCCTCATCACATGCTCCAGGAGTCGACAGCTTGTGTGCCTCTGCCTTACTCATCTCTGGACTCCAAGGACAGCACTACCCCGCCACACCCTGGATTCCCTGCTTCTGCTGAGGACAGGAAGGAACTCCAGCGAGCACCCTGAACCACTCAGATGCGGGGCTCCTCAGAAACTCAGCCTGCACCATGGTGACTTCAGCAGGGAGACCCTTTACTGTTGCCCGTGTGTTTGCTCCCTAGTCCTTTCTTTCACTGCCTCGGACTTCCTGTCCCCATTTCTTCTTTCAGTCCGAGGCTGGCCACGATGTTCCGCAGAAACAACCTTCTTGAGACTCGGAGCTGAACCTTGAAGCTGTCACCCCTGGCCCTCTGGCTCCCTTGGTCCAGGATACACAGTCCCTGTTTTCCAGGACCACCCTGCTTCTAACCCTCTCCCGTCCCTTTCTCCTATTAAAGAAAAATTAAACCCACTAGACTTTATTTAAGAAGCACCCAGATCTCACAGCAGGGGAACACCCCAGCTCCACTCTGGCTAAATGCAAAGGAGGGAAGTCACTGCCAGGGAGCAGAATGGGGCATCTGTGGGCAGAGAATTACCGAGCAAAAGCCTCAGGGCTCCCGGGATTCTGGTTCAATTTACTTGATGGGATTATTATTATTATTATTTACATTTATTTGTGTGTGTGTGTTACCACATGAGAGTAGGTCAGAGGAGAACATGGGAGTTGGTTCTCTCCTACCCTGTGAGTCCTGAGGAACTGAACCCTGGTTGTCAGGTTTAGCCAAAGTGCCTTTACCATCTGAGCCATCATCTCCTCAGCCCCACTGACAGGATTCTTACTGTAGGCAGGCCGAGGTGATCTGATACCGAGGTTGGAGAACTTTTCTGACTCAGCAGGATTCTTGCTAAAACTGAACCAAGGGGGGGGGGTACAAGGACACCGCCCAAGGTCAGGCTCTACACGGAGGACTCAATCTGATTCCAGTCCCGTCAAGGCCCATTTCTGCCTTTCTACTAACAACTTTCACTTCTCTGTCTTCAATCCAAGCATTTTAATCATCTCAGACATTCAAAAAATTGCCTTTATTTCCAAAGCCTAAAAGTGTCTCTCCTCACCCACGCCAAGGGAAACCCATGTGTCTGGGAAGAGCCTTAATTTCTCTTTCCTATGCCTGAAGCATTCTGATGGCTGGAATGTTACCTCATGGACAGGGGCAGGGTAGGTGGCTCAGAGAATCCAGGGATTGAGACAGAAGTCGATCGATGCCCCTTCAACTGGCAAAGAAAAGCCCCTCCTGAAGATGCTCCGTGCACTCTTGCATGGAGTCCCAGTCCCTCTTCTCTCTCGGTTGGTTATAGGGCATCCCAGAGTGTGAACCTGAGTCAGCTGTGGAAATATTACAGGACAATTGCAACGAATTGCCTCCGGGGCAATCCCCCTGGGCTGCCAAGGAACAACGACGCCCAGTGGGTTTTGGCCACCCTCCAAGACATACACAAGGCGCCCACACCACGACTCCCTCACCCCGCACTCTGTACTGGCCACCATCCAGCACCCCGCCACTAGCGGCGGCGCCTTTAAGACTCAGCGGCTCCCCCTGGCGGCCCCTCGTGCTTCCTCCTTCGGGAGCTCTGCTCCAGGCCCCCGCGTGTGCGCGAGCACCGGGGCACGGAGGGCGGGGGACGCGGCGGCGCGCGCCCCGTGGGATCCACGCGCGCCCCAGAGGCACGCGCAGGGGGGGGAGCCGGCGCCGCGGGAGGGCGTGCTCCTCCTCGGGCTCGAGGCACGGGTGCGGTCACGGGCCGCGGCCCCGGATCCCTGGAGCCCTCAGGCGGCGCGCGGTGCTGCGGGGCGCACGTCCCGGCGCAGGCGAGCCCCCCGGGGCGGAGGGGGCGGGGCGGCGACGGTGCGCGCCCACCCGCCGGGCCCAGCCAGTGGCGCGGCGCGCTGAGCCTCCGCCCCCGGCCACTGCCCCGCCCCGGCCCGCCCCGCCCGCCGCCCCGCCCGGTAGGACCGCGCGCTATAGCCCGCTCCGCGTCCCCGCCGCCGGAGGAGGTGCCCGCACGCTCGCGGCGCGCGCCGGCCCCACACGCTCGGCCTGTGGGCGATTTCCTCCGGACCCAGGCTCCCGGGCCGAGGAGGAAGAAGATGCAGACCTTCCTGAAAGGGAAGAGAGTTGGCTACTGGCTGAGCGAGAAGAAAGTCAAGAAGCTCAATTTCCAGGCCTTCGCAGAGCTGTGCAGGTGAGGAGGGACGCGGCTCGGGGGACCCCTCGCCGCCGGAGCCCGGCTGCTCTCGGCGGGCGCGGGGCAGGCGACGGCGACCCGGGAAGGAGCGGTGCGCGCGGAGGCTGGTTCCGAGCAGCCGGGGGACCGCGGGGGGCCGCGGGCTGTGTCCGAGGGGAGCGTGGCCGCTGTGGGCGATGGACTCGGATCGGGGCTCTCAGGTGCACTGGGGTCGTGCCGGGAGCTCCCCGATCGTCCAGGGCGGCGGAACCCGGGAAATCGGGGAGTCCACGCCGTCAGTCAGAGGCTTGAGGGTACTTTTTGGACCGGTGTGTTTTTCTTCCTTCCTTTCCTTCCCTTTAGCAGATCAGCGTACCCGCGTTTGTGTGGAGCCTACTACGTGCCTCGCGTGTGCACAGCTCCTGAAGCTGTCATTGCATATCACCCGGTTTAAACCCAGTTGAAATGAGTAGCGATACTTGGCTTGTCTGTGTTGATTTGCTGTCTCATTAGAGCCTCGCAGTAGTCTTGCAAATCAGCCAGGGTGGTGATTCTGGGCCACGTGTCTGAGAAGAGGGACACCCATCAACAGAGAGGTGGGGTACCTGCCCGTGGTCCCAGGGCTAACGAGTGGCAGAGCATAGAGAGTGATGGGTGGACCCGTGGACGGTAGAATTGTCCTCTGCCCTCTGGGCTGACAGCCTAGTTCTCACTGTATCGGTGCTTCGGTCGCAGAGACCTGGGATTTTGATCTTGTTCTTAATACATTACAGAGGTGCAGAGTGCCTTGAGTCAGGTGTGCCTTGCCTCTCTGAATAGCCGTTGGTCACAGCCTCCTTACAAAAAAAAAAAAAAATAGCCTAAGAGAATCCAGTCCCCGAAGCCCTCTGCAAACTCGGGGCGGAAGCCCTTTGTTAAATCATGTTTCCACTTGGTAGATTTGACTTTTGAAAATGGACTTCAGTTGTACTTTTATTTCTGGTGGGCTCCCGAATCGAGAATTGAGCAGTTGGTATTCCTTATCCCTTGGTGTACAGAGGTGAGTAGCAGTCTGGGCTGGCACAGAGAGGCAGGCCTGGCAGCATTACTTTGCCCCTCATAGCTGTCCAAGAGCTTGCTGCTCCCCCCTCCCCCAGGATGGGATGTGCCTGTTTATAAGGGGGCCCTGGTTCTGCACCCCTTGGTCTCCTTGTGGTTTTGGAGGAGTCTCCCAGACAGGCCTCTTAGGAGAAAGCAGGCTTTTCATGGCCGGCCGGGCATTCAGTGCATCCCAGAATTCACAAGGAAATCAAGAGGAACTCAGAGCCAGAGCTTTGGAAAAGCCCAGGGCTTATGGACCATTTTTTTGAAAGGACAGTTGGACGTTTGTACGGTAAATAAACACACTGTGAGACGATGCCCTAGAGGGCAGAGAATTTTGGAGAAGCCCCTCTGACATGTTCTGGAAGTCCAGTTCTGATGTGAGGGGACCAGAGCTCCCCCTGCTGCCATATAATTCTTGGGAAATCTCAGTTCATCCCTTGTACCTTGTTTATTGATAGCAGGAGGGGTCACCCTTCATCTACACCTGAGGCTTGGCCTTGACCTGGCCTGTTTTACTCTGAAATTAGTAGGCTGCAGCAAAACAGTCCTAGCTGAAGCTTAAGGGTTAAGTACTCACTGCCTGACTTGCAGTTTGGCTAGCTCTTCTCCTGGGCTCTCCTGTTTTTAAAGAGGCCAGGGGGACCCAGGGCACCCCAGGGTGTCAGCCCATTGCAGGAAAATGTTCATCAAGCCTTCATTTCTCAGGAAGGGTTGTGAATTCGAGGTCTAGTTGCCTTCCTTTGCCCCAGTATTGCTTCAGAGAGATGGCAGAAGGTCCCCGGGCCCTTCTAGCAGTCCAGGAATGTGTGTTTTTTTTTTTTTTTTTTATTAGTATAGCCTTAGATGCTTTGTAGCTGAAGCTTAAGAAGGAAAACACCAGAAAGAGTTTTTCTGTTGCTTCGTTACTTTCAAGGCAGTGCCCCCTAGTGGCCGTACCTTTAACTAAACAACTGTTGAGATAGTGACACCCCCCCCCCATCCCCTTTACTGTGTTTTGTTTATTGTGAACGCAGGAGTTGTCTGAGTGGCATCGGAGACATTGTGAACGGGCACCAGGAGTCCTGTTCCTGACATTCAGAGGCTGGAGGGCAGCGCTTCTGTACTGGCGGATGGTGACTTGTCTATGAATTTCCTGACGAAGAGGGCTGGGGGTGTTGGGAAAAAGACTTGAACTCTGTTCCAAATGTTTGGAGCAGTATCCGTGCAGGGAGGACTCCTAGGCTGCACTGGAATGAGTGGTTTAATGTCAGGCCTTGTAAAAAAAAAAATCCTATTTCGGCCAGAGGAGATTGCCTCCTCCAGCCCTTATTTTACAGACAGGGAAGTGGGTGCCAGGGGGGCAGGGTCCATACTTCTCCTTTTCTTTAAGAGCTCACAGTCCACCCTGGAGACCTTGTGCCTGGCTCAGAGGGCAGAGCAGCCTCTCCTTTCAGGCACTCCTACCCTTGTTAATGTCCAAGGGTTCAGCTGCTGCTCACAGTCTCTAGGGACACTTTTCCTTGCAAGGCTGAGCTGTGTCCTCAGTAGCTTACACGGTCTGTTTTTCCTGAAGGGGGTGAGCAGGCCACTTCCATATCCTGGGAGGTGCCCCACCTGTCATATAGGCAGGTATAAAAGTCAACCTTTTAATTATCTGTCCTGATAGGATGGGGCCTCTGGCTGGCCAGCAGATGAGCTTTGGACCAACTTGTTTATTCCCGCTGCTCCGGAGTCTTCTCCCAAGCACAGGAGCGTGCTCTGGTTGCGTCTGGTTGCCCTTCCACCTACCTCTCTGTCCCTCACCTAGGAGCACCTGGGGAGCCCCCTCATCCCTCCTCTCTATGGCTTTTCCAAGATGTTCAGCTGAGGTTTCAGGGGAAGTGAAGAAGAGGAGCTGGCTTAAACCTTGGGCGTGCCCAGCTGAGGATAGCTGCCCTGGGTTTCCTTCTTTGGTGCATAAGGCTTTCCTTCGGCTCTTCTCAGTCTTTCTCCAGGGGACTGTGTTGTAGGTAGTGGAGGTCGTGGTGAGCCTTGTCTGTCCTCACTGTCATTCTTGTTTGGTTTGAGACAACACATCACTCTACCAGACCCTTCTGGTCTCAGACTCATGAGGACCTTCCTGCCTCAGCCTCCTGAGTGCCAGGCTTAGAAAACTAAGCCACCACACCCAGCTCCACTGTAGTTCTTAACGATGTGTGACCTGTGACTTAGCTCTTGCAAGCTTTCTAGTAGAAATGGGGAAACCAAGGCTTGAGAACTGTGAGGACCCTTGCCGCCAGGTGGAAGGCTTCTGTGAGCCCAGCCTTCTCTCTCTCTCTCTCTTTCTCTCTTTCTCTCTCTCTCTCTCTCTCTCTCTCTCTCTCTCTCTCTCTCTCTCTCTCTCTCTCTCTCTCTCTCTCTCCCTCCCTCCCTCCCTCCCTCCCTCCCTCTTTTCTTTTGGGTTTTTGAGACAAGGTTTCTCTGTAGCTTTGGAGCTTATCCTAGAACTTGCTCTGTAGACCAGGCTGACCTCGAACTCACAGAGATCCTCCAATCTATCTCTGCCTCTGAGTGCTGCCATTAAAGGCGTGCACCACAACTGCCCGGCTAAACCTAAATCTCTCTCTCTCTCTCTCTTTTTTTTTCTTTTAAAGATTTATTTATTTATTAAGCATACAATGTGCTGCTGGCAAGGAAGACACCAGGTTGGGATCCACCATGTGGTTGTTGGGAATTGAACTCGGGACCTCTGGAAGAGGAGCCAGTACTCTTACCCTCTGACCCTCTGAGCCTAAATCTCTTTATTGGAGGATGCAATCTCCTTGTTTGCCCAGTGTGTCTTCCTTGATCAGCAGGGCCTTTTTGAGGCCATCGGGGCTAGCTTAGCGTTTAAGGAATGCGTTTATGGGAGACATCTCAGACCAAATCATCTCACTGTCCTTACTCACCAGGGCCCGGTTTATATGGTTCTCGGAAAGGACCCAGGAGTTATGTGTACCAAGCGCTTTCTGGAGTCCAGGCTAGGTATCAGGTAGTGTGTTGGAGTACAGTGGTGTTCATAGGGCTTGGAATTTGGTATCAACTCTAACTTAGTCCTGGAGAGTGCTTTTAGGCCTGTCCCTTCCCCTTGGGCTCTACATCCCCCCCCCCTTTGGAGACAAAGTCTCACTATGTAGTCTAGGCTGGCCTTAAACTTGAGTTCCTAGCCAGGTGGGCGGTGGTGGAGCACACCTTTAATCGCAGTACTAGGAAGGCAAAGACAGGCAGATCTCTATGAGTTGGAGGCCAGCCTGGTCTACAGAGCTAGTTCCAGGTCAGGCTCCAAAGCTACAGAGAAACCCTGTCTGGGGGTGGGGAGAAAAGAAAAAGGAAAGCAAACCAAAACAAGCAAACAGAAACTTGAGTTCCTTCTGCCTTGACCCCCTCCTCAGTGCTGGGTTACAGATTTTCCAAGAGGACCTTGCAGTCCTTGTGTTTTTGCCGGAGAATTGGACCCATGCATGACAGGCAAGCGCTGCTAAGCTACACCCCAGCCCTATTTCATCCCTTAAAACAAGGCCATCTGGAGCTCGCTCTCTGCTGGAATCGCTTAGTATTCTGGGCTGGGATTCCGGGAGACTGCAGGAGGACTGAATGAGCTGGTCTGCGGCTCGGGCTCGGCTCTTTCCCGTATGTTTCAGTGGCTGGCTCTGCCATGGTCTCAGAGCCGTGCGGGAGGGAGGCACCCTGAGTCAGGTTCACTTCCCAGCAGCACATGAAAAATGTAACCCAGCCTTGCAAATCAACCCTTTCCCCCCAGCCCTTCTCTGTTGACCTGCTGTGGGAAGACATCCAGTCTTTGATAAAATTGCCTAGGCTTCCAGGTCTGACTTCACAATTCACCGCCCATGTGATGATGCCCGTTTGACTTTGTAGATTTGGTGATCTTGGATTTGGCAGTTTGCCGGCAGGGTCTGTGGTATGGGCTCACTGACCATCTTGCTAGGGGATGGGGTTGATGTAACTGAACCTCTGATTGTTGTTGGTCAAGAGTGGCCCACTCTGCCTGATGGTTGTTCTTTACCACTTGGCTCTGGTTCTTACAACCCCCTTTGGCAGGCTGCTGCTGCCTCCTAGCTGGAGAATCTGAGAAAATTATGAATTACCTCCTTTGGGAGGTAGTCTCTCTCTCTCTCTCTTTTTTTTTTTTTTGGTTTGGTCATTCAGGAGAGTTCATTCTATGTGTTGTGAAAATGCCATCTTCATTAATAATCTTGTTACTCTTATTAGCTAACATTCCTGATTTTCTCCTTTTTAAATATTTAGGATGTGAGATGCAGCTCAGTTGGTAGGTGGCTTACCTGCCTAGTGTGCAGAGTACCTGGGTTTGATCTCCAGCACTGCATAAAATGGGGTGTTGTGGTTCATGCTCCCGTAATCACAGCACACCCAAGGTGCAGGCAGGGTGATCAGAAGTTCAAGGCCGGCTGTGTAGCATGTTCAAAGCCAGCCTGAGCTATATAGCCCTGACTGACCTAGAATTTGCTTCGTAGTTCAGGCTGGCCTCAAACTCACAGAGATCTGCCTGCCTCTGCTTCCCAGTGCTGGGATTTAAGGTGTGCGCCACCATTCCTCCCCTCCCCCGCACTCCTTTTTAAAATACAGGCACATGCTGCAAAATTCAGAGGGCCTAAAACACATAATGAGAAGTCAGCCTGTCCTTTCTTGGCCCCGAGTTCAACTGCTCAGGGAACTCAGCAGGCTGTCTCCATGAGTGTTGATGTGACCAAAGGGACGCATGCAGCCAGTCTCTGTTCTTACAGTGGTTACAATCGCTTGGTGCATGGGGTTGTGTGTCTTGGAGAAATTCCACATTGCTGCTTCCTTTGGGGCTTCTGTATCGTTGCATGTGTGTGTGTGTGTGTGTGTGTGTGTTTGTGTATTAATGGCAGTGTGGTTCAGCTCTTCAAAGGCTGGACATTTTTCTTCTCCTGGGGTTGGCTTCTGCTGGTCTGGCCAGTCTGACAGTGGGTGCCCCATCCCTTGTCTGCGTGTGCATTGCCAGAGGAGTGCTGCTGGGTCAGAGGGCACAGACGCTCTACTTTTTCTTGCAGTTCTGAAGCAGTTTTACTGTTTCAGTTCCAGTGGGTGACAGGGTGGGCGGGGGGACACAACCCACATGTTTGCCGTGTGCACAGTGCCTGGCCAGAGGCAGGGGTGAGAAGTGCTGTTCTGAGTTCGCCTCGTGAGACTGAGGGGTTTAGCAGGCACGAGGCACACAGCTGGGCTCATGACCCTGGGTGTCCCGTTCCTAATCATCAGGTCTCCCGGGCTCCACTGGTTTCTGTCACGTGAATTAGCAGGTTTGGGACGTTCTGCGGAAGCTTTGTGGTGTGGTTCCTGACTGGATGTAAGGAGGGGTTTTGTTCTTGTTCGCTGTGGTAAACAGGCATCTGAGAGAACGCTCTGGCACATCCTTTTTTAAAAAGTAATATTCTCTTTAGAAAGCAGATCCTTCGCCGGAAGAGCCGTGTTTTGACGGCCTTCTTCCTTTCTCTTGAACCGGGTCTACCCCAGCCTTCCTTCTCAGTGCTCCTGAAGAGTGGGTCTTAGGGAGGGTGTTGGCGAGAGAAAGCAAGACCTGCTGGGCGAAGAGGCTGGTACCAGGTCACACAGTAGGCTCTGCTTTAAGGCCCATGCCCCTCTTACCAGCTGGAACTACAGTCTCCTAGCAAACAGGCACTTCCTGGGAGCTGGGAGTGAGGGTGTGATTGTATTGGAGCAGGTCTGGCCATTCCCATTGGGCTATTTGAATTTGTCTGGGGCTTTGTCTTGCCTGCTCTGAGCCTTCTCAGAAAGCAGCCTTTGTGGCCTGCACCTCCCCAGCAGGGCCTCACAGGCTGGTGTCTGGGCCCCTTATGGTGCCAAGCTGCAGACTGATACCCCCTCCCCCACTCCACGGTACCCTCCCACCACCTGCTTTAAAGGTTCAGTAGGGTAGATCTGTCTCCAGATCGGTGAAGGTTTGAGAATCACTCCCAGGAGGGACTCCCCCCCCCCCCCCCCCCCCCCCCCCCCCCCCCCCCCCCCCCCCCCCCCGGCCTCCCCCCCCCCCCCCCCCGCCGGCCGCCCCAATTCTCAGCACCTCTGTGTCTTTCTTAACCACCTCCCCGTCCAGGCCCATGCATGCTGGGTGCCACACCCTCTAAACCGCTCAGAGTGTCCCAGGGCACACCTAATGGACTCTGCTAAGCCTCCAGTTGTCCCTGGAGGGTGAATCAGAATCCACGAGCCAAAGGCTTTCCCCGAGAGCTTCTGGGAGATACTGTTCCTCTTTCAGGGCATCTACTCTTCCGTGAGCACCCCCAACCCCATGGCTAGGCCTTGCATCTTGTCTGTCTCTTAAAAAAGTATGCTCCTTGAAGGGAGAGATTTGGGGTGCCAGTAAGTACAACAGCGCTCATGGTTACTCAGAGGAGTAAGATGGGGCCTCTGTTGATCTCTGTGGCTCAGCAGAAGCTCGTGACCCTGAAGTACTCTGGTCAGGAGGGAAGCCCCAGAGGTGGGACTTGTGGAAGGAGTAGGGATAAGGCCTGGGTTAACTCAACAAATCCCGAGTGTCTGCCCAGTGCATCTGTGCTGGATTCTGCTCTTTAGCCGCTGGTGTCTGTGGAGTTGCCGGTGAGCCCCCTCTCAGGCATGTCACACACTGCAAGGTGCCGTGAGAGCCCCGATGCTTGCAAACTGGATAGGATTATGTCAGGGTAGCTGAGGCCACTTAGTGCTCTGATAAGAGAAGGTGTCTCTGGGGAGGTGGTATTTAGTAAGAGGGGCTGAGAGCCCCCCGGAGGAGACGAAAGACTCGCAGAGTGGACTGAGTCCCCTGCCTAGGAGCAACAGATCTGGCTGCTTTGGTCACAGCTGTGAGTTCCACTTGACAGAAGGGAGTCATCTAGGAAAAAGCAGGCATCTTTGGGTATAATTGCAGGCTGGTGCCCACATCCAGAGCCTGTTCCTTGAAAGTGTGCTAGAGGCCATGTGGTGTGGCCGTGGGATCTTCCTACTGTCCGAAGGTGCTGCCACCATGGTCTGGGGGCTGAGGACAGGAGGGGGCACACTCTCCTACAGTCTGCCTCAGTTCAGCCTTTGTGTTCAGGAAATCAGGAACTGTGTGTGGGTCCAGGGTGGGATGGGTGAGCTGACCTTGCACAGAGCCAAGGGCTGGTGGGAAACCCAAATGGTGCTTGCGCCTTTTGGCTGTCATTTATTTGCTACTGACCAGTGCTTGCCCAGCTTGCCCAACCAAAGACATCTCAGCTATTGGGGAGACACATATATCCATATCTTCATCTTCATCTTCATCTAGCCTTCTCAGAAGGTGCAGCCTCTCCAGGAAAGTGGGCTGGGGATCTTCTTGTAGATGCCCTGGTGGATTCTTCTGGAAAACGCAAGCTGTCATCTTCTGTGTTACTGGACCTCGTAACAAAACTCTCACATATAGGCAGCACTGGGCTGAGTAGGCTAAACCAAGACTGGGCAGGTCCCTACTTCTTGGGACAGAGGGTTTTCAGATGGGCACATTGGAAGTAGAGGTCGCCAGGCAGGTGGTCTGTGCACATAGTCTTTGACAGTGGGATCTTGATGCCTGGATCTCTCTGTCCCTGGTGGGTGCTCACATGAGGCCTACCACGAGCTCAAGATCATTGAGATCTGATGCCTTGCTGGCGCCCTGGCCCACGGGGGAGAGGCCAGGAGGGTCACCAGGCAGGTTGCCACATTTTGGGAAATCCATTCTCCACACCTTTTAAGATTTCTTGCCTTTGGCTGCTAGTTAGTTTGCCTTGGAGTGCACTGGTGGGGCCGGAAGGAGATGTTCCTGGGGCCTGGCCCTGGCCACACGTAGTACCGGATATCTGAGGAACCACAGGGCTTGGGGGGCGGAGATGAGAACACAGCCCCAAGGTGTTTTCCTCGGTAGCTTCCAGACGCTTAGCCAGCTGACTGTGTGGTTGGTATTCTTGTGCTCCTCGACCCAAGCTGGGAAACTGGGAGGGTTGGCTTTGGGCATGTGGCTGCCAAGCCTCTGAAGGGCTGTGTTTTATATACCTCCTCTCTTCTCCCTTATACACGAGCAGCTCACATTAGATCTCAGAGGCTGCTGGGAACCTACGCAGACCTGGCGTGATCGTAGATGGAAAACCGACTCTCCCAGGTGCATGGTGCATCTGTGTTTGCTAGATGAAAATTTAGATTCAGGGAGAGTCGGGATTCCCCCTTGGGGCTGGCTGACTCTTGAAACCACATTGCTTCCACTCCGCCCGGTCACCTTGCCTGAAACACAGCGTCTATTCATCCACCATCCACTCCACTCGGTTGTGAGCTGAGCAT
Source organism: Alexandromys fortis (assembly GCF_014885135.2). Taxonomy (NCBI): domain Eukaryota; kingdom Metazoa; phylum Chordata; class Mammalia; order Rodentia; family Cricetidae; genus Alexandromys; species Alexandromys fortis. The sequence goes on along the minus strand of NW_026067953.1, from coordinate 8,076,494 downwards.
CCTGGGTGTGCATTTGCTCTCCCAGAGGGTGGTGGGCGGTGGAGACGGCCCTGAGTTCTGAACTCAGGGCTTGGCCAGCTGGCTGTGGTGACTGCTTGCTATTTCTCCTCCCTGTCTCTGCTCCTGCCTCCAGGGCTGGCGAATGTGGCAGGTGCTTAGTGCGGTGGCAGGTGCTTAGTGCGGGAAAGATAGAGTCCTCTCCTGGGACTAGGCAAGAGGCCTGCAGACAGGCAGCCCTCACTCCTGCAGGCTTTTCCTGGGGGTGCTGTCCACTGTTTTCCAGGGGGGCTGAGGGTGGCAGGTGGGTACTGGGGTCGGGGAGGCCTCTTCCTTGGTTTCACTTTCATTTCTCTCCTGCCACTGCTGTTTCCACCAAGCCGCCAGGCCCGGGCTGTGGGGGTGAGGGAACATCGGGACAGATGCCACCTAGTGCCCAGGGCTCTCTTTCCTTTGGAGTAGATCTGGGGATGGGTCTGACGTCCTAGGGACCCATAGCTACCTGTGCATAGCAGCCACCCCTGGGGTCAGGACGGCATTTAGAGCCATTGTTTGGCCACAGCGTGCCATGCTTGGGGCCTCTTAGGACCTGGGATCAGGGTTTCTTTACAGAAATAAAGCTTTATGGGCCTGTTGGTGTCTGGCTGGATGAATTCCTTATTGCCCTGTACGTCCCTGCCTGTCTTTGGGACGTGGAGAGGAGTCTCTTAAGGATGGAGTAGTTAGCCCTGTTCTAGAGTCAGCAGGCAGGGAGCTCAGATTCGAGCCTATCTGGGCTGATGCTACAGCTTAAAGATTTTGCCGGGGTGGGGGGGAGCTGGAGAGATGGCTCAGAGGTTAAGAGCACTGACTGTTCTTCCAGAGGATCCGGGTTCAATTCCCAACACCCACATGGCAGCTCACAACTGTCTCTAACTCCAGTTCCAGGGGATGTCACACCCTCACATGACCATTCATGTGGGCAAAAGCACCAATGCACATAAAACAAAAAAAATAAAAATTATTTTTTTAAAAAAGATTTTGCCAGGCGGTAGTGGGGCACAGGTTTCAGGAGACAGAAACAGGTGGATCTCTGAGTTCAAGGCCAGCCTGGTCTACAGAGTGAGTTCCAGGACAGGCTCCAAAGCTACAGAGAAACCCTGACTTGAAAACAAAACAAACAAACAAACAAAAAATTATTAGGTTTCTAATATTCATCATTGGATTCCCAGGGCCTGCTGCCTCCATCCTGCTGTATCCTTTTCCTCACCTTGAACCAAACTCAGCCACATGGTATTCTGTGTTCAGGGAGGTTTGGGTACCCAGTCCCTTTAAGTCTCTAGGGGAAGGCTGAAGCTGTGGGCTGGTTAGAGAGGCCCACTTCTGACTTTTGAAAATCTGCAGGTGCCCCAGTTGGTGGGGTGTGGTTCCTTCTTGGGGTGGTAGAGCTGTCATGGGCCACATAGAATGCATGGGGTCAGAAGATCTTCCTGTTAAAGCCACGGGAGCTGAGCTTCCTGGACACATGGCAGCCCTCTACAGAGCCTTGCCTTGCTTACTGCGTATGAATGGATGTTCACAATGCCATCCACTGCTCTCCGTCTCCGCGGAAATAGGCTCAGAAGGATCCCTTTCTGGGGTTTTATGGTTGGTCCTTCCAGTGTGTGAAATTTGAATGTCAGTATTGGCAACTCCATAGCCCACATCCTTGGCTATACATTGCTTGCCAGAGGGTGCCAGGTGCTGATTTACCTGCACTCACTCTGGTGAGGGTTCTGGGTCTGCCAAGGAGCCCTGCCAGCTGTCTGACGGACTGTCCTGTGGTGCCGAGCGTGTCTGCCCTGTTTGTAAATGCTGTTTTAAACTTTGGCCTGGGTAGATTCCAGTGTCCTTACCTGCCATGCCCTGAGCTCTTATGTACAAGGCTACGAGATCCACTGTCCTTGTTAACTTCTCTTCATGTGTTTTCTGGAGGCCAATTTTGGGGACCCTGGAACTGTATCCACTCGAGCTAGATCCTTAGAAGGTTTGTGAAACCGTTTACAAAGATCTCCCAAATCTGGCAGTCTCTTGGGACTGTTTCTTTGGGAGGGCAGTTCCTGGGCCTCAGAAGGGTGGCTGAGGGATTCCTATGTGTGTTTCTTTGGGACAGATGGCGTGGGTGGGTGAGGGCATCTTCTGGCCAGCCTCAGCCAGTGGGAACTGTTACACACAAGCTGACCTGAGACGGTGACTGCTTCCTGGAGCTTTAGCTCCAGTATCCTTAGAAGGAAGAAAAGATAGGACAAGGGAGGGCTGTAGCCTCAGAGGCCTCTTGGCTTGGTTCCTGTCAGACCAGGGGACAGTGGGCAGCTTGCTCCTTGGGAATCGCAGCCCCGGTGTTCCTCCTCGCTAGGTGACTCGGCTGTGCTTCAGTCCTCTCTGGGCCTTCATTTCCTCCCTGGTTGGACTTGCTCCTGGTTCCTGTGCATCAGAGGTATTCAGTACGTATAGACTTCCCTCCTCTCTCGTAGACCATAGACTAGCCCAGGAAGGAGCTGCCCCTCAGGCAGCTGCTTCACACGTGTCTAGGTAACCTTCTTCTGCAGGGTGAAGGGTGCTTCGTGATAGAGGAATATGGTTTAGGACCTTTGAACTATGAAGGTTTTGGCAGATGCAAGCTCAGAAGGGCTTCGTCTCTACAGCTCTGGAGCCCTCAAGTATCCTCTTTTGACCTGAACAATGCTCAGTCAGGGTCAGTTCTGTTTTTGGTCATTGCTTGGGGGCTGGAGAGCTGGGTGGGCCGGTGGTTTTCTCTGTGTACCTAAAAGGTCATGCCCCAACCTGGTCCAGCCTCTTAAAGGTCATCGACTGAAGGAGGTTCCCCATCAATTGATGGGTTATTTTTGTTGATGTTCTCAAGGTGAGTGGTATCCCTTGCCTCAATCTAGTGGTCTTTCTTTTGGCCTTGCTGGGGATTCTTTGATTTTGGGGTGTTCTCATGGGCAGGGAGGATGTGGCCGGTTCTGTGGGTGCCTCAAACTAATAAGTACGGTGAGTTGTGGGGATGGGGTGATGGTCTAAGGCGCAAATTGATAGTATGGCCAGTCTTGCAAGCTGAAGGGTAGATCGGTTCTGAGAGAAACCTGGGTGCTGTCAGGGTCCTGTGTTAAGGGGATGTGCTGGCTCTTGTGGTATTTGATTTGTGGAGAATCTGCCTTCAGGTATAGGTGAGTCCAGGACCTCAAGTGATGGTCCTTGCTGCCTGCCTCCTGTCTGTTTCCCCCGCTGTTATCTACCTCGTTAAATCTCAGGCCCACACGTGGTGTGGGGTGAATCCGTACAGCTGGCTTCTAGTTTGTACAGAGAGCTGAACTGAGTTCCTTAGTGTGTTTCCTCATTTGTCCCATGTCACAACCCTGTGAAGGCCGTGTTTTCAGTACCCTAGTTTCCTCATTGAACTTGCCTGGGGTCACAGAGCTTGTGGGTGTTGGAACTGGCTCAGAGTTGGCCTTGCCAACTCTAGAGCCCCACTGGGTCCTCAGATCCAGGTTCACGGGGACGGGGATTCATTGTGACCTGTCCTCCTGAGCCATACACTGTGTCTGAGCCAGGCTTTCATCCAAGGAGTGATGTGTGCTGGGTTGGGGATGGGACATTCCCACCATAAGGTCTCAGTGGTGACAAGGTGACCCCCAAAGAAGCTGCTCTTCCTAGAGGCAGTGGGATGAGGTGGCAGCCAGGTGGGGGAAGGGCCTCTCTGTTTCTGGGGTTCAGTTGCCAGCCATGTGAGGACAAGGAGTACTATATCAGGTCTGGGACTGTGAAAACCCCGGGTGAGGGCCTTGTATTTCACACACACTGTCTAGAGCCAGGACACTTCCTAAGGAGAAAAGGGTGAGCGCCCCCAAAATCAGAGCCCAAAGCAGAGCCTCGGGACTGGCCACTTGTGTCTTTAAATAGCTTGGTCCTGGTTTGTTCTATGGTCAGTCTACACAGATGTGGCCAAGGAGCTGGGGTTCAAGGCTGGTGGGTGGACATCCTTGGAGAGGGGCTGGAATCCTCCTGCTGAGCTCACAGGGTCTTGGAGAGGTTTCCCCACACCTCAGAGTGCAGGAAGAGGTTGCTGTGCGGACCTTGGGGTGTTGGCACTGAAGTGTTTTGGAGTAAAACAGTCCATGTGTTCTGTAAACACATCGGCCTGTTGCCATTTGGCTGTGCTCTGCTTGGGGAGAGTTGAGCTGTCTATCTGCCAGGATCCCTGAGGATCCTGTGAGCCAGGAGCAGCTGTGACCAATCAATTGGGTCATTGGATCCAGAGGGATTGCTGGTCTAAGAGGGGGGGACCTTGACCTGTCCGGGCCTCAGCTCCAGGGATGTGTCAACCAGGTCCTGGTGACTTGCTACTGAACAAGTCCCATGGGAGCTGTAGGAGGCTCCTCTGGGGACATTTCTACCCAGAAAAGTGGAGGCAGTGGTCACCAGGCTGCTGCTGGCCACAGACCCCAGCCGTCTCCCCACCCTTGTGCAGGGTGGACAGGTAGCAGGAGAGATGCTTAGTCCAATGGGGCCTGGCCAGGGTTTGAGGCCTCATGGTCCTTCCTGGAGCCAGGGGAAGAGGAGACCTGTTTGGAGCCCATCCCAAGGCTTGCTCAACCCCTATTGGGTGCTTCCACTGGGTGGCCCGGATTCCTAGGTGTGGACCTTCGTAGTAACAGCCAGGTTCCACAGCTATGTGGAGGATGTGTTGCAGAAACTCTGAAAAGAAGGGCTTCTCCAGCCCTCCTCGCTGCGGTCACCACGGACATCAGGACTTGCCTGACCTTTCTCCTTCCACTGGGAAGAATCCTCTTGGGCCTTGAGCTGCCCAGGAAAGCAGAAACTGGGGTCAGAGCTCAGCCCACTCTGCATTTGGCTGTGTGGGGATGTCACAGGTCCCATGTGAGGATCCAGCTCAAAGGTCCTGGGAAGTGGGTTCTCCTTCCACTAAGCTTCTGCTTAGCTGTGGCAGCCTGAACAACCAAAGAACCTTAGGGCAGGACCAGCCCTGACTTAGGAGGCCATAGGAGGTCATGAAGAAGTCATGAGAGGTCAAAGAGAGTCGTTGGTTAATCAGCTGATGAAGTCAGAGCTCTGGAAACTGAAACCAGGCTCAGTAAGTAGGTGCCTTGACCCATGCAATTCTGAGAAGGCTTTGGGGCCTGGCCCTGGCTCAGGCAGACTGGTTAAAAGGTCCTACCCACAAAGAAAGAGATGGAGTGGGGGATGGCACACTGACAAACCACCAGAAGTTAGGTGTGGTAGTCCGTGCAGTAACCTGGGGAGGTTGAAGTAGGAGTATCTCCAGTTCAAGGCCAGCCTGGACGATATAGTGAGACCCTGTCTTACAGGAAAAAAAGAGCAAGCAAGAGAGGGAGGGAGGGAGGGGGGAGAAAGGAAGGGAGGGAGAGAGAGAAAAAGAGAGAACAAACTACTGATGCTCCCAAATCAAATGGCACCAAGGTCTTGTGGGTAAAGTGGGTCCCCTTACACTAAACCAGTTCCCGGAGGAAGTTGTGTTGCTACTGTGTGTGTTTGTGTCCTCAGACCTGGTCTTTGTTTTTAGAAGCAAACATGAGAATGGACACGCATGCACTAATGCAGGCACCCGAGGCTCTTCTACATTTTTTTCTCTGCGTTGACTTTGAATTGTCGGTGCTTAGGAAATAACGCCAGAAGATAGGTTACCTTTGCTATCCTTGAGCAACACTGGGCTCTTGTCGGTCTCCTTCAGAGGCTAGACCTCCCCCAGGACTCACAGTGACCCTTTCCCCTTGTTTTAGCCAGCTTTGACTCCTGTAACAAATACCACAGCCTTGGGACTTCAGATAGATTCTGTCGACCCACTCAGAGACTCGAAGTGCGGGGAAGGCTTGCCGAGCTGGCTCCTGATGAGGGCTTTCTTCCTAGCTATAAAGGCACTAATCCCACGTGGGAGCCCCATTCTTATGATCTCAGCTAAACCTAATTCCCTAAGATCTGTCCCCAAATATTGTCTCATTGAAGAGTGAGGCTTCAACTTGTATGAGTTCTTCGGAAAGACACAGCCTTCAACGTGACCCCGCACTGCAGAGGGGCTCCACAGCCTGAGCTGGTGCCCTCCCTCATCAGGCTGGGAGGGGCTTCAGGATCTGGCCGTCACATCAAATGGGTTTCAGCTTCCAGCTGTGGGCATTTGGGGCTCCCACCGAGTTGATGGAGGTGGGTTCTAGCGTGGTGAATGGTATGATTCTGATTTATTCTCATCGAAACTTTTTTTCCCCCTAGCTGAAAGTGCGTTTGAAGGCTGATTGTTATTGTCCATTTCAAGATTGGTCTAGGGCAGGTGACTAGTGTGGCCCTTAAGCAGGAGGGGCCTGATCTTGGGCCATGACTCTCACCTGTCTTATGTTAGGGTGGGGAGCTGAGGCCTGTGGAGGGTTGAGGGGGCCCAGGAGGGACCTCATGTGGTTGGTTGGTGAAGACCCAGCAAGGCTGACTTCCTCAGTGCCCCGCCCCCGTTTCAGCAATGCTTCCTCCTCCCATTGGCTTGTGAGAAGGGCCCCAGATGCCCTGGCTTGCCCCGAACCCCAGTTGAAGAAGACAGACAGGTGTCATCTCCTCCCTGAAAAAAGAGCCCTCTGCAGACAGCTTCAAAACAAAATCTGAAGAGACTTCTCCCCGACGCCTGCCCGCATGTCTTTCTTGTGCGTTCTCTTTGGTGTGTGCTTGTCCTGGACGCCAAGCCATTGTGCTTGTAGCATTTTGGTTTCTGATTTCTACACCTGTCAGTGTAGTGTAAACAGAGTCCATATTTATACTTTACACTGTCTGTAACCCTGTCTTGCTCCCCTGACCTCTTCTCTCTTCCTCCCGCCCTCTCCTTTTGGTGTTGCTGCTGGCACATTAAGCACACGGTCTCTAATAGAGAATGTCTTGGTGACCAGAGATCGACTGGCCTCCCACTGAGCACGGCCCCCAGACCCATAGAATTCTCTTAAAATTTTTATTTTGTGGGCCAGGTATTGTAGACTTAGGAGGGAGAGAGGTAGGTAGATCTCTATGAGTTCCAACCTGGTCTAGACAGTGAATTGGATCCAGAGGGATTGCTGATCTAAGGGTGACCTTGACCTGTCCGGGCCTCAGCTCCAGGGATGTGTCAACCTGGTCCTGGCGTCTTGCTACTGAACAAGTCCCATGGGAGTTGTAGGAGCCCCTCTGGGGACATTTCTACCTGGAAAAGCAGAGGCAGTGGTCACCAGGCTGATGCTGGCCACATAGCCGGGGCTACATAGTGAGTTCCAGGCTAACCAGAGCTACCTACAGAATGAGACCCTGTCTCAAAACAAAACAAAAACCAGCCTAACAAACAGAAGTTTTATTTTGGTCAATTTTTATTATAAAAATTTCTAACATAGCCAGGCAGTGGTAGCACACGTCCTTAATCCCAGCATTTGGGAGGCAGAGGCAGGCGGATCTCTGTGAGCTCAAGGCCAGCCTGGTCTACAGAGCGATTCCAGGACAGGCTCCAAAGCTACAGTGAAACCCTGTCTTGAAAAACTTAAAAAAGAAATTCAAAACAAATAATAGAAAGATGAATAAAATTGGCACTGTTCCTCACTTCCCCCTTTAGTCTCTAGCAGGTGCTAACTTATGCCTGCTTTTATTTTATTTATATTTGAAGCAAATCCTGATGTCTAATTTCATATATAATTTTTTTTTGTGAGAAAGTATAAAACTTCCCAGAGGATAAAGTTAGTAGAGAATGGCTATTTCTAACTGCTGTAGAGTGGATCTACTTACTACCTGTGTTAGGCTTTGTTGAGCTGTAATCTTATTATTGAGTTTTTAGGGTTCTTATTGTTTTCTTGCCAAGGTAGATAACAGTACACACACATCACTATGATTCAAGTATCTTCCTTCATTTTATGATTCCTTTTAGTTAAATTAAATAAAGAAGATTGCTGGGTGGTGGTGGCACACACCTTAAATCCCAGCACTAAGGAAGCAGAGGCAGGCTGCTCTGAGTTTGAGGCCAGCCTGGTCTACAGAGAAAGTTCCAGGACATCTGGGGCTACATAGGGAAACCCTGTCTCAATGAGAAAAGGATTTATGTTTTTAATTATGTGTCTGTGTCTGCGTGGGTGTGCACACATGGAAACAGGTGTCTGTGGAGGACAGAGTTGTGAGTGTCCCGTGGAGCTGCAGGTGGTTGTGAATCTGTCTGCAGCTTTACTCTGGAGGCAGGTGGAGCAGAGAACAAGACTGTTAAGACGTTAAGGGGAGAGCCTCAGCTGGGACCAGGAAATGGACGACAGAGATAAAAGTCCGGGGGCAATCCCCACTGCAGTCAAGGAAGGCCTTTCCAACCACTAGAATTCTGGCTGCTCTCTGAGTAGTAGGAGAGGAATTAGCTTCAGAAAGGCTGGAATGGGGCATCCCAAGCCTCAAATAAGTTCTAAAGCCTGAGCTATGTCAGGGGAGCTGGGAGCTTGTGGGGGATGAGGTGATGTGGTGGAACAAGGTCTGTGAGAGGGGGGGCCCTGGAAAGGCCGGCAGGGCTCAGTGCTTAGGAGATTTCAGACCATGGAGTACCTGAAGGGCAGAGCAGCTAACCCTATGAAGCCGGCCGTTCGTGGGCGCCTGGTGCCCAGGCCCTGTGCATGCTATCCCTCGGGATAGTAGATACCAAATGAAAAGTCTCTCAGCATCCTTGGTCCTGCACACCCTCAGTGGGTGGTGCTGTCCTGGAGCAGGCCTCTCTCTAAGTGGGTGGAAAAGCCCCCTCTCCCTTGCACGAGATTCCCTTGCTCTCAAAGCAGCCTGGGCTCCAGCAGCCAGGAACATAGGTGTGTACTTGGCTTTTACACTTCCACAAAGCTGTGGCTTGCGGCACATCGTTGAGCTTCCCCGAGCCTCAGTTTCTACGTCTGGAGCATTAGAAAAGCCCTTCTGTTTTAGTCGCTGGTCTATTGCTGTGAAGAGACACCATGACCAGGATACCTCTTACGAACTTACCTAAGTATTTTCAGTTTTTGCGAAGCTGTTGTGAATTGGTCCCCCTTGCCCCTGTTTCTTTCTTAACAAGTTCATTATTGGTATGTTGAAAAACTATTGGCTTTCCATATGTTGAATGTTTACCCTGTTACTTTGATGAAATATGTATCAGACATATGAACTTTTTGGTGGAATTACCAGGAGCTTTTAACCAGGATCATGTTATCGACAAACAGTGGTTCTTTGACTTTTTCCTTTCTCTCTTACATCTGTTTGTTTGTTTGCTCTAGCCAAGACTGTGAGCACTATACTGACCAGCCGTGGTGTGAGTGGGTAGAGGGTAGATGGCGATACCTTTAGGTCTTTCCCACTAGCACAAAGTTAACTCTAGTGTTGACAGCCTACCTTTATGAGGCTAAGCCTTTTCTGCTTCTAGTTTCTTGTAGGCTTTCATCAGAGAGTGAACTTGCCAAAGTCTCTGTGTCTGTTGAGATGACCATGTGACTTATGTCCTTAAGTTTATTTATTTATCTTTCTGAGACAGGATTTCACTATGTGTTCAGACTGGCTTAGAACTCATGGTGATCCTCCTGCCTCAGCCTCCTGAGTGCTAGAATTATATAGGCCTGTGCCCCAATGCCAGGAATTAATAAGCTCTTGAATATGATTTGCAAGAAGTTCACTGAGGATTTTTGCATATGTAATCTTCGGGGGTGTTAATTAATCCTATAGCTTTCTATTTTCGCTGTTCTTTGGCATCAGGGTCATAGTGGCTTCGCAACTGAGCTTCATAGTGCTCCTTCCCTTTCTGTTCTGTTGAACAGTTTGAATGGTATTGGTTTTAGCTTGTGATCATCAACTCCCACCCCTCGCTGAGGGGCTATGGGTAATTGATAGGCTGTGGGAGGACGGAGAGTTAGTTTGCTTTAAGGGTATGGTACCTGGTAGGGCAACATCTTCCATGGCTGGACACACACCCAAGACTACATAGCTAGGACTAGCTGAATACAATGCAGTGGGGTTGGAATGGGGTAGATCTGGAGGAGCTGAAGGAGGGGCATGAGTATGATCAAAATACAGTGAATGAAATTCTCATAGAATTTATTGTGATTTTTAGTATTCTACTCCTGGTACCAACTTCTGTCTTAGCCATTGTCCTATTGCTGTGAAAAGACCATGAGCAAAGCAGCTCTTAAAAAGAAAGCATTTAATTGGGACTTGGCTTACAGTTTCAGAGGCTTAGTCTCTTATCATCATGGCAGGGAGTGTGGCAGGCATGCGGGCAGACATGGTGCTGGAAAAAGAGCAACTAAGAGTTTCATCCTGATCTACACGCAGCAGGGAGAAGAGACACTGAGCCTGCCGTGGGCACTTAAAACCTTACACCCAGAGGCAACCTTCCTCTACAAGGCGGCAATTCCTAATCCCCTATTCCTTTCAAAAGTTCATCCACTCGCTGGTGGCTAAGCATTCAAATACAGGAGCCTATGGGGGCCATTCTTTGTGTTGTTGTAGTTTTTGGAGACAGAGTTTTTTTCTGTGTAGCTCTGGCTGTCCTGGAACTCTCTGTAGACCAAACTGGCCTCAAGCTCACAGAGATCCACCCGCCTCTGCCCCCTGAGTGCTGGGATTAAAGGCGTGTGCTACACTGCCCAGCTACAGCTTCTTAATGCATACAGTGGAGTTGATAGGCATAAAGCCCCAAAACTTACCGCCTTGATCACAAGGAACGAGTGCACCGTTGAGTCCCCTTCCTGAATGTGGGTGTCACATAATATTTGACAAAGGGCATGGAGTCTGGAGGTGGCTTCCTGTCTTGGAACCTGACTGCCCTGCTGTGGTCAGGATAGAGATAAAGCAGTCCTTGCGTCTCAGGTCCAGTATGAGACCAGTTGAAATGTCCCTGGATAAGCCTGTGTTAGGAGCTGTGTCTCCTGGATAGCCTCTCCTCCCTAGCTGTGGCATTCACAGGCTGGCCCTGGGACTGCCCCAGACTCCCCAGTTGGCCCATGTTAGTTTCTGGGCAGGTGACGTTGGGGGCAGGTGATGTTGAGGATTAGTTTAATATTGGTTTTCTTTCTTTCTTCCAGAAGTTGCTTGACCATCTCAGATCCTAACTTGCTCCTTTCCCCAGGGGACTGTCCTCAGGGAGAGTTAGCCCTCTCCTACACAATTGAGGAAGTAAGGCTTCTCAGAGGAGTTGAGTGACCTCTTTTGGCCCCTAACTCCCAACCCACCCCATGCAGGGAAGGTGAGCTGGTAGGAGTATCCCAAAACAAGGAAAACTTGAGTCTGCTTGGAGCTTAGCTTTTGGGGCAAGTGTTGGAGTGAGCCCGTTACACAGTATCTCACCACCTCGGCTGTGGTCATCGTGGGCCTGGGGCTTTGTCCTGTGAAGAATGCTGCAAGGCCAGAAAGCCTGTTGCCCCTGGAGGGCAGCTGAGAAGACAGCAGGACCGGGGATGCGTGTCACTGCTGTGTGTGGCTCGGGCAGTGAAGTCTAGATGTCGAAGTGGCTGCCGAGATGGACTGGGGTTACTCAGGGTATCGTCCAGGCAGGCTCCCTTAGTGCTCAGAGTTCATGAGAGCTACAGAGTAGCCCCACACCTTCTCCATAGTGTCCCCACACCTCACATCCACTGGCCCAGACAATGACTGGGCGGATGGGACTGATATTGCCACACTGAGGTCTGTGTGCCCCGTCTGTGCTGAGAAGCCCAGAGTGGCGTTTTCCTAGCCTTCAGAACCCAACAAGGATCCAGTGTGATGGTAGCATGGATTTAGATTTGGTCAGACCTAGGCTGTATCTGTAGCACAAATTCTAGTAGGTCTTAATAATAAAACCCAGAGTCAGATATAGGGGCTAATGCTGAAGACCAGAGAATCAGAGAGAACTAGAGAGTTCTTTTACCTCTACCAATGCTCAGACCTAAGGGGACGAGGGGACGATCCTGTCCTCATACAGTATCTCCAGACTCCGTCTCCATTGCACGGAGCTCCTGTCTCCTCCTGCCTTATATTTCCTCTCTCTGCCCAGCCATATCACTCCTGTCTCCACCTCCCCAGTGCTGGGATTAAAGGCGTGGGATCCCAACTGCCGGCATCATCTTTGTAAGTGCTCTGTTTCTCTTTCAGATAGATTCAACCTTGTGCAGCCCAGGGTGGCCTAGAACTCACAGAGCTCCCTCTGCCTATCTCCTGAGTCCTGGGATTAAAGGCCTCTAGAGACTTAGCTCTGTTCTCTGATCTTCCAGCAAGCTCTATTTGTTAAAACACAAACAGAATACCACTATATGCATCTGTCTGCTTGTCTGAGCTGATGGCTGCTTAGCCTTCACCTTCTGCATTTGAGGACCAGTGACTCCTCTTGTGGAAGCAGAGTGGGAGGGGCTGGTGGCCCTGAGTGGTCGCTCCTTTATCTGTCAGTCCTCCTTCAGCCTCCACCGGTATCTTGAGCTATTCACCTCTAGCATACCCGTTTTTCAGATGGAGAGACTGAGGCATAGAGCACAACCTGGCTGTAGGAGGCAGGTGGTTGGGGAGGCTGCCCTTCTTACGGTCTGGCTGCTGGTAGCATTTAAGCCTATGAGGAAGAGAACAGGAGGAAGAAGGAAGATTGCCAGGTGCTATGTAGGGAAGGCCCTAAGCTGGATGTGTGTTTCTCCTCAACTGGTGGTGCTTTCCCGGGGCCACTGGAAGCACTGGTCTGGGTGCCACCTGGGTCTGGCCGGCTTCATTGGCTCCGTTCTTTCTGTCTGCATGGCGGGGCTTGGGCTGCTGGTAAAACATTTGTTGGGCCGATGCTGTAATCACTCTGCAAGGACACTTGCTTATATCTGCATTTGGGAAGCTAATTTTCAAGAGCTTTTTTTTTCCTTCCTAATTATGTGCAATCAGCCAACCAGTGCTCTTGGGATCCTCTATCCTTCGGCTGAGAGACACCTGCTTTTCTCTTCCTGCCTTCCCTTCCAGCTCTGGGCTGCCAGGACACCACAGAGATGAGAGACACAAGTAGGAAGAAGAATGGGGCCAGCTCTGGCACGGCTCCAGGTTGGAGGCTGCTGTCTGTCTTCCCCAGTAGGCAGAAGCTGATGGCGGAGCAGCTGATGGCAGGTGACTTCTCACTTTGGATATGGGGCAGCAAGTGACAGCAAACCCCGTTCAAATGAGTTTAAGGCAGAAGGCGAATTCCTGGATCCATGCAGTCTAGCCATAAAAGGACTGGCTCCTAAGGCCTCAAATTGTTACTTCTGTCCTTCCCTACTGTGGCCCGGCCACTGGGGATCTTTTCTTAGGTCCACTCTGCTACCACCAGCTCTTCCCTCTCGCTCCACCTCTGGATCCTCCTGGTTTTGGAAGCTGGTGCAGCCCTGCTCCAGTCTCTCCTGGTCCTACCCTGTGCTTATTTCAGGGTTTCAGGGCTTGCATATTTACCTGCTGTTTTTACTGTTAGGTTCCATTGGTGAAACTGCCTGGCACCTGGTCAGTCTTCAGAAGCACGGAAAACTTGAATGGTTGAATGAGACAATCTTAGTAGAAGGGGGCTGAAGGGAAAGCCAGCAATCACCCGGAGGACTTTATTTTGAGAAATCGAAGCTAATGGATCTGTTGTGAATTAGCCCCACAGCTCCCTCTTGAGCTGGCTTCTGACATCTGGGGTCATTCTTGCACACCCACTGGCTTCCTGAGTGGGTTGCAAGACCAGCTGACCGTGGCGTGGTCCTTAATGGAAGAGGTAGGGTCTGGAGCAGGCCTCTGGCTGATGGCCTCCACAGGCTCCTGGGCTCCATGGTAGCCCCACTCCTGCACCCTTTGAGAGGTCCTTCCTGGGACAGGATTTAGCGGTCGATAGGAAAGGGGTGTGTCTGCTGTTGGAGTAAAATATAGGCAGGTGGTCAGTGTGTGTGTGGGAACTGGCCTGTGGGTAGGGCACAGCAGACAGGGTGTGGACTGTGGGTGGGGCGGTGACATCTGTTAGGGGCCTCAGTGCCAGGTGGTAAGAGAAAGCTGCACGAAGGCATGATGAGGCAGGACAGCGAGGTGAGTCATGCTTCTGAAGTGGAAGGTCATTGGCACGAGGTGGCCACATAGGGCAGCAGGGAGGACCATCTAGAGACTGTCTGCTGGCCCACAGTACACAGGTATGTGCCTCTTGCATACGTTACTCCTGGTGCGTGGCAGCCATTCCTCCCTCTCCTTTCTTTACTTCTACTTGGAATAAGATATTCCTGTTTTTGCCATTTCTTCTGCACAGGGCCCTGGCTCTTGGCATTGCTGTGTTGGCTGCTGTGACCCCCGTGTCGGGCTTGAGGGATTATTGCAGATGTTTGGGGCCTGTTGCCATGACTCCCAGCTGCAGAGCCTGGCAGGGCATGAGCACTGGGAAGGAGGGAGGTGGGGGGCATGTGCCTGCCTGCTGCGAGCTGGCTCTGGAGCGTGACTCTGGCAGTGGGGTCCTCTGAGGCCTCCGTGTCAATCTCACCTCTTCCAGAGGCCTTCCCATCCGTGCTACAGTCGTGCGATGCAACTGATTTTTCTCTCATTAGCAGATGCAGAAGCCTTTGGAGGTTGGGTGGTATTCGCTAGATTTTATTTTTTCTTTTTCGAGACATGGTTTATCTCTGTAACCATCCTAACTGTCCTGGAACTCGCTCTTATAGACCAGGCTGGCCTCAAAGTCACAGAGATCCGCCTGCCTCTGCCTCCCGAGTGCTGGGATTAAAGGCATGTGCCACCACCGTCCAGCCTATTCTGTAAATTTTTGTCCTGTCATTTTTCCCATGCACCAGTCTCCTCTCCTGACTGGAGGTATCTAGAGCCTGCTTGGTTGGATTCCTCTCTGCACAGGACACTCACCTCTTACCAGACAGTCATTTGCTCTGAGAGCTAACCACCTCTTTTGTGGCTTAGTAGACATCTGCTTTCTCATCCCTTTTGTTTCTTTGAAGGTTCCTTTTGCTTGGAAAGTCAGCCTTGTGCTGAGGGACAACCAAGGGGACCCAGGCTTATCCTGATTCTGGACCTTGGATGCTGCAGGGCATGTCCAGGCTATATATTCCCAGATGTTTGAGGCCAGTCACACCTTAGGAAGTGTCTTCTGTGCCCTTGGTAGCCTCAGTTAGGGCTATTCCTCAGATGTGGAGGACTCCCCCTTGTGAATCCAGGCTCCAAGAGAGGATTTTAGCCAGGCTTGGGGCAGGCTTGAGCCAGCTCTGTCCTGAACGCTTCTTCTCCCAAATGTCCTTCCTAGCAGAACTGAGCTCCATACAGCCAGGTATACAGCCCCATACAGACCACGGTACATGGCTGAGTTTGAGAGACAGTGCTGAATTTAGACCACGGCTGTGCTCTCTGCTTGCTCCCAGCCTTGGGCAAGCATGTTAATGACTCTGAACTTGGCACTTGAGTGTGTGTTGGTCCCATGCAGCGGGGAGGCTATGGGAGTGTTCAGTGTATGAGCAACGCCTGGTACTCACAGGCACCTCCTTCACCTCGTCATCATCCCCTCCTCCCCATCCCTTCTCTCCTGTGGTTTCAGGGAGCAGGCTGAGTGGGGATGAGACAGCCCAGGTACTGCAGGTGTTGGCCTAGCATTTGGGTCATGCCCAGGCCTTCGGAATCCTCTGGAAACTGGAGAGTCTCAGACAGCAGATCAAGTTGCTACTTTTTGAGTTGAGGTGCTCAGTGCATTTGGGATAGGGACTGGGGCCGGGTCCCTACACCCCCAGAAGAAGCCTGACTGGCCCCTGCAGGGCCTGGTGTGCCTGGTGCCGGCACAGTTTTAGGTTCCAACTGGCTCCGCGTTCTGAGAATCTGTTACTACACACACAGCGCTTGGCGGAGTCCAGGGTGGGACCTGCCTCTGAGCCAGGAGTTGGGTGTGGCTGGCCTGGGCATCTTTCCTTGACCTCAGTGTGACCCTGGAGTCAGGATTGTCAGCCTTCTTCCCAATTCATAGCCCAGGTCTGAGGCCTGGGTTCTTAAGTTTCCAGGGTCCCCTTTCCAGGCCTGCTGTTCTCATCAGGGACCCCGGAAATGCTCATTGACCCTGTGGGTACTGTGTGAACCTGAGTGCTAGTTTCTTCTTCCCTTGGCCATCTAGATTCCCTTTGAATTTGTGGGCAGGTTTTCCTCTGTCTCCCCACCGTGGGCACTTCAAGGAAGTGTCTGGGCGTCATAGGGAGGCAAAGCCGCTGAACGAAGAAACCTTGGTGCTGTAGCCGATACAACAAGGTGCCTAGCAGAGGTGGCCACGTCCTCCTGTTCAGAGGGCAGGGTGTCATCACGGGGGTGGGGGTGAAGGGATCCCGAGGCGGGGAAATTGCCCTGGATTAGCTGAGTAAACCCAGGGCAGTGACCAAGGTCCTGATAAGAGGAAGAAGGAGTGCCAAAGAGAGGAGATGAGGCAGTATAGTGGAGGCCAGTCAGTGATGTGGCTGGGAGCCAAAGAGTGTGACAGTTTCCAGAACCGGAGAGGACAGGCCAGGGTCGAGTCCTCCCATCCTGGGAAGGGAGAACAGGCTGACCCACATCATGGAAGGTTCCATGGGTTCATTTATTCCCTGTGTGGATGGAATGCTGTGTTTGTCCACACTGCCCATCTCAGGCTCCGGGGTGACACTGCAGCCCCAGAAAGCAATTTCGGGTCAAGGTCACAGCTCTCTGTGGCCAGGCGGGTGTCAGAGCTAGGCTTCTTGTCTCTCTACTGTACCACAGGCCAGTGCTCCTTGGGATTTGCCATCCCGAGGTGCCTGAGGTTTGGCAGTAATTAGACAATTCTCTGAGATGGGGACAGGGCCCGCTCTGGCCCTTGTTTGATGTAAACCCTCAAGTGCCTCCTGCTGCTGAGGCTAGTGAGGACGTTGGCTCAGCTCGGGCCCCCAGGGCGTACACAGCAGCTCCTGGTTTGTACTCCCCCACCTTTCACGTGGCAAGGCCTGTGGCTTAGGTGTTCCTCTGGGCCAGGGTTCCACAGAGAAACCCAGCACGTGACGGTGACAGTTGGGTGGGGAAATCTGTGTCCAAGAGAAGCTTCTCTCCCCAATGTCTGTGGCTTCAGGATCCCCTCTGGTGGTCCTGTGACTAGGGGCCAGGTTGAGGGGTTTGTGGTTGCTCAGGAGGCAGTTTGGTTACGGGTGCTCAGCTTTTCTGAGCGTCAGTGCCTTGCATGCATGCTGCATACATGCTGTATGCATGCTGCATACATGCTGTATGCATGCTACATACATGCTGTATGCATGCTACATACATGCTGCATGCATGCTACGTCCAAGCAGCACTGCTGTGTAACAGCACAGCAGGTGTACCCTGAATGCTGCTGTTAGGAAAGTGTGGGCTGATGTCTTCCTTTTAGAGTCCCTGCAGCTTGCCTTGCTCTCCAGGCCGAGACCAGGCCGGGATTCTTGCATTCTTGGGACTGAGAATTCTGCATCCAGGGAGCAGGCTGCATTGCAAGCCTCAGTAAGGTCGGCTGGTAGCCAGGTTGGAGAAGGCCTATGGGTAGCTCTTCTTAGAGTCCGTCCCTCCCACTTGAGGGCCCAAAAGATTTCAGTTAGATTTTCTTTACTTTAAAGAGGTGTGTCAGAGCTTTGAAGGGTCAGGTCTGATACCTTTGTGGCTCACCCCAGCCCCATTCTGATTCTGCTCTGGAAACTGAAGGGTGGGTTGCATGGGCACTGTAGCCCCAGATGCCTCCTTTTCCTGAAAGAGCAACAAGGGTGAGTCACTTGCTCTGCCAGTGTGGGTTCACTAGGAAGAGCCACTTCCGGGGCCCTGGCTTGTTCAAGGTCCGAGGGGTTGATGAGTCATGTCGCTTGTCTGTACTGAGAGAAAATAACACCTGGGCCTGCCTGCCTCCCTTGGGCGGGGCACCTAGTGTGGGCAGGGTCTTCAGGATGCTGATGTTCCAATTAAGGGAAGGAACCCTCCTACCCCCCATCCCATAAATAAAAAAGGACATATGGCAGGTTTCAGTTTATCTGGTTTGTCTCTGGTGCTGTCCAAACAATTCATATGTTTGTACTGGCTTTAAAATTCTGTTCATATGTTGTCTTTATATCGGGCCATTTCAGTTCCTGGCACTGTTAATAGGAGGAAAATCCAAATCACAGCGCAGTCGGCAAGGAAACCGGGATTCCAGCGAGGGAACAGGCAGGCAGGTGGCTCCAGGCTGAGCCTGGTACTGTAAGTCTGGGAGGTGGGTGCTAAAGCAGCCTTGAACTTGCTGGGCAGGGGCTGTGGGCATGGAAGGCCGAAATTAAGACCAGCTTCTAGGTCCAGGGCCTCACCGTCTGCAGCCATTGTGCCACTGGTAGCGTCAGCTGGCACCGTGGCTGAAGAGCAGATGTGGGCCAGGCTGGGTGCCTTAGAGAAGGGGGCCCTCTGGGGAGGGGCGAGAGAAGGATCTGGTGTTACTGGCTGCTCATCACCTTGCAGGCTGCATTCTCACACGCGTGTGGCCTGGACTTATTAAAATTCGGGGGCGTGGAGATAGGGCATACACCTGCTCCCTGAAGAGCAGGTGTCAGTCAGGACAGGCTAGGTCAGGCTGCAGGGACAGACGTTCAAGAGGGCAGAAACGTCAAAGGCCTGGCTCAAACTCATACAGAGTCCACTGTGGATATGCCTACTCCATGTTCCTTCGGCAGTGGTTCAGTGCTGTGTCCTTTAAGCCACTGTGGTCTCTCTAGACACTGCGGTTACTTTAGATCAGGTAATTCTGTCCTGTCCATTACAGAGCCCTGTCGTCCAGATGCCTGGGACATGCTTCCAGTTGGCAGCGTCCCCTGTTCTCATGGATGGGGTTGGGGGAGGCCAGTCTCAGACTCATAGTCTTCCTGCCTCAGCCTTCCACATACTGGCTGTGGGTCCTCCTGGTGATTAGCCTCTTCCCAGACTGGGACCTTCTCACCCTTTATGTCCTCAGGTCAGGAGGACTAGTTGGAGGGTCTGGTAGTCACAACAGAATGCTGTTTCCTGAAGTACATGCCAATTCAGTTCATGTTTCGTTAGCCAAGGCAAGTACTGTGGGCGTGGCTGAGCAAGATGGGCATGAGGGATAGGCTGTTGTGGCACTTAGGCATCCAAGAGAGAGGGCTGCTGCTGTGGACGGTCACCATCCTGAACCTAGAGCTGTTCCTCTCCAAAGGAGGGACCGTCCTTCCTCTCTGCAAACCGTTAGTTCCTATTCCTTCAGGGTGCACTCTCCCTGGAGTTCTGGGGAGGGGCCCTCCCGTCATTGGTGTTCAGCCGGAAGACAAGATTATGAGTTTGAGTAGACTTCTGCCCCAAACTTACTAGTGCAGATTTTATCAAGAAAGCGAAAATTGACCCTAGGCACAAGCTTTTTAATAACATATAAATTATTAAACTTTTTAACTCTTATTGTTCCCTTTCCCGTATTGTTGAAAGTAAATGAATTTGCTCATGACAAAAAACGAGCACGTGGCTCTAGGTCATCCACTGCTGTGCTGTTGTGGTCCTCCCTCCCCCACTGAGCACTGTAGCCTGGGCCCCTCTGACCTGCCTTCCGAGGACCCAGATGTTGACACTGTCCTCCAGTCTCAGTGTCTAATGTGACCATCGTGTGACCCCACCATGGAAGGACTTGGGAGCCCACCTGATGTTCCATCCACCCGCTGTCAAGGATGCAGTGAAAGAGAAGTCTGCCTCCTCTCTAGCCCCTCCTCCCAGCTGCCCTTGCCCTTGACCTGAAGCCTTGCTGAGATCATTTTCTTGTGGTACTTAGGATTCATTTCGTGTGCACAAGTACCCATTCTCCAGGACATTGCTCTCCACAGAGCTGTGTGAGGCACCCGGGGTTTCTGCCCCCCCCCCCCCAGGCTCTCCTGTGGCCTTGGAGTTGTCCCTCCAAGGTCCTGCCTGCCTGGTCCTCTGTGCTGCCTTGTGCTGTTTCTTCAGTGGCATCTGGCTTCTTGGTGGCGCGTCTCCTTTCACATAGTCTGCTCTGGTCTTCTGCACTCACGGACGGTTTGACAGCTGGTGTCCCGGAGCCTGCAGCATTCATATACCTGTGTCTGGGTGATGCGGTGGGATGGGGGAGTCACTCCACAGCCAGATCCCTAGTTTCTCTCCCCTCCCCTGACTTTCATAGTCCTCTCTTCTCCCACTCTTTGGGGTCATGATTTCCTTTCTGAACTTTCTGGTTGCAGTAGGATTTCAGAGTCTACACCTCGGGACTTCCTGATGAAGAATTGAATTGAGTCGGACAGGTTATTTCCCTTGAGGTAAAAGCAGTAGGAGAAATGGTTTCTATGAACCTCCCTGCCTCGCCTCTCCTCTAGTCCACAGAGGGCTTAGGGGCTCAAGATCTGTTGCCCAGAGGATGAAAGTTTTTCTTGCCTCCCTGGGGTCATGTCCAGTTGTGTAGCACCAGTTTGGGAAACTTCCCTGAGCCTCTGAGCATCATCCTGTCCCAACTTCAAGTAAAGGGGTAATCTGGGCCCCTTCTTGTGGGCCTGCATGTTGCCAGTGAACAGTGAAGGGCCTGTGGTGTGTGTGCGTGTGCATGAATGCGTGCATGCGTGTGTGTGTGTGTGTGCGCACACGTGTGCACTTGTGTCCTGAGGGGACACTCTAGCAGTCCCCAAGTCCCCATTTGTCTTCCCCCCTTTCTTTGTTCTCCTTCCTAGAGCTCTGAGCTGGATGACCTGCTGGGGCTCTTAGGGGAGCTTGGCTTCTTTGTAAGATTTCAGTCAACCAGACGTTCTCAGTTGCTTTCTTGTGGTGTGCATCCCATCTGTTTTAAAGTTAGAGACCTCCCCATCTCTTCGAAAGGATTGGGGTGATGTAAAATGAGGCCCGATGGGAAGTGACTACAGATGTCTCAGCAGGTAAGAACCACATGTTGAGATCATCTGGATATGAGCAGATTTCCCCTTGGGAATCTTGACCATTGGGAGACTAAAGGCCGTGGAGAAACTACCAGGTGTAGGTGATGTGTGCCCATGACATCTGCCTTTCCCATCAGGTCCATGTTTTGTTGAGATTTGAGAACCCACCTTGAGCAGCTTTAGACTGTGTGACCTGGGCCAGGTTCCCTCCCTCAGGACAGTAGCTGTAGTTTTCTTCTCTCTCCAGTTGTGCTGGAATGATCTGGGAAGGAGACAGGTTCTCAGATTGCTGAGCCTCCTCCTGATGTGGTATGTCCCCTTGCTGTGGGCACGGGTGGCCTGAGGCCTTGCTGCCATGTATCTGGCCTGTGCCTTGTGCGGTCATGGGAGCAGGTGACGCTGGCTGTCATTCCGTCAGCAAGAACAGGGAGATGGAATGAGAACCCCAGTGCTATCAACCGTAGCATTCTCTCATTGGGTTCTGTGGGGCCAGCTTCTGTTGGAGCCTAGGGCTGAAGGGAAGGTTAGCCACATGTTTCCTCTAGCTGACCCAGATGGTCACAGTGGTCCTCAGCCCTGCTGTCTGCTGGTTCCTCTCTGGTACCTCAGGAAGTATTTGCTAAGCAACTGGCGAACATGTAAGAAATGAGGACGTTGACCTCAGCTGAGGGAGATCCTGCCTGCTTCCTGAGGCTGTGAGTACCCAGACTGGCGGTGGCATTTCTTGTGCCAGGGCTGGGAGCTAAGCTGCTTTTCCATATTTATAGCTCTACTGGACAGCAGCCCTTTATGGGCAGCTGTTTGCAGGTGGGCACCAGAACTTGGCCAGGGGCACAGTTTGTAATTGTACTCAGTCCCCGTTTCAAGGAGTCTAGGTGAATGAACTGTAGGTCCCCCGTCCTTCCTGGACCCGTCTTCTCTGGGCCCTTTCCTTGGTAAAATACACACATGGGCCGCTTCAGTCCCTGTGGGCCTGGTTTCACTCTTTCTTCCTGAGTGACAGCAGGGGCTAAGGGCTGGAAGAACGGAATCCAGGTTCATGGGTGTGTTGTGTGAGTGTGTGTGGGAAGACTCGCGTGAGCTGAGTCCTGAAGGTTGGGGATGGCAAGTGCACACTCTGGAGAGGGATAAGACAACCCTGTGCGCCAGACCTCAGGGAGGCGGGGGGCCTAGCTGGGCTTGCAGTAGGAAATGCGAGGCAGGTCATTGAAGGAAGATAGGTAGCCAGCAGGGAGCCTTAGTGTGGCACGCTCTGGAAAGATGTTCACATAACCCGCTAGCTCAGATGGGGCGAGTGAGATGAGTGTGATGGATAGTCGGCCGTGGGACTGTGTGGGAAGGTGGTGGAGAAAGATGGAGGACGCAAAGCCCAGGCTAATTCCACAGTGAGAGAAAACATATTTGTCTTCCCGAGTCTGGCTTATTTCATTTAGCACAGTGATCCTTAGTTCCCATCTGCTTCCCTGCAAACACCATAGTCGCTTTCCTCTTTACAGCAGGATGTGTCTCTTCATGCGTTCCTCTATGGGCAGAGCTGCAGTCTGGTTCCATACCCTGCCTCGTGTGTGAATGCGCAGCAGTAAACATGGGCATGCAGGGTCGTCTGTGGTGTACTGACAGAATGGAGGGGTAGATGAGGGGAGGAGGAGGGGAAAGTGCAGCCTCCATTTACAGGTAGTGAGGGCAGTCGGATATGCGTGACATGGAAGCAGGAGGGTGGGGAGGAAGGTGACCAGCGAGGGGCCGGCATGAAGAAGGAGTAAGAACAAAGGATAGTGATGTATATGTATTAAGTGTCCTGGTGAAGCCTGTTTCTTTGCATGTTAAGAATTAGTAATAAACCAGGCGGCAGTGATGCACGCCTTGAATCCCAGCACTTGGGAGGCAGAGGCAGGCAGATCTCTGTGTTTGCGACTCGCGGATCTCTGTGTTACAGAATGAATTCTAGGACAGGCTCCAGAGCTACACAGAGATACCCTGTCTTAAAAAACTAAAAAATAGAAAAAGAGTGGCAAGTATGGTGGTGCACGCCTTTAATTCCAGCACTTGGCAAGCAGAGACAGGTGGATTGCTCTGAGTTAAAGACCAGTTTGGTCTCCATAGCAAGTTCTAGAGCTGCACAGTGAGTTCCTGTCTGAAAAACAAAACAAACTCAAACTGAGAAAAATCTTGGAGTTTTGTCAGGTAGCATAAGCACCCTTCCCCCAAACCCAAATACCTCCCCCAACCAAGTTAAGGGTGAGAGGGATATGGGTTCCCTAGAGACCAAGGATGGTAGGAAGGGCTAGATATGGCCAGAAGTGGAGAAACGCAAGGGGGAAAGTGGCTTAGCTGGTGCAGTAGGCAGACCCGTGGCCCAGACCAAGGCGTTTGGATCAAGGTGAATGTTTTGGGGATCTATCTGTGATAGTTGAGGCAAACAGGGAAGCCTTGGGGCTGTCCAGGCCAGAGGTCTTACTGCTGAAGACTCAGCCCAGCTCTGAGTTAGAGGGCTCGGGAGACTGAGTTGTTGTCAGCTCTACAGGACTCCAGCCCAGTTTCCCTGGAAGGATACTGGGGGCTCAGGGCTCAGTAACCTTGCCTTTGAAAGGAGGTTCTTCTAAGGCTGCTGGCCGGAGAGGCCTGAGCGTTGAGTGTGCCGCTCTCTCGGTCAGTCCCACTCTCGCTCTCGGCTGGCTGTGGGGGTGGTCTGGCGAGGATGCTTCTGCTGGCTGCAGTAACACCTGTCTTCTTTGTTTTCTCTGCAGGAAGCGAGGGATAGAGGTCGTGCAGGTGAGTACAGATTGCATCTCCATGTTTCTTCTGTCTGGTGACCTCAGCACGCTTCTTCGTGAGAGTTTGGGTGGTCGGCCGCTTTTTATGGGTGCCTGGATTGTGACATCCCGTGGAGATCTGATAGCTTCTGTCCCCAGCTGGGTACAGACTCAGGCTGGTGGCTGCCGGCATTTGGAGAGTTTACAGTGTAAGGTATAGGCAGGGCCGGGAGTCCTGGGGATCATGGCACTTGGGTTGGTGTTAGGAAGGGCGAGGGGACAGTAATGACTGGCTGTGTGTCCTGCCATCCTGTCCTCTGCTCAGTCTCGGGCTCTTTGGCTGGAGAAGGAAGAAGGCTGGATGGGGGGGAGAATGAGCGATGGGAAGGGAAAGAGAGTACGGACAAATGAAGGAGGGCCAGAGAAGAATGGAGGGATGGCCCTGAAGTGGCTCTCCAGGCGCCACCACAGCCGCCTCAGGAAAGTCGGCAGGTTCGCTCTCTCCGAGAGAGCTTGGGCATGGGATTACCTTTTGATATTCTGGTAAAAGACCTTGGCCCTTATGGTCATGTCTTTCCAGGGATGGTGGAGTGGTGTTTACCTCCATGTAAGCCCAGAAATACAGACCCACAGTGAAGGGCAGGTTATGACAGGTGCACCAAGATGTGCCTGGTTCCCTGTGTCGCCTTCACTGTCCCTGTCCAAGATGAACCTGACTGTCCTGGTTCCAGGCTGTCTGTCCTCTCATTTGCTTTGATAGCTGTATCTGCCTGCCCTGCAGAGAGCGGGTCACCAAGGATGGGGACCTGACCAAGGCTGATGGCAGACATCTAAAGGAAGCTTCTAGAAAGCCTGCTGCAGAGTACTTAGAGCCCTTGTTTGTTCAATTTCAGGAGGCCCCTGTTTAGCAGCTGTAGGAAAGGGTTTCCCCATCCAGACAGGCCCTTCCCTGGCATGCCTGAGATCTCTATACTCTGGCTGGGGGTGGAGCGGGAGCCTGGAGTTGTGATTTAGCGGGTGCCAGGCAAAAGGGCTCTGAAAGCCTTCAAGATGCGTCTGTTGTTCATTTGGGTGATGATTTGAGGGGAGGAGTGGTGGCTGGGGACAGAGTGAAGCCAAACCGGGTACTTTCTACTCTGGCCTCTAAAAGTCCATGGCGAAGCCTCTCCCCGCACCTCCTCCTGGCGTCCCGGAGAGTCGCGAGAACTCTGAAACACGAACACACCGAGGGAGACTCTGTAAGAAGCTGGAAGCCTAATACCTTGGCTGGGTTTCCTGAATCAGCTGGGCTTTTGTGTACCACATCCCAGTGTGAGGTAGGCAGGGCGCCAGTCACTGGGTTAGGTGAGAGTGAGTTAGAGGATTAGGGGGACCATGCCCCGCCCCCTCAGCATCCATCTCCTTTGTCAGGTCCTGATTTTATGGGAGGAGGTATCTCTTGTCGAGATGAGGAAACTGAGGTTCACGATGTTGTAGCCTTTGGAGACGACAGTTGCTTGGTGGTGAAGTGAGGTTGAGGTTTGTCTGGTTTGCTCTGTGGTCATCTTTCTGTGTTAGTGCATGACCGGTTTACAAGCTACTGCCCTCCTGGTGTTGCTGGTCTTTCGCTGTTGTCTAAATGGATAGGACTTGGGTACAGGACCTAAGCATGAGGAACCTGGGCAAGATCCTGCCTGTTTATCCAGGTCCCGGAAGTCATTTCTCTTCCTGTTATCTCTTGGCAACTGCAGCAGCATCAGTGATGGACATTTATGGGGACTGTGGTGTACCCAGGAAGTGGCCCTTTGTTCTAAAGGAGCTTTGGTGTGTAACCTTTCCCAGGCGTGGGTGTGCGCACGTAGTGTGCAGCAGCGAGAACTAACAGATTGCCTCAGCTACTCCCGCCAGGGAAGCATCTCTGGAGACGAGGAGCAAGGCGGCCTGGGCTCAGGTTCTGGCTGTGTGGTGAGCCTGCCAGTCCACATGATGGGGCAGTCGGCAGACCTGTCCCAGGATCGTGGAGGACTGAGTCAGTCCAGGTGACAGGCCTGGCACTGGGCCTGGCAGGCAGAGGCTGGTGCCCTGCAGACCTGTGCCCAGTGTGGGACCACAGGACATAGCCCTCCGTCATCAAGGGAGGCAGCAGGTCGTTGTAACCCCTGGCGGTAATGACTGGAGGTGGATCCTTTTTTGCTAGTAGCAAAAGTGAAAGAGGGCCCAGTGGAGCTGGCTGCTGGCTGGCTCACGGGTGATGATTCATCTCCCCTCCCCGTGAGTTTTAACACTTGTTCCTATAAAAACTGAAAACTGGAGGTAGAATTAAAACTCTAGCAGTTGGGAAGACTCATCTGTGGTTGCGGGAAATGACTTTTTAAAAAGTCCCATCCATCTCCTCAAAGTTGCACGTCTAATAAGTTTTCTTTTTATGCATATCATTTGTTTTGAGCATATGTTGGTCATGTCGATCAATTACCAATAATGATTTAGTTCGGAGGAAACTTGTGCTGTATGTGAGAACTTTATGACCGTACAGAAAGCCTTTGAGGGGGGAACAATTATGTATATAGCTCAGCAGTGTGGTAGAAAAACACGTGAGAAACTTTCCGTATAAAATACCCCGACAGCTTAGCCATCTCCAAGGGAAGAGGATTGGAAATTAGTATAGAAGAAAAAAGGGCAGTGTTTGGTTTCGAGCTGTCTGAGAAGGCCCTGATTATGTAACCTGGAAATAGATGACGGTGGACTGCAGATCACCAGGGTATTTAGACCACGTTGGACCATTTAAAAGAGAAATAGTAACAGTTTTATTTTCTAATGTTAATATTTACATCGTGTTGGATATGACATCCTCTGCAAGTATTTAAACTTACGGGACATTTCAGATGTCAGCTTAAAAACGTACCGATGGAGACCGTTTTAAACATTAATTTTGGGGTTTGGTTTGAAGGCTGTTTACATCTCAGAACCAGGTACTTCCTCAGACAGGGATGGCGACAGGCCATCGAGAGGCTCTGCAGGTCCTCCCAGGGGGACTGGTGAGCTGTCCTTGGCTGCCTGGCCTCTCCTGATCTGATTTACTGTGAGTTCTGCCACTCTCTGTTCAGGTTAGCTCAGGAGGGGGAGGAGGCTGCCCGTGTGCCCCATGTGGTCTCTCAGGAGGAGCAGGAGCCTGCTTTGTGTTAGTGTGAGGCACTGGGCAGGACCCGAGGGTTGAGTACAAGGTGAGGACTGAACAGGCATTGCTCTCTGTTTGACAGCCTGGACACCTGTGTGGGCCAGTCTACAGTAGGTGACGAGGGGCCCAGAGGGGCAGAGATATTGGGACCTTCACCCCATCTGTCAGGAAGGCTTCCCGGGAAGGAACCTCACTGGTGGGGGTTAGTTGTGTGCTCTATCTCAGTGGAACCTGTTTGAGAGGCATGGTCCAAGCCCACAGACCCATCAGGGCTTGCCTACCTCCCACCCCCCCAGTCTGAAAGGTTCTAACATAGTCAGATAGATGCTAAACTGGCCAAGTGCTAAGTAGGGAGCGGAGACAGCCTCTGGGGACGGAGGTTACTGGATTCAGGGTGGGTCTTGGGCTTCTCTGAGGGCTCATTAGAAATCCTGTGTTTCTTTGGTCCGGTCTGTGGCTAGTTCAGGAGAGGCGCTTTTCTCTGCAGGATTTCATTACCCCCGAACTCAGTGGAGCAAGGCCCGAGAAGACCCTGCCCACCTGCAGCTGGCGTGCTGGCAAAGCCCCTGCCCCAACAGAAGCCTGGATTCCACCCCACGGGTCTGTTAGCCTGGGCTGTTATTTTCAAATGCAAATGAGTAAGCCACAAGTGTGAAAAGTACAGTAGCCAATTGTAGATTCCTCCTTCCAAATTCTTGGCAGATTCAGACATTGTGAAACCTCGTCTTGGGGCAGCCACTGTTTGCCAGGCTGGCAAGTAAGTTTTCCCCAGATGGGAGCAGGGCCTCTCTCTGAGTCCCTCCCGAGCCATCACCCACTTGAGATACTTAATTTATTTTTTAAATGTGTCTGGGTGTTTTGCCTGTACCTATGTCTGTGTGCCACATGCATACAGTGCCTGCGGAGGCCAGAAGAGGGCATTGGATATCCTGGGACTGGAGCTCAGATGGTTGTGAGCTACCACGTAGGTGCCAGGAACTGAATGGGGTCTTTTGGAAGAGCAATCAGCCTGCCCTCAAAGCTGGCAGACATCAGGCGTCCAAGGAAAGGCAAGCTGAGTGAGAAGCAGAAGCTAGCCGACCATATAGCTCTGAGGGGGCCATGTGCTCAGGATTGGAATAGAACTTTGTGCTGTGCCGGTGCAGTTCAGGGGTGGAGGTGTAACATTGGAGTTGAGGGGCAGGCCCTGTGGATGGAGCAGGCTCTCTGTGGTGGGTTAGGGGCACTGAGGGGATGAAGCAAGGAAGGTAGGCGGCAATGGGAAGGCCCTGTAGAGGAGGTGACAACCTCTTGATGAGGAGTGATTGAGGCCTAAGTGTTATGAGACATTACTAGGTTGGCATCATGGGACATAGAATAGCCTGCATCCAGACTTGGAGGCTGGGAAAGGTGTCTGTTGAGGATTAGTAGTCTAGGGAGATTGGGCTTTGGGTCCTGAGAGGGTGGGCAAGAAGCCGAAGAGAATGGGAGAGTCCAGATCACCAAGGAGCTGGGTGAACTTTGGTGGGGGCAGCATCTGGGCACTGAGGGGCATCGGATAGGAAAGAAGTGCACTGTGGTTGAGGTGGGGAGAAGAGCTCCCTGGAGGGCACAGGGAGGTTCTCAGGAAAGAGCAGGTCTCTAGCAGGAACCTGGGGTTACAGCCTGTCAAGGGGAGATGCAGGCTGGCTGTAGTTACTATGGCAACAAAGGGCGGTAGGCCAGGTGGCAGATGTGGTACCTGAATGGGTTTGAGAGTGAGGAAGACTGAGGGGTCCGCCCCCAGTGTTCCTTGTTCCTAGGTTCCAGGGTTCCAGGGACAGGAGGAAGGACATCCAGGGAAGAAAGGACGATGATGACAGGCAGCTGTGCTGAATTCAGGGGACAGAGTTCTCCGATTCAGCAAACGTTTTTTTTTTTTCATTGTTTGGTTTGGTTTTTTGAGACAGGGTTTCTCTATGTAGCTCTGGAACTCACTCTGTAGACCAGGCTGGCCTTGGACTCAAAGAGATCCGCCTGCCTCTGCCTCCCTAGTGCTGGAACTAAAGGCGTGCGCCACCACTCCCTGGCTCAGCAAATGTTACTCGTAGAATGTTTTTGCCTAGTTTCGGGTGTATTTTAATAGGTTTATTAAAGGTACAGATGGGTCAGCCCAGGTAGGTTTCCTCTGCTGTCTTATTCTCTCCAGTGTCCCCAGTGCCAGGCCGTGTTTCCCGATGAAGGAGGTGCCGTTCCTTTAGCTCTTCCCTTCTCCCCGCGCTCTGGAGCTCATTTCAGTCTCTTTGGGAAGCTTCTGGTCACCCCCATTGGAAGTAGTGACTTTCTGGGGACCACCTGACCACAGCTGACCCTCAGCAGACCAGTACCTCCAAGGATGGCCACCACAGGCCTGGGATGTTGGCGTTGAACAAGAAGGTTCATGCGGCCATCAGAGGCCAGTAACGGACAAGATCTGGCTCTCTGAGGAGGTCTAAGCCTGGGCCATATTTTCTGCCAGTTTGATTTCTGGGTGTGGGATTTCAGCTTCTTCCTCTTTAAAAGAGGTCGATACTTGGCACCCTGACAAGTGCTGAAGGAATAGGAGTCACTTTACGTCACCTTCGCAGTGAACACGGTGGCCTGTGAAGGGGCAAATGTGTTTTGGAAGAAGTTGGGCTGCCTCACCAGAGGGAACTTTTGAATTTCTAATTATTAAGGATTTTAGCTTGCCAATTTTTTAAGACAAATTTTATGTGTGTTTTTTTTTCAGTGAAGGTATGAATTATTTTTTTATAAATGCAGAAATTATTTTCACTCAGCTACTTATTTGGATATGTTAAGTAACAAATTTATGATCATCATTATGTTTTTTTTTTTAATAATGACACATGGGGTGGAAATGTTATGTAAATTAGTGTCTGTTTGTACCAGGTTTTTGTAGCCATAAAAAAAATTCTTATTTTGGAAGACCTTTAATAGCAGCACGGTGGAACAAGGGGCAGGCAGATCTCTGTGAGCTCAAGACCAGTCAGGGTTACGTAGTGAGACCCGGTCTCCATAAACAGAACAAAACAAAAAAATCCCATCTTGGAAGACAGTGTGAGAACATTCTAAAGATGGCTGCTGAGTGGTGTTAGCATTTGCCAGGCGGCTTCTGTTCTAGTTGGGGGTGTTTGTGTGCGTGTGCATGATTGTGTGTGTGCGTGCATGAGTGTGCATGTGTGTGCATGTGTGTGCGTGTGTGTTTTGCTGAGGATGGACACGTCCTAGCAAATGCCCTGCTGCTGAATTACCCACCATGCAACCAACTTTATCTTAGCCTTGCTTTCCCAGGCTTCCTGGAAGGGACGCGTACAGTCCTGAGTGGTCCTGAGTGGCTAGCAGGCTTCAGCTCTGTCTAACCTTTCTGTTCTCCAGCCTCAGACTCACTGAGTCACCAGGAGAAATCCTTAGAACAGAAAAGCTCTGCTTCCACTGTCCAGATGGGAGAAGGTGGCTAGGGAAGCAGGCTCCCTGTGCCTGCCTTGTCTGCATTCACAGGCATCTAGAACCCAGGTCTTCCTATGCTATGCTGAACTGAGCTGGGACTGGGCGTCCACAGGATCTACTTGCCCCTGGTCTGCTGTCAAAACTGTCCTTGAATGGAGTGTGGCAAGCAAGTGCGTCACATGAGACCAAAGAGAAGCAAAAGGGAAAACAGAAAGGGATGGAGGGAGCATTTGGAAGAGGCAGAAGCAAGGGTATGTTGGAAGGTGGACTCCAGTTCTGGGGTGAAGTCACTATTCTAAAGTGGTTCTTGAGGTGCCATCCACCATTACTGGGACTGTGGGAGGCTTTGAATGCCCCAGTCCCGTCTGAGTCTGTGATCTTGGTGCATCCTGCAGCTGGAGACATTTTGTGCAGAGCGTATGAAGCCACATGGGACTGGGGCACGATTTTGGTGAGCACAGGGGCAGACCTGCTGCTAAAGGAATGGTGTATTGATGTGACAGCTGTCACAGTCGCAGGCAGGAGGCATGCATGCATGCATGGTCTTCTGCTTACCTCCAAACAACACCAAGTACCTTGTCTTTCTATTGAGTAGGAAGGCCGCATCTCCCTCCCGAGCCCCACTGCTATTTCTCTGTGTGCCTTCAGAACTACTCAGGTATCCTCCTGCCTGCAACCCCTCCCTGCTTCTCCTGCAGATGGAACTGCCTCTTAATTGTTTTCCTGAGGCTGGAAGTTGATGGTCTGGGAAAGCTGCTGGGTCCAGCCTGTGCACTGTGCTTGCAGGATGGGTGAATAGAGAGTCAAGCTTTGCTTCCCACAGACAGTGCCAGCCCTGGTTGGTTAGCATAAGTTCTAGATTCTTCTCGCACTTCTGAGTAGCGTGTTCATGTTGGATGGATTTCTAGAAGTAACCTTACCGAGTTTGAGGCATTTAGACCCTAAGGTGCGATGGTGGCACGGCTTGCTTGCATTCTGAGTGCCCCCACCCACAGTGCCTACAGGCTGTGCCTTGGGCCAGTGTCTACCTCAGTGTCCCTCATGCCTGGGTCTGTACTAGAAGTAGGGCACTAGGCAGCCCAGGGAGGCCCAAGGCAGTTCTAGGATGGCTTGTGGTCACCCTCTCAGCATCCTGCCTCTGGGTAATGACCTTGATGGAGCACACCTTTTGTGCTGTGGCATAAAGATCCATGTAAATTTATTCAGGTCCTCATATATAGTTCAGATAGGCTTATAAAATTGTCATTTTTGTTTTAAATGAGGAAACAGAAAAGGCAAGTAGTTGCCTCAGGTTGTGGGGAGGGGAAGGAGGAGAAGTTGTTGAAGGCAGTCGGTAAGATTCTAGTTTTGTTTATTATCATGTTTAAAGCTTTCTATTATGGGAAAACCACACAGCATTCCAAAGTTGGGAGAGCATAGCCTAACGCGTCTCATATGCCTTCCCCGGAGCTTGCGTGTGTCCACATATGGCCAGCACCACTTCAGGGAGACCTCCCTGCCGCCAGGTTTCTACGCTGTCTCAGTGTCCTGTCACATCTAGAGATGTTTCTGATAGAGACTGAGACTTGGCCTGCCCTCCTGGGAAGTCGATTGGAAAGGGTGGGCTGCCAGGTGGCCGGGCTGTATCCCACTCCTCCTGCTTCTGCCTCTGCCTCTGCCTCTGGGAGGTGAGGAGGGGATAGTGCCCAGCTGTGGACTCTGGGCCTTTGGAGTGGCACTCAGACATGTGGCTAGAGCCACTGGCCCAGAAGGCTTGTTTGCCATGATACCTCTATAGGAGCGCTTGCTGTCACAGAGAGAGGTGGCCATAGCAAATGTGCTTTCCCCCAGCGATTAGCTGGGATTATAGACACATGCCACTACACCAATGAATTCAGATTATTATTTTTAAAAAATTATTTTCAATTTACTAGGTGTGTTTGTGTAGTGTGTGTGTGTGTGTGTGTGTGTGTGAATGCAATGCTGGTGTGCAAGGGAGTGCTTGTAGAGGTCAGAACCCAGATCTCAGGAGTTGATTCTCTCTTACTGCCTTTGTGGAGTTGTCGGGCCTGAGCATAAGCCCCTCCACCCACTGAGCCATCTCTCAAGTTCCTTAATTAATTAATTATGCTATATTTACTGAGAGCACACACGTGTGTGTATGTGCATGTGTGTACGCTCACTTACATGTATATATGTATGTGTGTAAATCAGGGCCTTAAGTAACTGGGACTGGCCTTGAACTCTGATCCTCCTAAGTGGAGATTACAGGTGCGCACCACTGTACTTGTCTTGCGTTTGCAAGGTTAGCCTTTTCCACATTAGTGTAGGCTGGCTCAGGTAGTACAGTGTCCTCCACGTTGTCACCTGACCCTTAGACTCCACTGCTGGCTTTGTGTCTTTCAAAGCCAGTGCTTTTCTGCGGTCCCTTGCCTGCACTGGGCCCTTCTACTGCATGGCTATTAGGTGTCCCTTCTCAAACAAGCCCCGTGTTGTTACTGTTTGCCATTGTGCCAGGGCATAGAGTGCAAGGGGTCAATGAAACCCTTGTAGTTGATCCTTGCTCCAGGAAACCCAGCTCCAGTCCCAGCCACATGTGTGCCTTTAAAAAACACTGTACAGAGCCCTAGTGTCCCTGAGTCTCCCTGAGACATGCCCTGTTCTCCAGACATTCTGCTCTTGCAGCCGGCCACATCCGCCCCTCTCCCATCCGGTGGGCACACGTTGTTTTGTCAAAACCAGGCTACAGTCACCAGCTCCTTAAAGCCTTCTTGGGCTTTCCCTTTCCAGGGAGCTACCCCGAGCACCCAACCTTGCAGGCATCTGAGCTCTCTCATCTCAGGGTCTCATCAGGGTAGGGGCTTTCCCTGCCCTTTTCTGTAAGTTCTTTAGGAACATGGGTCACGTCTTGTTCTTCTGGGGGTTTTGGCTGCCTAGTGTACATTCTGGCATTTAGGAGCATTTTGCCAAGAAATCTTTGGAAACCAGCAGGAAACTGATTTAATATTACAGAAATATATGCCTGGAGACCGTCCTCACTGTCTTATTTCCTCAGAGTGGTCACCATTGCCTTCTGCTTTCCTGTACTTTACTAACTTACTCTTTCCCCCTTTCCCTCTGGTTCTGTAACACCTATTTTATGCTTTCAAACTTGAGGCTTTCAGGGTTACCACGCTGGTTGTGGGGAAGGTACCTTTCATTGCTGGGGATAGTGGTGATGCATTTGTGTGCCATGGAAGCTGCGTGATCTATACTTGGTGGAGTATGTAGCCTGCTGTTGGGCGAAGCTTGCTGTTGCTTTTCTGGGCATGGGCTGATGTATGTTTGGCATCATTTTCAAAGATCTGTCATTTGGGAGACTGATTCCAGAAACGCTGGTGGGTACCAGAATCCCTTGTAAAGAGCATATAGTGTTTGCACGTAACCAGTGCACTCCAGCCGTCTCTGGCTGCCTATCACATCTAGTGCAGTGTAAACACGATGTCGGAAATAAGGAATAAGAACAAACATAGTCTGTTTGTCGTAAGCATGCTTGTAATATTTCTTTCAAATATTTTTGATCTGAAGTTTGGATCTCGGATACAGAACCTTCCAGGCACAGAGAGTCAACTGCATACATGAACTGGAAATAATTTTCTTTCTTTAAAAAAAAATTTTTTTAATGTGTTTGTTTGCCTATATGTATGTATGTACACCTTATGCGTGCAGTGCTTCTAGTGGCCAGAAGAGTGCATAGAGCTCCCTGGATGTGGAGTGACAGATGATTGTGAACCACTTTATGGGTGCTGGGAGCTAAACCCAGGCCCCCCTGCAAGAGCAGCCTTTACTTTTAACCATGGATCCATCTCCTTAGTCCCCATTTTCTCTCTTCTTTTGCAGTACTAACTTGTGAGGTAAATTACCATTTAATTGCTCTCGGAAAGGGGTGGCTGAGTTTTTGCATTCTAGAGTGGCAAGGTTTCCGGTATTTTGCGTGTTTAACTTTTTACCTCCTCCTCCCAAGGAAACTCTAGTAAATAAGGTGGTGACAGGCAGCGACAGGAGAACACCTCCGCTATGAGAGCACACGGGGCAGTTCTGAGCCTCCTGGCAGCCAGTGCGTATGGGAAAATGGGATTAGTTACCATGGTGAAAGTCCCCAGGAGGGAGAATAAAAACCTTGGATAGGACTTGGGTGCTGGCACATGCCTATAATCCCAGAAATCAGGCGGTGGAAGTGGGGGAGATTGTAAATTCCAGGCCAAACAAACAAACAAACAAACAAAATGACAGGCTCTTTCCTCTGCACGTTGAAGAACCACGTAAGTGTTACCCAGAGGAAGTTTTAACCTGGGGAGGAAAAGAGACTTAGAACAGAAATAGGAGACGGTAGCCAGAGCCCCTCTGGTCCCAGCCTCACTCTCCTGCTCTGTCTGGCCAGCTGCAATTCTCCAACGTCCTGCATCTCCGAAGCTCTTCTAGGGGGACTGGTAGGATTGTATTCAGCTGTCAGTAGGGGACTAGAAATGTCAGCAACCAAAGAAAACACGATGCATTTGTCTCCCACTCTAAAGATGCCAGATATAGGCAGCACAGAGCGGTGGGGGCTCCAGAGTGCTACACCATTGTCTGTGACATCCCACCCTCGCTGCTGGCCTTGTGTGGCTTCATGTTGTTGGAGCTGCGGTCACGTTTGTTCTCACTCTGAGCGGAGGAGGCAGTGTGGGAACAGGCCCCCACCGAGCACTCACCCAAACCTGTTCTCATTTGGTTGCCTTCCCAGAAGTCCCTGTGTTACTGCTTCTGCCCGTGCCTGGGTCAGAATCAGAACTGAGCCACACCTGGTGTCAGTGGGCAGGCAGGGAGTATGATGTTTTCACTGGGCACGTTGTCACCTCCAGTGACCTTAGGATGCTGTTACTGAGGAGAACGCGAAGGCGTGGAATGGGCTTTAATTGGTGAGCCTCCTGAAGATGAAGCTCACTGGGCCTCTCTCTTAAGACAGGACAAGTTACTCACCTCCCCGAGTTTCCAACTCCTCCCCTGTAGAATGGGAGTATTGGTTGACGACTCACTCTCATGGTTTCTAAGCATTGAGATAATGCCAAGTAAGTGGGCACAGAGCTTGATATGTGGTTTGTCTTGGAAGCAATAGTCCAGTACCGTTTGCAAGTGCTAATATAGTTGTCATTAGTGACCTGTAGAAAATGCAAGTATAGGCCGGGCGGTGGTGGCGCACGCCTTTAATCCCAGCACTCGGGAGGCAGAGGCAGGCGGATCTCTGTGATTTTGAGGTCAGCCTGGTCTACAAGAGCTAGTTCCAGGACAGGCTCCAAAGCTACAGAGAAACCCTGTCTTGAAAAAAAAAAATACAAGTATAAAGTGTGTGTGTGGGGGGGAGGGGGATGAGCCACAATGAAGGGATCAGACACACTGGTCACGTCTACACTCTTTTCAGTTTGCTCAGAGTAGGGATGACCAGAGATGATTCTCCATAGTGGTCCGATTTGTGGTCTCTGCTTCTATTTGACAGCCCAGATCTCGCCCCTTTTTAAGGGTGGATGCTGTGTGGTCTACAGTACCTTTGAGATAGGAATGGGGTACATTAGTGGGCAAAGGCTGATTCAGTTCTTTTTCAGCAATGATAGGGTGCAGAGATGTGGATGCTAGGCCCTAGTTTCAAAAACATCACTTTTCCCCAAACCCAGCATACCATTTATGGTTCTCTGGGGAGGTCCCAGGGAGTCCCAGGCACAACAGTTAATTGCCTTTTCCAAAGGGTTTGCATATCTGGAGCTATAGCTTGGCTCTGCCTCTCTCTCTTGACTCCCTCGGGAACCAGAATGGCCCTTCCTTCTCCACAGATCCCAGATGCTGGGTATAAGAGCAGGCAGGGAAAGCCTTTCTGCAGATGCTCTGGGGACTTGAGCTCTCCAGCATCACTGTCTGCATCTCTCTCGCTCCTCTTGAATTTTGTAGAATGGCTATAAAGCATGCCCTATAAGGAGATGCCGGCTTGCTGGGGCC
The DNA here is from genome assembly GCF_014885135.2 of Alexandromys fortis. Taxonomy (NCBI): domain Eukaryota; kingdom Metazoa; phylum Chordata; class Mammalia; order Rodentia; family Cricetidae; genus Alexandromys; species Alexandromys fortis. The sequence continues at coordinate 8,040,333 of NW_026067953.1, read as the reverse complement.
CAGCCAGCAGCCGCGTCCCAGAAACTTGGTGTTGTGGGGCTTAGTCATCCTCCAGAGCTGCTCAGGAAGCTATGCTGATCCAGTGGAAATGAGGTGCAGGGCCTGGGCTGGGACCTTGTTCAGGGCATGAAGGGACACCCTGAAGGAGACAGCACTGGAGTCTGGGAGCTGAGACATACCTGTGGAGGAATTCCAGAATGCCTTTGTCATTGGGCCGTACCTTCGTGAACCAGCCCTGTAGCAAAGGGATAGGCTCTCTTTGCCTTCCCTTGCTGGCTGCTTTTGTTAGTACCCCTTTTAGGCAAGACTCAGGCTTCCCATGTGGAGCCACCCTTGCTGTGTGCTGCCCAGTGAGCTAGCAGCGGAACTGGGTTGGGTTTCAGAGGAAGGTGCTCCTCTGTGTCTCACTAGCCACTGGCTAGGATTCACCCGTAGTTCCAGCTGTACCCTTTTGTAGCTGTGCAGTTCTGGGCAAGTGGATACACCCTCTCTAGGACCCATCGACCAGATGGGGGCAGGCTGAAGCTTGAGATGAGGCAAGAACAGATGGGAGGAACTTGTGTATCTCAGTCCCACTGCCGTGAGGCGGCTCAGGAGGGCATGCTGGACTATGCTGGGCAAGGACTTTTTAGCAGCTCATCTTCTACCAATATGACTCTGGTCTTATGAAACCCACCCATGGCTAATTGAGAATTTGGCTTTGACTGGTGTGTCTCGACTCAGGTGGGAGAGGGGTGTGGTTTCCTGGTGTGGAGGAAGTCCTTGGTTTCCCTCCTCCCATCATTCCCAGTGTTTGACAAGGTCAGTGGAAGCCAGGTTGGGCAAGGATGCCTCTGGGACTGAACTGAAGGCCCAGGAATAGGGCAGAATCAGCCTCACGTTGGGGAGGGTGGTGGGGCACACAGTGATTGAGTTTGGGAGACTAGTGGCCTGGGCTACTTCTCAGCCCAGGCAGCAGAGCCTAAGAGAGTAACATCTGAAACTATTGGGTACTTGCAGGATCTTCTGGGTCCATCACTCAAGGGGATTCTGCAACTTTGATATCTGTGACTTCAGTGTCTTTTCTAAGCCAATGGGCATAGGGACCCTTGCCCATCCATATTCTAGGAAGATGAAGTGTCTTAGGTCCAATGGCCGGAACTCAGCCTTGACTGTAAGATAGGGAGTCCCTGCAGCTGGACTGTTAGTGGTCCCCTTTGCATTTGAGACAGCACACAGCTGCTGTAGGATCAGGGCTCCTCTGGAGCTGCCTCTGTCTGTGTGTTCTGACCTTCTAGACTTTCTTTAAATGGCTTTCTAGAAGATCCATAACGTCCTATGTGGCCTAGAGGAGCAAAATCCATTTCTTCGCACTCCAGGGATCCAGTGGTCACACGTCCTTCAGTTGTAGAGACAGACTGTTCATTGACACACTTTAAACAAATTATGGCCCAGATCCTGTAATCTGTTCTCACAGGGCACCTCTGCTATATCTGTCTGTTGTGGTTATTTGATTCTCTAGGTGGGTGCTGGCCCTAGTTCTCCTCTGTTGCTGTGAGTGTCCAGCTCTCATGTTGTGGGGGCGGGGCTGTGATAGTTACTGTGTATGCTACAGAAATAGGAATATTTGTTGGTGTGTAGCTTGTTAAAGTAACATATACTTCCTAGGGGACACATAACCTGGGCATCTGGGGGAATAGTGGAGAGTGAACACTGTTTTGGATGCCTGTGTCACGTGTGCTACCGGGATGGACGTGAGACGTGCTTCTCTCTCCTCCTTCCTGTGTCACTCACAGTCTAGCTGCTCCTCTCTGTCCCCTGGGGTTGGCAGGTTGCAAGGCAAGGCGTGAATGTGGACAGGGAGGGGGTGGACCAGGGAGGGGTGGTTGGCTCCCTGCAATACTCTTGTTGCTGGAATTTACCCAGGACTCATTGCCAGGCCCTTGGCTGTCCTGTGAGACTCTGACATGACCAAGCTCCTGACTTACTCTCTTCACCTGAGGCTTTGGAAGATGGATGGCCGTATGATTACATTGTAAAGATGGCAAGAAGGGTGGTTACGGCCTGATCTTGTCTCCTGCCAGGACCATGTGGCACCTGCTCTCTCCCATCTACTGCCAGGTGATTAGCCATCACTCTTCTGAACCTCAGGTCATGATCCCTCTCCCCACTGTGCCTGACAAGAATGACCTAGTGCACACCTGTGTCTACCACAGAGAAGGCCTCAGGTCAACACTATTGGTTCCCTGACTGCCCCACAGCCTATCCACTGCCTTTGCAGTGTGGGCCGCCCTGGTTGCCTCTCTGTAAAGAGATTGTTCTGTCTCTTGGGTCCCATCTTTGTCAGCCTTTCCAGAGCTCTGACTCTTCTGAAAGTGAGGGATCTCCCCACGGAACCATCCCTCCCTGTTGCCCCAGCCTTTTATCTTGAAGCCGTGTTCACACTGCAGAATCCTGGGATCTTAGCCCTCCACCCTGTGGGTGATGAATGTGTGAGAATTTCTTGATCTGCTCGAGGCTAGCCCCGTGGAAGATCTCAGCAGGGCGGATTGCCCGAGAATTCAGCTAGCTCCCCGCATACAGCCTCACTTGCGTGTGATATTTTTGTGTACAGCGAGTATACATTAGGTTGTGTGCATGCACGCAGGAGCTTTGGGGTTGGGCTGACCTGCAGGTTTGCATCTTGCTTCTGACCTTGCCTGGCCTTGGGACCTAGTGTCAGTCGCTGTTCCATTGGCTGACCGCCACGTTCACGCACACCTGAGTTCCTCATCCTTGCCTTGCTGTGGTCCCTGTGGCCTGGAGAGGTGTGAGAGTGCGGGGGAGGAGCAGGCACATGCTCACTGTAGCTGCTCTTGGTGTGGCGGCCCAGGAGGCATTCCCCACCAGGCCAGCTTTTAGCCTCACATCATCATGCTCCAAAAATGCTCGCACACAGTTTATTTAACTTTAAGTGGGGCAAATTCTGAAATGGGTTGTTTATTGTCAAAGTTGAAATTTTAATTTCTCATAAATTCCCCACAAATTGCTGTAGTACATTTATATTTATTGAATCTGTCAGGGTTGTTTGTAGGACTGAAGCCCGGGCTCCCCGTGTTTGTGGGCCGTTGCCACAGCGACACTGGGGTCTGAGGCTCTGAAGCAGAGGCCTTGCTCTCATATGGTTAGAAGGTTCTGGATTGAGCTCTGGGTGGAAAGTATTGCTGTAGCCAGCTCTGGCTGGGGTGAGCTATTTAAGATGCCAGATTGTGTTTTAACTTTGTTCCTCTTGTCTGTTTCCCTTTCCCTCGGGGTGCTTTGCCTGTCACCTCATTCTGCTCTCCCAGCTCTTGAGGGATGCAGGTTCCCCAGGAACCCGGCTGTTTTTCCACAGAGACTTCTCACTGTGGGCATGGTGAGGTCCACACCTGCTTCACAACCTTGGATGACCTGAGGCCTTGTCCCGTTGTTACCCTACCCTGTAGTCTTTCTAACTCCTTTCCCTTTCATTTTTATCTGCTAGGAATGGGTTCTGCCCCTCAGCTTTGCCACACCCACTCCAGTCCCAGTAGCTGCTTGTACTGGCCTTCTCTTTATAAGAGCTTTGGAATAGGCAACCATAGAGCTACCACTGCCATGAAAGTGTCCCTGTTCCCTGAGACCAGGTCAGGTGCAGTTTCCAGAGCACCTCACCGAGCAGGCTCTCTGCCTCTCCTTCTTCACTGCTCCTCCCCTGAGTGGGTGCTCTACCAATCTTGTGGGTGCTCAGCCACCACATGGTGATCAGGAAACCCGAGGCTGGACTTGTCCCAAGGACCACTGTGCTCTCTCTCTGTGTCCCAGGGACTGCAAGAATGACTGAGGTCCCTCAGCTTCAACAGAGGCCTCGCTGGCAGCAAGGTCTGTTTGATGAGGTCAGAACCTTGGGCCTGGCCGTCTCTGGGAAGAAGGCCTCTTAGCAGGGAAGGAACCCGAGGTACCCCATAAGAACCCTCGCTTGTGTCTCTAGCTATCCAGAGCTTCTGCTGCCTCTGTCCTGGGCAAAGCAACACCCAGGGAACATAGCAAAGAACCCTGTCTTCCTGGAGCACACATGGATTACAGGGCAAGAGACCGAAACAGTAATGAGTGTGGGCAAAGTGTGAAGATGGAGACAGGAGAAGCCCAGCAGGGCATGGGGCTCACTGGGGTTAGAGAGTGTGGCTTGGTCAAAGCTGAGCACAGGCTACCCTCTGACTCTGTGGTTCTGCCATAGAGAGGGGGAACTGGCTGCTCTCGGGTGCAGCACCTAGCTGAGTCTCACGGATGAACCTAACAAAGGAGCTAAGCTGAGAAGTGTACTCAGTGTCCCCCCCATGTAGGTGAAGGTCGTGGGGAGGCAGATCTGTGCTCTGGAGGTAAGGGGTAGGCCAGAGGTGGACCACCAGGGGGGATAGGGTCCTGGGTGGGTACACAAGACAACTGCATGCATTTGTGTCTTAGTCTCGGCCCGGGGTGTCCACTTACACTACCCTTTTCCTTTTCCCCCTCCTTTTAAAAGGTCCCCGTTTATTTCCATGTAGTACTGGGAGTTGAATCCGGAGTGCCATTCTTATCGTATGTTTATGCTTTGGTAAAAGGCTTGTAGAGAATAAAGGCAAGACAATTCTTGGAGGCAGAGCCCGCTGCTTTCCGTAGTTTGTACTCCTAGGTTCTCTGAAACAATGGTTGTCAAACAGCTGGGACCAGCAGAACAGGAGTGCCCTCTTCCCAAGGCTGCTTGCTGGGAGGGTCTCTCTGCTCAGCAGGACCCAGGCTTCCCATAGAAGTCACCTGCTGGAAGCCTGCAGCCTCTAGGCATCCTTGCTCTCAGCTTCTGTATTCGGAGCCTGGTGTCTGCTTGGGAGTAAATGAGCCGTATTTACAGGATGAGGGGATCCGTGTCCCAGTGACTTCTGCTACTTGGGGAGCGTAGGCTCCGTTTCTGGCTGGGCAGTACAATACAGTCCCCCCTTGTGATTTCAGTCCGGCCTCCGGTTCAGAGTGGCTGTGGCAGGAGCTGAGGCTGTCCCTTTGATGCTGCATTCCATGCAACAGATGCAGGCGCTCAGACCGCTGTCAGGCATTCCGAATACGTAAGCTGCGTGTGCCGTGTGACCCTGTGCCTGGCTGAGCCTCATTCGAGCTCAGAGGTCAGACCAGTGCACACCAGCACTGGCTCAGGTTCCATTTCCAGGTGGGCCCTAATGACCCCATGGGGAGTAAGTCCCCAGGCTGTGCCAGGGAGAGATGAAGGCCACACAGGAAAGAGCTCGTCAGATTCAGGATGGGAGCTTTCAGGGAAGGTATTTTCCTGCCCTTGTTTTCTTCCACCTCATCCTTCTTCCTTTAGCCACCAGGTTGACTTTCTCTTCCTTCCGCAGGTTTCTCTGAGTGCCCATGCTGTTTTACCTGTTTTCCTGTCTAGACTCCAGGCATTGGTCCAGGATCCTCACACAACCAGAATTACAACCACCTGGGAGATTGCTTTATTTATTTTTCAGTTTTTAAAGAAAAGATCTTTTGTTAGCATAGGCTAGCCTCCAGTTCATTCTTTAGCCAAGGATAGATGGCCTTGAATTTCTGAATCTCCTGTTTCTACCTCTGAAGTTTGGGGAGTGTGGGTGTGTATTACCACACTCATTTTATATGGTGCTGGGGATTGAGCCTAGGCAGACACTCTCCTGAGCTATATCTGCAATCTTTGACCTGGGAGGTTTAAAAACAACATGTAAATTTATTTTAGCAGCATTTGGAAAGACAATGCAATATGTAGTTGCCATATCCCTCCTCTGTATACATCCTTCACTGCCAAAATCTCCCCAGAGTGGTGCATTTGCTGCAGCCATCGAACCTTCTTGGACACATTATTGTCACTCAGATTCCATAGTTGGGATCAGAGTTGCTCCCGATGCCGTGCCTGCGACATGGGCAGTCTGCAGTGACATGTACCTGCCATCTTGGTGCTGCACAGAGCACCTCCTCTGTCCTGAACATCCTCCATCCTCCAAGAACATCTAAAGAAGCTTTGAGGGGAAGACACTGGTAGAGTGCAGCTCTCTGGGGTGCATCCGGACATTGGAGTGCCCTGAAGTTCTCAGGAGGCTCTGACTGCTATGCAGCTGAAGAGGGGGCACGGGTTGAAGCTGTGGTTCTGAGTTGAGGGTGTGTCCAAATGCCCAGAGTGTACATTCAGATTGGTGGCCAGGCTCACCCATGCACCTGCAGATGGGTGGGGTGTGTGTGTGTGTGTGTGTGTTAAAATATGTGTCCCTGTCTGAGTCGCCCTGCTTGAGGACAGTGTTGAACAGTGATGGGGAAAGATGAACTCATGTTCTGCTTTCTCTCCAAAAGAGACCATATTGACCCCCGAGTTCTCAGGCCTGGTGTCTAGAAGCTGACCCTTTTTCAGATCGCATTGCCTGCTTTCAGTAGGGGATCAATCCAGTGACATTGCCTGCATCACCAATCTTGGGGGGACTTGCTTTGGGAGGAGGGTTGTGGGAGCGCAGACTGCGTCAGGTGAGACTTAGGTTGTACTCTAGCCCATTCAGTCTCTCTCAGGCCATCTCGGTCCTCACTAGGGACTTCTGTTCCTCCCACCTGGACAAACAGAACTTCTAATATAAAGACAATCTGGATAGGTCTTCCCAAGTAGAGGTGGAAGTCAGGAATTCACAAGACCTAGGCTTTACACAGTGCCCAGGATCTGACAGTCCCGTAGGAGAAGCAGCCTGTTCCTCAGCCAGGCCTGCCCAGGGTGCCTGGCATCAGTCACAAAAGGCCTTGAGTAGAAACCGAGTTGGCTCCTGGGAGTCCAGCAATAAAATCAGTGTAAATACAGCTAACATTTGGAAGAACTTTATAAAGTACTTGAAAAAAAATCCCTCGCATAAACCCAAAGCCAGTCCTACAAGCTGTAAGGACAATTAATGTCCTACCTTTTGGCTGTAGAGACTGAAGTTCAGAGTGGTTCAATTGATTTCAGAACTGTTAAAGGGGCAACATTTGGATTTGCACCCAGGACTCTGTTGTTTCCTGCTCTCTCAGCCCCCTCTTTGGTGGCACCCTCCTGCCCGTACAGGGGCTCCTCCCATGTTCTGACTACAGAAGGGTGAGGGGGCTGGTACTCTCCTGCCTGGAATATGGGAGAATTTCTTGTGACCCACTTCCTGAAGTATGTGGTGATGGTTCTTGACACTTATCTCTACAGAGAGACATGGAAGTGTGTCCTGGTGTGGGTGGGGGCTCGGAGGAGCTACCTGTCTTTGCACGGACCAACCAGCTGAGGAGTCTGCCGCCTCGAATGTTCTCTAGGGTCCTTAGATTAGGGGTATTGGGAGCCTTGACTCTTATCAAGCACACTGGGGGTCCTAGAGCAGACACCTGCTCTTGGTGTCCCAACCTTTATTTATTTACAATGTCAAGAAGGACACGCAGTTAGAGAGTATGGGACCCTCTGATGTGGAGTGGGATCCTGGATGCATGGCTTCTCTGTGCAGGAGATGGGAGGTCCCTGTGTGTGCCGAGTGCTGGGAGCCTGCCTGATGTCAGACCCCAGAGAATGGCGTCTGTGGTATGGAGAGACAGCAGACTGCCTCACCCTCTTCCGCCAGGTGCTTCCACTTTGGTGAGGAGACCAGATGTCTCGGGTGAACTTGGAGCTCCCTTCAGTACCTTCTGGACAGTTTCACCAAAGCATTTTGCCTTCTGCTCCCACACAGGTCCTCCTGAGGGGGCAGCAGAACTCTTCCCCTCGTGTCCTTTTTGGTAACAGTCTCTCAGTTAGCTGACCTGTCTTCCTCTAGCTGAGCTTAGCCACCTGCGCTGAGACTTGCCGCCTTTCTGACTGGGTGAAGGAGCTAAGCAGCTTGCAGGAGCCCAGGCAGGCCCTCGGAGTGTACTCGAATGCACTGGGAGGCCTCTTGTCGCGCCGCCGCCGTTCAGTGCTGGCTCGGACTCTCCTGTCTCAGAAAGGAGGGAGTCGCTTGCCTGGGGGCTCTTGGAGAACCGTTTGACGTGTGTTGTGTGTTGCTTAATCGCTGTGGGGTGGCTCCGCAGTCAGTGTGCACAGACAGTAGCAGGTACTTTACTGTGGATGTGGAGAGCGGAACCGCCTCGGAGCTCTGTTTTATGGCTGGCGTAGGTGGTAGACCAGCATAACCACTGGGCTTTCTTTAAAGTGCTGCAGCCCGCAGCCCATCCTCCCTGGCAAGCTCTCCACCAGCCCTGGCTCGCTTCTATTTAAGGCAGGGAGCGTACTTCCTCCAGCCTGCTGCCCCTGGCCTTTGCTTGGTCCCGGGAAGCGTTCCTCACAGAGACCTTTTGGAACTGGGCGAGGCAGCTGGGAGCTGCCTTCTGGGGAGGGGGCTTGTTTGGAGGCCTACTACTCCTGGAAACCTCACGTACCTGGGCTTGGAGGGGCTTGAGCTGAGCAACTCCAGAACCCCGTTGTCCCTATTTGCGCGCTGTCCTTGAGCCACCTTGGCGTGCTGCCACCTTCTCCAGACCCAGGCATGGGGCATACCAACTCCCTTGCTCCCTGGCTGCTGTGTGCTTCCTGTGCCAGCCTCGAGAGTGCTCTCTCTCTGCAAGTTTTGCGGGCTCCTGGCACTCACCATAGTACCTAGCAGAGGCCCTGGCACAGAAGAGGTATTGGGAAAAGATTCCTGTGAACTTGTTTACTCTACCCTAGGGCCAACTTAGAAGTTGCAGAGTTATTTTTAAGAGGATTTCAAAGGGCTAGTAGGCTCTCTTATTCTTCTTTTCTTGCTTGCTTGCTTTTCCGGTCTGAATGGTTGGACCCAGGACCTTCCTCATACATGCAAAGCAAATGCTCCGAGCTACACCTCAAATCCTTTTGTAAAAATTTGAGACAAGCCCTTATGAACTCACTCTGTAGCTCAGGCAGGTCTCAAACGCACGATCCTCCTGCTCAGTGTCCTGCGTAGCTGGGATGACCAAGCCTGGTGATTCTCTTGTCCTTCTCTGTCTATAGACTTAGCTTCCCACCCGGTCTTCACTCTTACCTTTCACTGTCTCTGTTTGTTCGGGTGGCTTTGGGTTGGCCTAGGCTATCCATGCACACACTTCCCTTGCATTCTAGTCTTCCTGGCACTAAGGATCTGTTTCACCTACTTCTGACCAATGAGATACCAGGGAAAAGAGCATCTACTCTTTTATGAAAAATATGTGTTTGGTCATGTGCCCTTCCTTCCAGATACCCTGTTGTGGGTATTTGGAGCTATGACGGTCATTTTATGACCATGAGTGAGGTGGACCAGGTTCACCCATGGTAAACATGACAAAATGGAGATTTGAGGAAAAAAAGAAGCCTCGGTTTTTGCTAACATCAAGCCATTGAAGCGCCTCAGACCCCTTAAAATCAAGCACCTCTTTACTTACGATTCTGAGCTTGGAGGAACTTTTTTTTTTTTTTTTAAGTCCAAGCTTGGCAAGGTGACGAGCACACCCTTCATCCCAGCGCTTAGGAGGCAGAGACAGGTGGATCTCTGAGTTTGAAGCCAGCCTGATCTACAGAGCAAGTTCCAGGACACCAGAAAAACCAAACCAAGAAAGAACATTTGAGTGTGTCTTTAGGATGAGGTTTAGCCACCACAGAAGAGAACTTTGAAAGGTGAAGGTTCTGGCCATGGAGAACCTGGCGCCTCAGGATCTCAGTACCTGTGTGGAAAGCTTAGGTCCCTCAGGGGATGATCGCTGGGTGTCATGTTCCTTCAGACATGCTTTAAAGCAGTGGTTCTCACCCTTCCTAATGTTAGAACCCCTGACCATCAAATTATTTTCATCACCACTTCATAACAGAAATTTTGCTATTGTTAAGACTCGTAACGTAAATGCCTATGTTTTCTGTCGATCTCTTTGGAGTCGCGATCCACAGGTTGAGAACCCCTGCTAGAGGCACGTGATGCTCACGTATGAGAAAATGTGAAGGCCCTGAAGGTCATCAGATACCTTGGGCATAGGTGGAAAGATGGAGCAAATAGCTTCGGGTGGGGGCACACCCGTGTCACCAAGGGTGCAGAGGTAGTGCAAAGACCCTTCAGGTTATTTAAGACTCATGTTGTCTCGTTTGAAATACTTCCTCGGGCTCGCTGAGGAAGTTATTTCAGGTAGGCCCTTGCCAAACCATGAGAAGATGGCTGCCAGCACTGTATCCCCTTGGCTTATCAGCTTCCCTGAGCCAAGACACAGCTTGAAGCTCGGGGCTGGCTGGGGTAGTTGGCTCTGGTTGATCCAGCGGGTCCTGCAGCTTTCATCTGAGACTGAAAAGAACTGAAGCTTTTTCTCAGCTCCGGGGGCTAGGATGAAGTCAGGGTGTTGACAGGACCAGGCTGTCTCCAGGACCTCCTGGAACAGGCCCTTCTCCAGCTGCAGATGGTCCCATGGTCCCATGCTTTCCTGACCTGCGGCAGCATGGTTCTAGACTCTGCTTCCCTCTGTCCCTGTCTTCCTGTGGCGGCCACTTTCTGTGTGTAGGTCTGTGCTGTCATGGCCTTCCCTCGTGTGTGTGTGTGTGTGTGTATGTGTGTGTGTGTGTGTGCGTGCGTGTGCGCATGCATGTGTGTGTTTGTGTGTAGGCCAGAGGACACCCTTGAGTGTTAACCTCAGGAATGATAGCTATCTCCTTTTGAAGGGTGGCCTTGAAAGAGCTGGGACTATAACGCAGGCCACCATACTTTTTTCTTTCCCCACTTGAGTTCTGGGGATCCAGCTGAGGTCCTTGTGCTTACGAGGCAAGTGCTTTCCTCTGAGCTGTCTCCCAGCCCCAGCCTATCTTTTTCTGAAGATCAGCAGGACCATAGTGACATCACTTACTTTAGTCTGATGCTATCTGCGAGACCCTGTTCTCCAAACACAGTCACAGACGCAGCTTGTCTTGCCGAAGGACACCGTTCAACCCACGTGTCAGTCATCAGTCTGTGCGATGTGATGTTGTCATTGGCCAAGCCAATTCTTCCTTCCTAGAGCTTTCCCCTCCCCCACTTCCATCCTCTGACTTGGTGAGAAAAGGGTGGTTAGGAAGGAGATAGATGTGAGAAAGAAAGCTAAGTCAACAGCAGAGGCCTCTTATGTCACTCCCTTAACCCCACTGTGTCCTCACTGGCTGAGACTTAGCCTGAGGCTAGCCTTGATGTTGGATGTGCATGTGTGTACACACACTAACACACACACCCCTTACAGAGGCTCCTCTGAAGAGCGCTGTTACAGTACAGCTTCAGTAGGTGATGTCATCAGAACGCTGGAAACTGATGGACCCTCCAGTGCTGTTCTTATTTATTGACAGGTTTTTCATCTACCTTGGGAGGCAGAGAGGATGTCGTGAGGCAGGAGAAGGTGCATAGGTCATGGAGAGATGGTGAGAAAATCCAGGTTCCCCAGTTCCCCCAACTTTCCAGTTGGCCACTCATTTGCTGATGCATTTGACTGCTGGGTTTTTGTTTTTTTCTTCTTTCCCACCCAGTCCTCTGTGGAAGGTCCTAGAACCCCAGAGCACTGGTAAAGCCTGAGAAATGACCTGGGCTCAGCACGCTCACCACTTCCTGTATGCTGGCCTTATCGCCTTTGTGACAGGGAGGTGGCTCACAGTTTCCTTTTATTTAGGACACATGGGGTGACATGTGGTAGAAGAAACTGGAACCAGGCTGACCCCACGCAGACCCTGGTGCTACCATGGGGCCCTGAATTCGCATTCTTCCTCTGAGCCTGTTTCTTCCCTATGAATAGGAAATGAGAGTAGCCCCCAGCCTGTGCAGTGCTTGTGATGTCCCTGAGCTGATGTCTCGCAGGCTGGTGTGTGTCCATCTCAGAGCCTGAACCCAGGCCCCAAGAGCCTTGTCCCAGAAGCTGAGTTCATAGTACCCTGGGAGGGAAGGGAGAGGACCCCTCCGGTGGAGGGCGCGGTGTGGAGGCAGAGAGCTTTGTGGAGAGCCCGAACCAGGTGCCCAGACCAGGAGTGGACTGGTCTGACCAGAGAAGTGAGCCGCTTTGGGAGGCAGTTAGGTATGAGTATGGAAGGGAGCCAGAGGGAGCAGTGTGCCCTACTTTAGGGCAGTGGGGAGTCATGGGCGATTTTTGAGTGGGTGAGAATATTTTCAGGAGGAAAGGTATTTTGGCAGTTCTTATCCAAGGTGGGTTGGCTTTTGCCCAAGCTGGAGACTAGATTCTGAAGTTAGTTCTGAAACAGGAAAAAAAAAAAAAAAAAAAAAAGCATAAAGAAAGTCTGAGCTAGAGGGTATAGCTACAACATTTAGTTCTGGTCCTCTGCATCGGCTCTCTGACGGCATGCATACAAACCCTGGTGTTTTTATAGATTTTGAGGATTATAGTAGGTCCGAGGCAGGCCCACTCTTTGCTTTTCTGTGACCTGTGTTCTGGTCATTGGTTATGGAGCCCTGTGGGAGCTGCATAGGAAACTCGGGCCTGCTTGTCCTCGGCAGGACTCACTGGGGGCCTCAAGGGAGCTGAATTAAAATTAAAAGGCCTCACTGACTTGGCCCCGTGGCTTCCTGGCTGATCACCTGGCTCAGCCCTCAGTGGGGCTCTTTGAGACTGAGCATTGACAACTGGCAACGACAGAGGACCTTGAGGTTTAATCACAGAGGGAACTGGTCCCTGTTTACCCTTGAGTAGAAGCCCTAAGGTCTGGCTGGCTGTGTATGACTAGCTAGGCCTTGATGCCTGGCAGGCTCCTGCTGGACTTGGACCGTGAACCTGCTGGACATTGAGCGCAGGCAAAGGCTCTAGGTATGGGCTGTGAATGCAGGGTTCTGAAGGGAGGTAGATCTGTCTGCTCCTGCCCTGCCTTAATGGGGGTGGATCCAGCCCTGGGTTACAGTGTCAGAGGGCTCCTTAGCTGCTGCTGCATGCTTAGCCTGGGTCTCTCTCCTGGCTAGACTGAGGACAGAGACCACGCCCTTCTTCGTACCCTTGGGCAGCTCCTCCCCTCTTCTTCCTCCTTCCTTTTTCCTCTGAGATCTCTGGCCCCAGATGGTGGTGCTCAGCCAGACCCCTAGTCAGTTACTGCTTGGGTCCTGTGTTTGCAGGGCCCCGTGATTCCAGTTCCAGAGTCTCCATCAGCTGTCAATCCTCCTGCAGTCCCTCAGCTTTGCTAGCCAGGGCTGTGAGTTAACTGTTACGATGCCTTTCTCAGTAATTACCAGCCTGGCTTAGTCACGGTCCCCTTCCTTTTGACTGGGCCTCAGCTTCCCTTTTCTGTGAAGAAGGGGTTGGACTCCATCACAGACTGGTGACTAGAAGTAGCCGGCCCTCTCCTAGCTCCTAGCTCCTGGGTCCTACCTAAGGGTTTTACATTTTCCTTTAACTCCGTTGCCAGTATGTGAGCCTGTTTCTCTTTTCTTGCACTGGCAGCCTCACACAAGCCGTGTCTTGTGTGGACAGTGCAGGTTGCATTATCTGTGTATGCTGAGGCTCCCCTGCAGCCTCTGGCCCCGACTCCCAAGGTGATGAGGCAGTGAAGAGAGAAGTGAAGGACTGATTGTTTCCCAGAGTGACTCTGTAGCTGAGGATCTGAGCTTGATGGAGGAGGCTTTTCATCTGACCCTCGCTTAGGTCTGGGAAGGAATATGGGTTAGCCGACTTGTTAGCTAGAAATGTCTTAGGAATTAAACAACCAGGATGGCAACAAGGTGCATTTTGGGGGGTCATTGTGAGAGAAAGAACGAGCAAGCAATGTGACAAGAACCTCCAGCATGTTGCCCTGCAAGACTCAGTCAGCACACCAGCTCTCTGCTGCAGGCAGGTTCAAGTTGTGGCCTAGGGTGTCCCTTGGAACGTTGGTGTACTGTGGCCTAGACCTAGCTTCGGCAACACTGCAGCCTTAGGGGTCATTGACCACAGAGGTCAGATTTCCATTGAGCCCCACATGGTTATGGCCACCTCCTACTTAGCTGTGGCCACCCAAGTGTGGGCACATTGTCCACGTGTGGACACAGTCCTCTGGTGTGCCCTTGTTCATCTAGGCAGCACGGGGTGGAGAGACACTTTGCATCCCAATGTCATTGCCTGTGTGCCAGGTGTACGTGGATCTCCTGTTGGAAGTAGCCCCTAAAGGAAAAAAAGCGGTCAGAGGAGTGAGCTTGAAGCCCTTCTGTGTGCACACCGAGATAGATTTGCATCCCGGCACCCACGCTGTGGGATCTGTTGAGCTCCTGCTCAACACCTCTGCACTCAGAACTCACCTGTGGCCCACTTGGCCACCCAAGGCCAATATTTAAACGGATGCCAAGAAGTTTCAAAGGTTTTCCTCAAAGCACAGGCTCTGGTGGGAAGCCGGCTGTGGCTGCATGAGAGAAAGCAGGCGTCCTGGGCTTCCTGCAGTCCAGAGCTGCACAGTGGTCTTCAGGTGAGCCCCTTCGCTACTCGGGCCAGCCCTGTGAGTTCTGTCGCTTGCCTTCTAGATGCAGGACCCCTAGGATTTAGAATAACACTCGCTGTGCACAGGCTACCCTGCTCAGAGAGAAGAAATGCCTCGGCTGCCAGCGGGGAGGATCCTGGAAGGGTTTGGTAGGAGAAAATGCTTGAAGTGGGGTTTTGTGGTACAAGGGCTCGGAGCTCCAGGGACGTTCTAGAAAATGCTGGACCTTGTTCAGTGTTCTGAAAGAACATGGAATCCACACATACAGAGGGTTGCTCCTTTCATGGGCTTCATTTGCTCACGGAGGTCATGGAGCAGGGTCACCCTCCCTTACATACATTCCAGCTTGCCAGTTATAGCTTGGCCCTGGCCCAGCAGCTTCTTTGAATCTCGCTCCTTTCAGTGAATATAAACGACAGTAGTGTTTGAGGGCTGAGGCCTTGGGAGGAGAGGACACCTTTGAGTATGGAGCCCAGGCTCAAGAGTCAGGCCCCACACTGCTGCCCTGCATGGGACAGGAGGCTAGGGGTCAGGGTGCCTGTCTTATCTGACTGACCTACTCACACTTTGTGAAGTGAGCCAGCGTTGTCCATCCAGGTGAGGGTGTGCAGCTTTTCCAGGCCAGCCAGCCAGCAGCCGCCGTGAGGACTGTGTTTAGTTCTCCTGCCTCCCAAGCCCAACTGGTTCCCACCATTTCATGGCCTGACCCGAGTGTGACGGTCACAGAAAGTGAGCGTGGCAGGGATCCAGGGTAGGCGCAGAGCCACTTCCTGCTCAGGAGTGCCAAGTGACTTCCTTCTTCCCAGAGTGCAGGGAGCATTTAAATGGCCCCCAGGGAGGCAGGGTGCAGAAAGCAGGTGTGGATGGCATGCGCGCTGCCATTTAGGGGAAGTCATAGGCCTTGGCATCTGTGGTAAATGTGGGATGGCTGGGCAGGAATGGTGGGCCAGAAGCTGCGCACTCAGGTTGACCTAGAACTCACTTTGCAGGGGAGTATGGCCTGATGGGCAGAGATCTGTTTGTCTTTCCCATGTCCTGTATTGTTCTTGCACCTCAAGAGGGTTGTGCTCCCTCAGACCTTGCTTTGACAGAAAACAGCAAGTCTTGCTTCGTGAAGCCAGTCTGAGCCCAGCTGGGTCCTCTGTTCTCTCATACAGGTTCCCTTAGTCCTCAGTTTTCCTGCTCTGTGAAGTGGGTGTGAATCCTGTATTGTACTTTTCCTCTGGGTAGTGAAGACAGATAATAGTTTCTGAAACGAAGAGGGTTCAATCTCAAAGGAAGGTGACCTTGTTGGGATTCATGGAGAGGCCAGCATCGGCCTCTGGTCTGAGTGGGAGGAGCAGCCCATTCCTGCCCTAACCCCTTCCATAGCCTCTCCCTCTGGTGACAGGAGGGGGCAGTGTGGTTAGGGTAAGGTTGGGGGAGAGCCTTCTCAGACACAGCCACGAGCAAAAGGCAAGGCCTGAAGGGAGAGGTAGGTGGGTGCTGGTGTCTGGCACCCAGAACCTTGGCTTTGCTGTGTAAGAGAAGGCAAGTCTGTGGTGTTGAGTATGGTGACGGACTCTGACATCTGGGGGTGATAGGACCTGGGAGGGGATCAGGGAATTTATTCCCAAACTCGGGGATATTCTTAAGGGCTCAGTTCGGGGTGGGGGGTGGGCAGGAAATAGCCCAGAACTTTTAGGAAGAATTCTCAGAGAACCTTATTTTCTGGCCTTCCCTAGAGGGAGCCGCCCCTGTCCCCTGGGACCAAGTTTCAGGTGGCTGCCTGAGCCGGGCCCTTTGTGAAAAGTTTTTCAGTTTTAAACTCACCCTCTCTCCGTCCCCTCTAACAAGGGCATATGGGTGTAATTTCCTTTTCCTGTGTTATAATTGTACCATTAGAAGCAGCTCAATGTTAAATAGTGGGAATTGGTTCAATAAATGGGACTGTATTGACCTTTTGCTGGTAATGTTTTAGCAAACATGAAGTAGCCTAGGAATGTGTTCCTTATATCATGTTATTTAAAAGTGGCATATAAATTTGATTCCCTCATCTTTGGGGGGGCATTTAAAAGAGTTAGAAGGATGTGCAACAAAATGCTATCAAATATCTCAGAAATGAAGTTGAGACTGTTTGGTATGAGTAAGTGGGGATTTGATTTCTTCTGGTGAGTGTAAGTTAAATTGGTAAGGAGAAAAAAAATTTTTTTGTCAAGTGGCGTGGGATTCTGGCTCCCCCAGGCTGCCAGTGGAAGTGATACCTGAATCCTCCCTGGCTGGAGCCCTCAGACCTGCCCGTATCTGGAAGCTGGGTTTGAATCTCAACCCTTAGCATGGAGTTCCAGCTCAGCCTTGGGTTCCTCGGGGGGGACTGGGGACTGGGGACTGGCCGGCTCCTCAGATAATTGCCCAAGTGGACACAGAAGGTATTCTCACTCCAGGTCACTTGGGCCGACCACTAGGGCCCAAAGCCTTGTGAGCCTTTAGTGTCTGGCTGCCATTTCCTTCCCATTGTGAGAATCAATCTCTGTGGGTCTTGGAATACTTTAATAATTTTTAGTAAACTTTGAATTTTCATTGGAAGTCAGTGTGAGTTTGGCTCATAGTCATCTCTGAAAGGAAGGTATATATACCTGTGCTCTGTCCTGTCTGTCTGTTTGTCTGTCATCATTGTTCCCCAACCCAAACTCATAGAGATCTACCTGCATCTGCCTCCTGAATGCAGGGATTAAAGGCGTGCGCCACTGCACCCGGCAGCTGTGATGGTCTTGTCATCTCCTGTCAGCACTGCAAAGCCGGTGGGGATGGCTTCTTGAAGGGTAAAGCAGGTGGCCAGGAGGTTTGCTCTGGATAGGGGCTTCTGCATTTCCCAGTAATTAGAGTGGTAACCACTCAGGGAGCAGGGGAGCAGGTCAGCAGCCTTCAGGGCTCTCTGGTCTGGTAGCCTGGCCCTGCAGACTCCTTTACAAACAGGAGTCATTGGCCTATCAGAAAAGGAACATTGCTGATTTTACAGCCATTGCCAGAGGGAAGCTTCCCAGCACCTCAATAATTGTAAGGAATCCCACCTAATAACAGCAGGTCCCTTGTGACTGCTAGTGTCTTTCAGACCTAAATCCCTCTCTTAGACCTCCCCTCCTGGACCTGCCCACCTCCCCGCGTACCTAGTGGGAGAGAAGGCAGCCTGCTGTTGGTGATGATCCCAGAGTGTCAGAATAGGGCAGTGTTCCCTGGGGAGAGCCCTCAGCTGGTCCAAGGCTGAGTCTGATGAGTCATGAGCCACATGGATTTTAAAAAGCTGACGGTAGGTTGCGGGTGGGGAGCATGGGGAGACTGTCACCAGCAATGATAGGTCTCGGCCATATGGGGCCCGTATCTCTGCCAGCTTCTTGGGAAAAGTCCCGTTTTGTTTAGACTGTGTTGGTACGAAGGGAGCTGATATTGGGAGCCAAGGCACGTTGCTTTCTCTGTATCTTTGGTCTTATCTTGATCTTTGAGAGATGCCTGCAGTTCTTCTCATACTGTCTTAGAGAAGCAGTCCTGGTTGCTGCAGGTGACCTGGGTCAGGAGCAGCTGCTCCCAGCAGTGACTCTATGGTTCTGTCATCTGCTCCCACAACTCTGGTCACAGGTTCCTCTGGGAGGGGCTGGTTCATTCACTGGGGGGTGAATACCTCCCAGCATGACTGCCTATTTCCAGACTCTAAGGATATTACTTAGGAAGGAGAAAATGTTGTTAGGAACCCTAGTGCTCAAGGTAGGTAAGCTAGGACAAGGTGTCCACTTAATTTCACATGCCCGTGTCCGACCACTTGCAGCGTGCAGGTCCACTGCTCACGTGACCCGAGGTGCTGGCCTTCTCACCTGCTGGGAACCGTGGGGCCGGTAACTGAAAGGGAAGTTCTGGCAGAAGGCTACTCCAGTTTAGCTGAACCCTGCCCTTGCTGTCTCTTGTTACCAAGTAGGACTGGTAGTCTATGGTGCTGCCAGCTGCTAGGTTCCCATTAGCTGGGCCCACCCTCTACAGGGTTAGATGTCTCTGGTAGACTGCGGCTTCCACTCACAGGGCCCACAGCAGCCGTGCGGAATTGTGGTGATCCCAAGTATTCTTCCTGTTTCCCAGGCAATACTGCCTTTTGACTCTCTCTCGACCTCCCATTCCTCTGGCTCCACATGCAGGGTTCCATAGAGTTTGTGCTGTTTGTTTGGGACTTTATGCTTGTTTATGTTCAGTTATATTCACCTCCTCTGAGTGGGGGTACACTTGGGCCATCCACCTCATTGCCCCAATGATGCACCGTGTCTGCTCTGAAGCCCCCATCCCCCCATTACCTTGGTGCTAATTATGGAGTAAGCATTGGCCACCCGGTGTGAATGAGAAACTGACACATGGTGACCAAGGCTGGAGGGCAGAGGAGCAGCCCACTCTCTTAGATACTCTAGATAGCCCAGTGGAAAGAGAGAGAACGGCCCCAGAGAAGCCACCGAACCAGACCGAAGCCTGTGACGTGGCCAGGGGTCAGTGGTCAGTGCTTCTGGTCCAGGGGAGGCCAGTTCGGCTGAGGTGACAAAGTGACTGGAGGGCCAGAATGCTGGGGTGGAGGGGACCCTGGAGGCTGGCCCCAACAGTCCAAATCCATGAGCATTGGTGTTGTCCACTGCCCATTGTGTTGGGCAATGCCAGCTGCCCCTACTGCCACCCACTGCTACGATTCCCATCTCACTTCCCTTTGACCCTTCTTAGTGGGTTATTATGTGTCTACACAGCCAGCAGAAACATTCCTTGAGTCCCCACCTACTGCATGACATGAAGGGTCCCAAGGCACCCTGGCAGCAGATCTTGTCCTCCAGGGGAAAGCACAATGCCCCAGATGGCCAACTGCCTCAGTTTCCATCCTTGGGGAGGGCTCTTGCAAGCATACAAGTGAATGAGAAGGTAGAGGTGGGAGCTGATGGAGGAGCTGCGGTCACCTTCTGAGGAGGCTGCGTGATCCCTAGAGAGACGGATAATTTTTGGCAAGGAGCGTTTCTGAGTCCGAATTGGGAAACTTGGGAACCCATCTGCATAACGGTGTATGTGTTGGCTTTGCCCTTGATTGCGTGGACTTTCCACAGTCAGCTTGCTTCTGTAGGGCCCTGGAGGGTGGTTGCCATAGAAACTCTTGGTCTCTGCGGGTGGCATGTGGCTGAAGCCACCTCCCAGTTGATTCCAGTATGATGGAGGGGAGGATTCTGAGAGGGGCATGGGAGGAAGGCCCGGGCTGGGGATGAGGAACGTGGGAAACACTGATCTGCTTTTGGATGTGGACCTGGGACCCCAGCATCAGAGCCTATCCCTCTTCAGTTTCTGACAGTGGAGAAAGTCAGTGAGCCAGACCCTACCCCCAGCCCTGACTGATCCAGTCCTGAGCTCCTCCACACTGGTCTGGCCATGCAGCCACTGTCTGCTGTCCCTTTCAGTGTCTTCCCCTTCTGTTTGTGTTCTTGCTGCAGGCCCATCCTTGCTGCAGAGGCCCCATTCTGCCTCCTCCCCAGTTCTACAGGCTGCTCTCTGTTCCTCAGAGCATCTCACCTGCTGGCTGGTCTAGTTCTGACACAGTATCCTCCCTGGCTCCCAGCAGGACACCCCTGCTGGACCCCGCCAGCTTCTGTAAGGGTCCTGCTCTGGGCCTTCCTCCCCTGGCAGCCACTGTACTCACTGCAGTGGTTTTCTCTGACCACTGTTGGCACTGGATGGGAAGGCACCCCAGGAAGAGAGCACCTCTTTCTCTTTTTGACAAGTTAAACCCACAGGCTCTGCTGATGGGTCATGGGTGGTTCCGTCCATGAGAACCCCTCCACCCTCTCCCTGCCTACCCTAGGCTTAGTGAGATCAGCCAGGGTCCCACACTTCCTTCTGTGATTGTCATGATGACAAATGACACATAGTCACAGGCCTCTGAGAGTAAATTAGGGTCTTGCTTGTTGAGTATGTGGGTGTCACTTGTAGAGACCTGGCGAACCTCAAGCCTAGCCTGTCGGTCCAGGGTACAAACACCTCCATTGCCATCATCCCTGGGTCAAAGCCTTCTTAGTGACTCACACTGATGCCCAGGGAGATGGAACCCTTCAGGCCCTTTGCCAAAGGCCCCAAGTCCATTCCAAGGGAGAGGGAGTGGCTTCCTAGGGTATAAAATTGTTGCTGGTGTTTGTCACCTGCTGCCCTAAACTCCCAGCAGCATCTCATGGCTGTAGAGTGCAAACACCCTCCTCCTCACAAGTCTTAGTGATTTGCCACTGTCACAGCTAGAGCCAGGGTGACACAGGTCATCTAGGATGAAGCTCATTGGAAGCTGCTCTCGCATCACTGTGTGTGTGTGTGCGCGTGCATTTGTTTGTCTATCTGATTTCTTCTATGTGTGTGCGTGCCTGTGCGTACGCGTATGTATGTGTGTGTGTTCCACAGGGATCCTCACCTCCTCAAGAGGCAGAGAGGCGAGGGTTTAGTTGGATCCCAACATTTCTTTGAATTCTGTGTCATTCTCTGGAATTCTCCCAGGTGAAGGTGGCAGGTTTTAGTGTTGCCTGTTAAAGAGACCTTTAATACTCCTTCATATTCTGAGAACTACCAAGTTGGAAATGGCCCCCAGGGATGCTGTCTTTGGACTGAGAAGAAGTGAATGTAGAGAGAATACCACCCGGGGCTTTGGAAGAATCTATGCAGGCTTTGTGGGACTTAGACTCCGAAATTTCTGCTTCTTATTGTTAAAGAGGGTACAAGGAGATTATTTTAGGCTTGGAGAATTCTCAGCCACTGGTGGTGGGGGCTGCCAGTTGCCATTCTGGGAGGAACAGGGAGATAAAGGAAGCATTGAGATGCTGAGATGTCTTTCCTTGTCGCACAGAAAAACATCCTGGGCCCAAAGCCAGGGCAGAGGAGAGGGAGGTTTGGAGCACAAAGTATGGATCTAGCTGGGGGGTGGGCAACTGTTCTTAGACCACCAAATCCCCAGACCCAGAACATGGGTCCTCATCTTCAAACTTAGACCTTAGCTTCCACAGGGACAGTGGTGGCCCAGGTTCACACAGAGAACCCTGCCCACTGCTACCTTCACAGCCTCATGGTTTTGGGGTTCTTACCTGAGCCCCACACTCCATGGAGCCATAAAAGTGACATCTCTAAGCCTCGTGTGCTTATGTATCCCTTGAGACACAGATCACATGTTGGTTCTTGAAGCTTCCAGAGTCATCTTGTGTAACGGGGATTGTCCAACACCTTGCTGAGCCACCAACATCTTCCCACCACCCTTGGAATGTTAACTTGTAAATACTTTTTTATTTAAAGTATTTTATAGGACTAGAAAGTTGGCTCAGTGGTTAAGAACCCTTGTTCTTGCAAAGGACCCGAGTTTAATTCTCAGCACCCACATGGAAACCCACCACCTTCCACAGGTACCAGGCACACTTGTGGAGCGTAGACATACATGCAGACAAAACCCTCATACACGGGTGTGTGTGTGTACACATGGAAAGTCAGAGAACGACTTTCAGGAGTTGACTCTCCTTTTACCTTGTGGGTCTTGCAGGTCAAACTCAATCATCTCTCGGGCCTACTTTTTTATTTTTTGAGACAGGGTCTCACTATATCGCACTGGCTGGCCTTAAACCCAAGGAAGTGCTCCTGCCTTCGCCTCCCAAGTGGTAGGCTAATAGGTACCACCACATTTGGCTAGCCAGCTTCTAATCCCATTCCCTCAGGTCTGAGCTCGCTTCTGTGCTGCCCCTCTTTCCCCTTGTCTCCCTGCTCGAGCCTACACCGCTCACCATGTTCCCCAAACACCCAGATGCACCCGTCTCTCCTGGGTCATTCTCTTCAGGCCTCACTCCCTGCTGCCTCCTTGGGGTGGGGGTGGGGCTGCATTGCTTGGTGGGGATACCGTGACAAAGTGCATAGTCCCGAGTGGGATATCACGATGCTTAGGATGCTTAGTGCCTGGCAAGGTGCTTTTCCTGAACTGCAAGGGGGAGTCGGTGCCGGGCCCTTTCGGAAGCCTCTGGTGCTCTGGCGGATCCATCTTCGGCCTTCCTTGATTGCAGATGTACCTCCACGATCTCTGCCTCTGTTGTCAACTTGGGTTCTCCCACTGTGCAAATACTCAAATGTCTCCTTCTGACAAGGACAGCAGTTCTTTTGAAATGAGGGTCCACCCCACTCCAGTATCATATCATCCTAATTATATATGCAACGACTCTTTCAGAAAAGGCCACATTCTGGGGTGATGGAGGTTAGAATCTGGACGTCTGGTTTCTGTGGAGCCAGTTCCACTTGGATCAGGCCTTCTGTGGCGAGTGGCTGCTCTCCCCACCAGGCATGCCGACCCTCTGACCTCGGCCCTGACTTCACCATATTTCTTTGTTCGCCGACGCCCTCCCTGTTGTGTTGCCGGGCCAGAGCCGTGCTAACATAAAGCAGCCGTTCAGGGGTGGCACTGGGACTCAGGAAACACAGAACAGAATAAAGAGCCACCTTTTGTGGGTGATTTGTTGAAGGAACAGTGTTTCTTTTCTGTACGTGTTAGACAAAGGACGGGAGCGTAGAGGGCCGCTGTGAGTGCTTGGTGTTCTTAGCGTTCGTCAGATGCGCACACTCTCCAGTCTGCTTCGTTGAGGACAAACATGCGTCCTTTTGCACGGGGTGTCCCCTTGACCTCAGGGTCCGCACCTCCTAGCGAGCTAGAACGAGTGTGGTTTGACTGAGGCTGCTGAGGACATAATCGAATGAATGGGAGGATTGCAGTTAGCCTCTGGGAGGGTGGTTGGGATCTGGACCATCCAGCCTCATCCCACAGTGGAAGATGCAAGGAGGGTGGCTGTCTTGTATGGAGTGGAATTTGTATGCCCCAGTTTATCTGGCTAGGAGCTCAGGAGTGCATGCCTCACCTTGAGCCACGGGTTCACTTTGTGTGGCAGTCGGATATGGCGAGGGAGCGGATGCCTCAGGGACTCTCGGTTACTTCTTCTGATGCCCTTTCTTGTATGTGTAGGACTGTCCAGTCTTCTAGATGGATGCTGAGGGGGAGGGTCCCCAGATAGTCACGACTCGCTTGGAATGACAAGACTTAGGCCAGTGAGCCACACTGATGGTCGCTCCTTCTGCCTCTTCTTTGATGTCTTTGGAAGCCATGGCTCCTTTAGTTTTCCGGGTCATGGCTGCTGGTGTGGCCGTGAGCACAGCTGTAGGAAGTCCCTGGGTCTCTTGAACACCCTGTGGCCACGTCTCCTTCCTAAGGACTTCTGCAGGGCTGGAACCAGGTAACTCCAGGGCACTTGCTTGTTCTATAGCCCAGAAAGCCCTGGGATTCTCTTCCCATGCTAGGTCAGAGTCTGCAACTTTCCCCCCTGAGCCACTTGGACTTGCAGAGTTTGTTAACTGGATGCTTCTGTGGTGGGACTCAGAGGAGCACTCCTCCCCACACTGAAGCCCAGCACGGAGGCCTAGATCTGGGAGCGTTATGGAGAGAGTATAGGCAGGAAATCAGAAGATATGGCTGCGGGGAAGGCAGTGGGTGAGGGTTTGTGGTCAGAAAACATTTAGGCCTGTCTCTTGCGGGGCAGTGACGTTTTATGACTTGACCTAATCCCTCTCAGGCATCATTCTCCCCCAGTGCAAGAGAGGGTAACGTTGGTTTGGAGGGGTGGTTGTGTAAGTGCCCAGTACCTGTTATGTGGAGGGGTAGGTGGCATGATAAATGGGTGGGTGGGCTGGTGTTGCAGATCCCTCTTGTCCCCAGGTGCTCCTTCAGGGCATGTTTTCTGCTCTGGTGGGAGCAGACGATGCCAGGCAAAGCAAGGACGAAGGGAGGAGCAGGACACAGTCCTGACCTTGGAGAGGTCTCAAAGTTTTTTTGCAGCTTACCGTGGGTATGATTGGCCAAGCCAGACTGTGTCAGTCCCTCTGAAGTAGGAGGCTGAGGGTGCCTGGGAGCCGGCGTCATTCCCAGGCTTCTGAACCCTAACCTGACACTTCCTGTTGGTCATCGGAAGTGGTGGCTCCCCCAAGAACTGAAACTAATGAAGTGTTAGGGAAAGTGAAAGCAGAGAAGCCCCGGCGACCTGGCGACCTGGCATCTCTGCGGATGGGGCCTCCTGAGAGCCTGCTCGGCTCTGGCTCGTGGCTGAAGCTTTTCCAATATCTCTTTGTCCAATGAGAACTGTAGGAGCAGATGCCAGGGCAGAGGAGGAAGCAGTCTCAGGTGGGCTGAAGGTCACTGCTTACGGCTGCCTGCCCTCCTTCATCAATCACAGTCCCAGGATCCAAAGGCCTCCAAAGGCCCCCACTGTCATGGGATCCCATTGAGAGGACCCCCCCCCCCAGCCCCACCATCTATTAATGCAGTAATTCATGTTCAGTGCTTACAGGTTGGCCTGACATAGAGCAGCTGCTCAATGGATGTTAGCCACTGACTAGATTTGAGCCCAGGCCTCTTGCTTCTATTCTAACCTTGCACTGCTAACCTGGTTACTTAAAGTCAAAGAAGTAAGATACTGGGCTGGTCGAAACTCCCAAGTAGCATAGCGTACCGTAAGAAGACTCATCTCACCTGGTCCATAGAGACCCCTGTTATTCCCCCCTAGGGGAGATTATTGCTTATATCAATCCTTTGGGGGGGTGCACTGAGATGCTATGGGCATAGGCAGGGAGATGTCTATAGTCTCTCTCTGCTCTTACACTCCGCAGTGTACTACACCGAATAATTTCCTAAGATTTCCTGTGACAATTTGTATCCCATACATCCCTTCTTGGTGGATTTGATTAATCAGTTTTGGGTGATTATAAGTGTGTTGGCTTGCTAGCAGGATGGAGATACCCTGAGTCCCATGCTTCAGGATGCTTCCATGGGCTGGGAGTTTGGGGGCCCTTGTGCTTCCTGATGAGCGATCAAGAAATAGCATTTTGCTGGAGAGGTCAGTTCCTCCGACTGGAGTTTCAGAATCTAGAGCTGTAAGACTGGCTAAGACCGCCGTGGCCGAGATGCCCAGGCAGATGCTCTCCCACAAGTAGGCAAGAACTCCCTAGGACATAATCTCGGGCCACATTGTCACCGCCTGTCACTTCCAGAAGTGTCTGGCTAGTATCCTTCTGAGGAAAGCAGAGGGGCTTTGAAATTGCATCTTGGAGCACAGGGACAGAACTGGAGCGTGGCCACTCCCCTTACTTACTGGCCGTCCAATCTCAGTTCATTGTTTGGACTTCTGGAATCTTCTTTGCCTCACATGTAAATGGTCACCAGACCTCAGCTGCTCCAGACTGGGGGATTAGGGGAAATAATGTCTGTGATTTGCTCAGTTCGGCACCTGGTATGGGACTTAGATTCCTGCAGCTCTGGGGAAGGGATTGCTTGGATCATCCTGGCGGACAGCCAGCAAGAATTAAATAGAAGCTAGAGAAAATCTAGCCTCACGTGATCTCGGCTGAAATCCCTGCTGCTGGCTCTGCTCAGAGGGATTACCTGATGTCTGGGCGCTGCTGTGTGCTATGAAAGGGTGTTTACTTGTCTCTGCTTTGCAGGTGAGGAAGTCAGTCTGAGGGTGAAAGATGCTCTCTCCCTAGGCCTAGGCCTGTGCATTTAGACTCAGCCCCATTCTCTAGAGCATCCTTTGGTTTTTCCCAGGCGTGAGGTGCTCCAGGAGGAAGATGTTTGTTAGAGAACTGAGTCAAGAGGACCCTGGGAGCCCCTTTCTCCAGTCCCAGCATATACTGAGAGGACAGCCAGGTTTTGGGGTGTGGCCTGTGAATTCATTGTATGTTGGTCCACTTCTGCCGGCTCTTGTCTGTCTTTATTTGCCAGTTTGTGAAGTGTGCCTCCTCTCAGGACAGGAAGAGACTGCCTGGTGGTATGGCGGGGTTACTTCCCATCATGCTATCCTGAACCCCGGGGCACCACTGTATACAGTAAGAAGACGAGCAGCCAACTTTGCCAACCTGGCTGCCTTCAAGGGACTTGTGGGCAGGTGGAGGGGACTCTGGGATCTCTCCTGGGAGCTGGAGAACAACCGGGTTCCTGTGTGGCTTATTCGAGGTTTCTGCCTAATGATTCTAAAAGATCAGGAAGTATTTTTCCCTTGCAGGGTAAATCTCTGTTGGTAAATTTTATATAGAATCGAAACTATAAAACTATAATTTTAAAAGCCCATCCAGGGGCTGGAGAGATGGCTCAGAGGTTAAGAGCTCTTACTGCTCTTCCAGAGGTCCTGAGTTCAATTCCCAGCAACCACATGGTGGCTCACAACCATCTGTAATGAGATCTGGTGCCCTCTTCTGGCCTGCAAGTGTACATGCAAGCAGAACACTGTATATGTAATAAATAAATAAAGATTTATAAAAAAAAATAATAAAAGCCCATTAGCTAGCATTTAACATGATCTTTGTCTCAGTAAATGAAGAAAGATTTGGGGTAGGGGAACTTCCTGCCGTATCAGTCACTTAACTGTGTGTTTCTGGGTTATCAGGTGACCTGGTCCTGGGGACTGAAACAGTGACATCCACCTATCCCCACTCCTTTCACCTGTCACAGGGCCATCAGGAAAGAGAGAGAGAATCGCTTCCTAAAGGGAGACACGGAGCACTTCGCCACAGGTCCTAGCCAGAGTACACCACACCTGGTTGCTGTGGAGCCGGGGATGCTGTGTTGACCTGTGTCCCAAAGAGCAGAGCTTTGCTTTCCTCCTCCTCTCTCCTCAGTTCGCAGCAAATGTCTCCACTGGGACTGCTCTGCTGCCATGTCCTTGAGGTGGGCATGCCCATTGTTGTACCAACAATCCCCATCTTTTCGCCGGGGTTCTGGGTCTCGTCCACATGGGTGTTTCCCCTAGACATCTAAGAGTGGACTTTCTGAGACAAACGGCTTGGCGTGAGGGTTTTCGGTCTGTTCTTCACCTTGGCTCCCAGGCACTGGGCTTTGGCTGTCCTTTTTCTTTTTAGTTTTTTTTTTGGGTGACAGAGTCTCTATCCATAGCCTTGACTGTCCTGGAACTCACTCTGTAGACCAGACTGGCTTTGAACTCACAGAGATCTACCTTCCTCTGCCTCTCAAGTGCTAGGATTAAAGGTGTGTGGCACCATACCCTGCTATGCTTTTGCAGCTTTTATGATTACTGTCAATTGTCTTTGTTCCTCGTTCTCTCTCTCTCTCTCTCTCTCTCTCTCTCTCTCTCTCTCTCTCGCGCGCGCGCGCGCGCGCGCGCGCACACACACACACATTCACTCTTTCTGTGTGATGTCTGTGTGTGTATCTGTGTTTGTGTCCTTGAGCACGTGGAAGACAGAGGGAGACATCAGCTGCCTTCCTTGATCATGCCCCACCTTATTTTTGAGGTAGGGTCTCACTGAACCTGGGGTTTGTCCATTCAGCTAAGCTGACTGGCCAGTACGCTGTGGGGCTCTTCTTGCCTGCCTAACTCCTAGCTGTAGCCCTGGAGTTAGCCATGTGTGCTCTTGTAACTGCCCTTTACATAGGGTCTAGGGATTTGAACTCAGGTTGGCTTATCTAGCAAGCACTTAGACTGAGCCATCTTCCCCTGCTGCTCAGCGCTTTTATTTTTTCCCCTCTCTCTTCAGTTTTAAATGTGTTAATGACTGTGATGTAATTGGAGCTTTCAGGGGCAGAGTCTGGACACCAGCTTCCAGCAAGCTAGGTTTGCCCACCCACTTACTGATTAGACCAAGGAGTAATGATAAAAAGTAGAGAAAGATTTCTTTGTGGCCACGTGGGGGAGAAAAGAGGTCCAGTGACCATTCCTGCCCCCTCCAAAGTCCATCTCCAGGGTTCTGACCTGAGGTTCAGGTTTAAATATCAGGTAAGAAGTTTGCATAACTGAGCAGTCCTGGCCAAGGTGTGGCTCCACCCATCATTGTCTTGGCTACAGTCTCTCCTATAAGCTGGCCCGACAGGCTGTTAGTTAGAACTGTATAGAATCTCTTCACAAAAGACAAGTTGTTTCTCTGACGGGCACTCATCAAGCTCAAGCCATGTAAAATCCTGGCTTGGAGAGCGGAGGTAGGCACAAAGGCCACCCATAGCTTTTGATGATTGATAACCGTCGGAGAAGTGTGTGGCCTGTGGTAGGTTGGGCATGCTTCAGTGGAAGGTCACACATCCCAGAGCCTGTGGGCAACAAGAAAACTAATAAAATGAGAAAAAAGACTTACAGTCCATTTCTTTAAAAAAAAAAATTAACTAAAAAAATAACCTGTGTGTCATATTGTGTGATAATGTAACTGCCCTGTTAGGAAGGAAAATGGTCAATACAGTTCTTTTTTGTTGTTGTTCTTAATTAGTTACTTCGTTTTTTATTTTATGGCATTGGTGTTTTGCCTGCATCTATGTCTGTATGAAGGTGCTGGATTCCTCTGTATCTGGAGTTACAGACAGTTGCGAGCTGCCATGAGGGTGCTGGGAATTGAATCTGGGTCCTCTGGAAGAGCAGCCAGTACTCTTAACCACTGATCCATGCTGCTGGATGACCCTGTCTCTCAGAATGTTGCTGGATATGTTAAGGTCTGGCAGGCCTAACAAGCTGGGCTTGGCTCCTCGCCTGCGGTAAATAGGCTCCAGTTCCCCAGATGTTAGTGCTGTGAGGCACCGTGCTTGTCCGTTCGCTGTCTTAGTTGTCTTAGCTCTCCTCTGGGGTAAAATGTTGTCCATTCCTCTGCCTTAATTGAATTTTCCCATTACCCTAGTCCCTAGGAACAGTCACTGGGGAACTGAGTCAGGGGATACAGGCACCAGCCTGCCTCTTTGATCTGGAACAGAGGCCATTGAGATGACCAGTATCTCCCTTGGCTTAGTTTACAAGTTTGGGTGGCCAGACTCAAGCTTCTGATGGAGGAACGACTCGTGACACTCCTTTCTGGGTGCTTATTCAGGAAGTGCCCATGTCCTCCCTCCGACTGTTTTTGGAATCAAACCCACAGGAAGACCCTGCTGTCTCTCCCTACTTTGGGGTCTACCCATGAAAGGCCCAGTGCCAGACTGCAACCTCAGGGCAGGCTCTTCCGCTAGATCCCAGGACTCTCAGAGAGCACGGAGATCTGCATCAGGCCTTTGATCCAGGCCATTTGTCCCACTCAGCCTTGGCTTAAGACAAAACTTTTGATGTAGTGGATCCCATTTGAAGTCACAGCTGAAAACACACCACCCCCAGGCTGCGTGCAGGGAGGAGAGGTGGAAGAAACCCCAGGGTCCCAGCACGCCCTTTGGTGTGAACAGAGCCTGGTGTCAGCAGGAGAGAAACCTGGGTTTCGCCGGAAGCTCCGTGCCCTTGGGCATGTCACTGAACGAACCCCTGTGTGGCTCAGTGTCTTATCTGCACCCCATGTGCTCCATGCTTGTTAGGAACACAGTGCGTAGCTCCCCCCCCCCCCCCCCGTCAGCACCGCGTGGGTGACAGTTGTCATTAACAACCACAAAGAGCTGAGGTGTGGGAGCACACACTTTGAGGATGTTACTGTGAGCCAGCGCCCGTGCTGAGTTCTTGTGACATGCTACAACCGGAGGGTTGGGGTTTCTGTGATTCTCGACTCACCTTGCAACCAACAGGAAGAATTCATACAAACAATAAGGGGAGGCAGATAAAACAGCAGACCTTCATTGACAGCAGACCTTCATTGAGCGGGCCATACTCGTTAGCAAAGTACCATTTCCTTGAGCAGGAAACTGCCTCCCCGGTGTTTGAATCTCTGCATATAACGAGCAGGGTCTGATCATGTATACAGCAGCTGTGTGTGCTATAGGATGGTGAGGTTTCTTTAGGCAGTTGAAGCTCTGAGAAGGCGGTAGCCATGGAGGCCGGTCCTTGTACCTGCCTTATTCCTTCCTACTCCACCTCAGTTGTAGCTTTTGAACTTTGAAATCAGGAACACCCTACCATGGATGAAGCTTAGCGGGCCCCTTGTCTTCATGGCCCTGTGTCTTCATGGGGACATGCTTTGCAGTGAAGAGTCCCTGAGGGGCCCAAATCAACGAACAATCCACATCATGGGCATAGGGAAGAGTAGCCCTGGGGAAGCAATGCAAAGTCAGGGGGCGGTCCTGTGGGAATGGGTGACTTGAGGAACCTACGAATTCTTCCTGTTTGTTATGGTGAGTTGAGCACCTTAGCCTTGGGCAGCACGTGGAAGAGTTAATTAACAGCACCCTCATTTTATGAATGGGGGGGAACTGAAGCACAGTGTAGTTTTGATGCTCATGGCTACCCAGAGATAAGGGGTTAGGTGGGTTTCCTGGCCTTGCTCACATCTCTGGCTGGTTCCAGGTGCTGGAACCTGGGATGGAGGCAGAGTGTCAGGACCCAGCTTGGTCAATCAGGTGGGGCATGATTAAGTATTATTGTTTTGAAAGTCAGAGGTGACTGGAGGGCCACTGGGTTTTGCCAGCTTTGTCCCATATCCTACCAGCCCCGCTCTCCCTCCCTCGTGAACGTGACTGCCTTTGTCAGCGAGAGAGAAACAGTAGCCCTTTGTTCGCTCTGGATTCAGAACCCTGTGTGCTGCATGGAACCGTGTCCAGCATAGCGAGACTTGGAAGTGGACACCCATGGTCAGGCCTTTCATTGAGATGCCCTAAACTCTCACGGAGAGGGACAGACAGATCACACCCCTTCCAAGGGGAGAACAGGAAGTCTCTGGGAATGTTCCGGGCGCCAAGCGGTCAGAGAAACAGAATGGTGAACACACATTAAGTTCTTTATCTCTGAATCCTGCCCTCGCCCTGTCTAGGAGACTGGGCTTTGGCTGTACCACTTTCTGAAGCATCCCTTTCCTACAAGTCACTCCTGTGGAGGTTCTCTGTGATGCACTCTCTCCTTTGCAGCGTTCCGTCTGCCGTGTTCTGGTTTCAGGAGCCCTTCACTCCCACCATGCACTGTCCAGGTCTCTGATGGGACCCATCTCCTCTCGGGGCAGGGGGGAGATACTGAGGCTTCTGTGAGGGTCTTTCTGGACAACATTCCTTGAGATTGATGGTAGCTTCTCTTAGACGACTCAGAGATGCTACTTTAAGGCCAACTATGGTGGCACACACTTGTTACCCTGACACTCAGAAGGGAGAATCAGGAGGGTGCCTGCAAGTTCAAGACAAGCATGAGCTATAAAAAAAGAAAAGATAGCTGGGTGTCAAGGCTCTGGAGACAGCAGCGTGCAGATTTCTGTGAGTTCAAGGCTATCTTGGTCTACATAGAGAGTTCCGGGACAGCCAGGGCTACATAGAAAAACCCTGTGAAGAGGGGATTTGGAGGGGGGAGATGCCATGGCAGGAGGCAGGCTGGCCATGCTGCAGAGTGGAGGCTACCAGGCCTAATGTGTGTCCCAAGTTGCTGTTCTCGTGAAAGGGCTTTACTGGCATAAAAATGCTTGGAAAATACACAAAGGAAGGTGGCTGGCTTCCAGACTCAACTGTTTACCTTTTGCAGAGCAGCCAGGAACACAGGGAGCTTATTTTCCAAACAGCCCCCGGTTGTCAGGTCTACAGCCCTCAGGCGGATGCCCACCTCCTTCCCCGAGCCTCAGGGGGGTCCCTGGCTTTTCTCTGGCTGGTTTCTGCTCCTGCAAACTCCAGTGGCCCAAGAGCCATCCCTAACCTCTAGAACAACAGTAATTAACCTAAGCATGCCCTACGCAGTAGCCAGTTTAGGCTCTGACGCTATGCCCACTTCCCCAGTACATTCCAGGGAGGACTGGAGATGTGAAGACCAGCATGGTAGTTCTGTCTGAACTTGGGTATTGTGCCTGCTGTCACTCTTGGGATCTCTCTTCATAGTTGTCATGGTCTGTTTGTGGTGTCTGACACAGTGGAACCCAGCAGGCATGGCTGTAGTTCCTTGGCTGCCTCTTCTCGTTCTGGTAGCTTCTCCACTTCCTTCAGATCCTGTTGGGGTTGGATGAGAGTGTAGTGTGGAATCAGCGTATAGAACCAGAGAGGCCCTTTCAGTTTCCTCGGAGGAAACTGAGGCCGAGGGGCCGACACTGGCATTTCTGCTGGGCCTCAGTCTGCTCCCAGCTACACGATGTGGTTGGTCCTTTTGTCTCCCTAGGTTCTCGGTGTTCTGGTCCTGGGAGATAAGAATGTCATCCCTATCTCCTTGCCTTGCTGTGAGGTCTTAGAAGACACCCAGGAGGCAGAGTCAGGTGATCACCTTAAGTTTGAGACCAGCCAGACCCAATTTCAAATAACAACAAAAGACGCTTGGGCTGCGTCCTTTCCGCTCCTCAGTCTGGTGTCTTGGCTGTATTTGTTTTGTTTGGTATACAAGATTGTCACCATGGGAGGGAAGCATGGTCCTTGATGAGTTCTCATTGGGAGGTCTCTGGTACTTTTTTTTTTCCCCTTAAAATAGGAGTGACCTTTTAACATCTGTCCTGGCAGACCATAAAAAATGGAGCTAAGGACGCAGGAAAAAAGCTGGCACATTCCAAAGGCTTATCAGAAAAGTTAAAATATGGGTGTATCTGCAGCAGGTGTGAGTGGGGCCCCAGGGGCCGACAAGACAGAATACATAGCATGAACAAGTGTGGGGAATTGTTACCACCCATAGGCCTGCTGGGACAGGGCAGCCAACAATGTAACTATAGCCACAGAAGATGGGCTGTGCAGAAATACCAGGTATTCTGCAAATAGAAGGTGGCATGAGGACCAGAGTCCTAACCTGCCTTTCTTCTCGCCCTCCTCCAGGGCCCCTAGCTGTGATTTTGTTAATGGACAGCAGCTATGTGGTTGTGGGTTTTGAGATCGTGATAGCAGGGGACAGTGTGGACAAGGGGCAGAGGGTAAGGGTGGGCCGGGAGATCAGATCAGTTGCCTCAGGTCTTACTTTGTATTCGAGCCGAACTCTTTCACCCAGATCCGAGGCACATTTTAAAATTCTCTGCCCTCACTTGCTTTGTTCGTGGTACCCTTTCCCATCGTGGCTGGGAATAAAAGGAGACAGATATGTATGTCATTAGCATGCCGTCTCCTCAGAATGACCATTTGTAGCGGCTTTGGGTCATGAATGACGTGGGCACAGCCAGCCCTGAATCCTGGAGCTAGCTGCACTTGAGGATGGGGCTGGCCAGAGAAGCCTTGCTGAGGCCATGTGGGGGGTCAGCCAGGTGCCAGCGGCGTCAACTTGCCCCCAGAGTCTGGCCTTGCAGGTGGTGGTGGCCGCGTGCTGGCGGCAGACATCTGGTGCATCAGGAAGCGCGTCCTCCGGCCGCCCCGGCTGTTGGCAGGTGCTCTTGGCTTGGGGTCAGGTGATACTGAATATCAACCGGCCACTCTGGCTCTCTTGAGGCTTGATCTTCCCAGCCCTGTGCTCTTGAGAAAACAAACACATTCCTCAGCAGAGCAGGGCACGCAGCGCGCACAGCCGATCAAGGCAGCTCTGTGCTCGGGCACCCCTCCACTGTGGGTGACACAGCCCGGTCTCAGGGTGGAATGCAAGTGCCTGCCTTCGCAAGGCAGCAACTCCCACACTTGCCAAGGACATCACTCCTCCTTGGAGGGGAAGAACGTGTGCTTAGACGGAGTTTTGACTGACTGGTCATTTCTCTTTATCGCTCTGAGCTCTGGTTGCCCTAGTTGGTTGAGCCGTTGAGGTGTGTTTAATAAATGCTTTCTCCGTACAGCCAGGGTATGGCATCCCCTGCTCGTGTGTTTTCTGCCTTTGGGGGATCCTACGTATAAACATGGACCTACATGTTAACATCCTCAGCTACCACGAATGATGAGTAGTGGGCCCCATGAGCTCTTGTTCTGTCGGTCCAATTGATTGCCCTCTGGGGTGCTACCGAGACCCAGGGGTCACAGATGTGGACTCAGGCACTGAAGCGCATCTTATGTTTCCACCTTGCAGCTGAACCTCAGCCGGCCAATCGAGGAGCAGGGCCCCCTGGACGTCATCATCCACAAGCTGACAGATGTCATCCTCGAGGCTGACCAGAACGACAGCCAGTCCCTGGAACTGGTGCACAGATTCCAAGTGAGTGAGGGTGCTGATGCCTGGCTATGGGGCCTGTGGGGGTTGGGGAAGGCCAGGTTGGCCATGCAGCTTAGAGCTGCGGCGTCTGTAGAAATGGCTCTGCCCCTGGCAAGCTGTGGTTTCCTGAGCGAGTGCTCAGTTGCAGGCCAGACCTCAGGCTTGAGTGTAACCCAGGTTAGATGTCCTGATCATGGTCAGAGAGCTGTTGAGCCCAGGAGGTTTCTGTGTCTTCAGGGCAGGTATGCTCAGCACTGACTGGTGACTCCATTTTGACCCCAGGATGGGACCCCTCTTTTGCACCTGGGGTCAAGGGTTCTTTAAAATCTTCGAACCTTGTTCTGTGTTTGTGGAAAACGCCCCTGTATAATTTGATATTGTGTATGCCTTGCTTGACCTTTCTCATGGGCCTGAGGGGTATTCCCTGCTCCCTACCCGTTTCCCCGGCAGCTCCAGATCCTGACCCCTGGATGATCTGCCTGTCACCTTCGGGTTTCCATGTGGGGTGAACTGCTGCTGTTGCCACTGCTGGCTTGCCCCATGTGTTCTCTTTCCTCTGGCAGACAGCTTGGGGGTCATGAAACAAAGTCATATTATCAGCAGAAATGCAGCTGAAATAGTGGCCGTTCTCGGGCCTCCCTAGGACACGGGGTGCTTGAACCAGCATTTTTCATCGGCAGCAATTGGAGGCTGGAGAGCCTTTCCTCGGCCAGGACAAAGGGACTGTTGTCACACAGCAGCCATCCTGCTGACAGTGTTCCTCTCTGCCACGTGTTCAGGGTTGGTGGCCTCAGCCCCCTGAGCATCTCACGGCTCTCGCCCACTTCCTGGAGACCTCTTGCAGCTACTCCTTGCCTCCTGCGTGCATTCTAGGGCCGCCCGCAGTGAGGTAGGGATTGTCCCCACGGGCCTCTTTATAAAGTCCCTCTCATTTGCTGAGCTCATAGGCTGAGGCTGTGGCCATGGTCCTCCTCCACCTTGTGGAGCCTCAGTTTTCTTGTTTGTAAAATGGGTACTTGCAGGGAGGAGCAGCTGGGCAGTGACGGAAAGTGCTTCCGTGCTCGGTCCTGGAGGGTGCTCGCTGCTGGTACGTGCTGTGCTTACTGCCTGGGTTTCTGCTGTGCAGTTACTTCTTCAGGCCCTTCTCTAGAGTGAGTCAAGCAGGAAGGTTTGCCCTGACTGACCCCCTCTCTGCAGCATGGACTTAGCCCAAAAAGCAGCCAACCTGAGCCCATTTTATCTCTCTATCCCTCAGGGCAGGTCTCCTCCTCTGCTTTGTTTTATAACCAGGAAACTAAGGCTCAGAGGTGTGTGGGGTGTGTCAGGGTCAGGGCTCAGAATTGACTTCCTGAATCCTCTGCTTGTTCCCTGTGGGTGGCTTTTACACCACTCTCAGTGACCAGGTATTCATCTACCTTCACCACCATCCTATAGGCGCTCCGGTCACTGAGTGAAGCAGCCACCTTTGTCACCCCCCACTTATGCCTCCTGTCCTTTAGGAGGCCCCTAGTGGCTAATTCCTGTGCCTACAGCTCCTTAGGCACTGGTTCACTGGCGAGACATCAGAGCCTGGGTAGTTGTGTAGACCCTTGAGGCCGAAATGTCTGCCAGTCCCACAGAGGACAGTGCTGGCACCTTGCAGGGACCCTGCCAAGCCTTGTCTGAGAACAGCAGGCCAGGTGTAAGGAGAGCGTTGACTCCAGCAGGAGAGAGTCACTGCCACAAGGTGTGGGCTCTGCTGTAAACTACCCGACTGCCTCCAGGTGAGGAAGGGGGTGCAGGTTGGGTCATGTGGGACTCACTTTTTTGTTGCTGTGGAGACACCACAACCAGAGTGACTTACAGCAGGGTTTATTTTAGCTTCCTGTTTCAGAGGGAGAACCGGGACAGCACGGCAGTAGATGGCAGCTTAGCGGCCGGAGTAGGGAGCTAAGAGCTCACACCCTCCACTCAGCTATGAAGCAGGGGTGAACTGGAAGTAGATGGGGCTTTGCATTCTTTTTTTTTTTTTTTTTGGTTTTTCGAGACAGGGTTTCTCTGTGGTTTTGGAGCCTGTCTTGGAAGTAGCTCTGTAGACCAGGCTGGCCTCGAACTCACAGAGATCCGCCTGCCTCTGCCTCCCGAGTGCTGGGATTAAAGGCGCGTGCCACCACCACCCGGCTGGGCGTTGCATTCTTGAAGCCCACCTCCAGCTGCATCCTTCCTCCGTCAAGACCATACCACCTCAACCTCCCCAGTGACACCATGTATTCTTGTGCCTGAGATCACAGGGGACATTTTTCTCATTTAAACCACCACAGGTCCCTGCAGTTAGAAAATGATCAGGTATTATTGGAATCATGGCTGGTGACCTTGCTGTCCCCCTGCCCTGTCACTTCTCCAGAGACAAAGGAGAGGAAGGGCTCCATAGTTTAAGCACACGGAAGGTGGAGCCAGCCTCTAAATCCATGGGCCTTGTAACCCCGACAGTATACATTTGTCACATTAAGATGGCACACTGGAGCTAGAGGGGGCTCTGTGGTTAAGAGCACTGGCCGCTCTTCCAGAGGACCCAGGTTCGTCCAACACACACATGGCAGCTCACAACTATTTGTGAATCTTGTTCCAAGGAAGGCAAAGCACTCTTTCTGGCCCCCATGAACATCAGGCACACATGTGGTACACAGACATGCACACAGGCACGACAGACATATGCATGCTGCTGCTGATAATATTTAAAACTAATGATAATAATGAAGAGAAGGAGGAGGAGGCACCATCCTCCTGGAGCAAGTGTGGCCCAAGTGCCTGTGATTTCCCGGGTGTTGCCATGGTCATGTTCCTTCTCATCAGTTCCCTTTTTCTGTAAAGGCTTAGTCTGGTCAGTTAGTTCTGTGCCCCTTCAGGGTACTGATCCCTCTCCCCTGTACTCCAGACACACGAGAGCCCTCAGCCTAGGGCAGCTGCCAAGGCTGCCCTAGTGTAGGAAAGAGCATTCTGGAGAACATGTCCTTATGGACTGTCTCGGAGGGAGGGTCTTGGCTGGTCCCTGAAGCCTGCCATCTGGGGAGCACACACGTTGCTAACCCCTTGTCTAGGATAGGTATTTCTGGGGAAAATTCTTAGAGCAGTCTGTTTCAGCAAGAAGCCAGATACATGATAAAGACCAGGACGGTCTTCCTGGGGAAGAGACCAGCTCTTTTAGAGAAAGTATCAGGCTACATTCCTCAGAGGCCCCAGGAGGTTAGCAGGAGTGTATGTGGTGGTGGAGGGGGGGGGCACGATGGGATGATAGGGACACAGTGACACCAGCCTAAGACAGATTGAGGGACTCAGGATGATGTCTGGGGATTAGGACTCTTGGGGCAGGGCGTGTGGAGCTGTCAGTACTGACCTGATCATCTCCCTGAGAGGCACAAGGTCAGAAGCCAAGCAACAGGGACCTGGGATTTGACACTTGACTTTGACCATGCCACAGCTTTCATTTCCAAACTCTTGTTTAATTTTGTCTGTTGGACATTAGCAAGAAGGCATTGGCTTGGGACCCAGGAGGGACAGGGATGTCATAATAGGCATATTGATTTCAGGAGCAAGAAGCAGCACCCAAAGCCCGGTGTGCAGAGAGACCCCTCCTTAAGTGTGTGTGCAACAGAGCCAAGTAAAGGGGCCCTGCCCCAGTCAGGGCTCTGCCAAAAGGGCCCCATCTGTATTCAGGTCCCCAGGGAACCGTTGTGGAAAATGATGGGGTTTGGAGATGTTCCTGATAGCCCTAGAGCACAGTGTTCTGTGGGTGCTGTCCTGAGCCTCTGGTCCTCAGGGAAGGGAGGTTTGTAACTATGGCCAGCTCCCTCCTTGTGTCCAGGTAAGCAAGTGGGAGGGTGTGGGCCTGGTGCGTATGCAGGCCAGGCAAGTTGGTTGCCATGGGAACTACTTGCAGTCAGTTTTCCTTTTGGATTAACCTCACAATGGAGGATCACTGGGATGAGTCAGTTGTTTTTCTGTTCCAAGGGTCATGTGGAACCTGCAGTCTGGCGCCTTTGTCCACTGCCTGAGACTTGGTTATCTGTGCACAGACATGGGCAAAGGTCCCCCAGGGCCCTCCTGGGCCAGTGGGGATGGGTGTGACTGGTACAGAGGGACTTTGGGCCTCTTGTCTTTTCCTTCTGACTTGTCACTTTTGATATCACCTTTCTAGTATGATTGCAAGGGTATGGAGCCTTTGGGCTCCAGAATCTCCCTAGGTAGAGTATGCCAGTTGTCACCCACCAGGCATGTGGCTCTTTCGGGGATAGTCCCTGATAAGGTTAAAGGGGAACCTGAATCCAAACTGATGCTTTTTCCCCATCATCTGTGTGTGTGCGTGTGCTCGTGTGTATGAGTTTGTGGGCATGTGTGTACATATACATACATCGCGATGTGGAGACTTTTTTGTTTTGTTTTGATTCAGGGTCTCTCTTTGGCCTGGAACTTGCCAAGTAGGCTAGATTGGCTGGTTAGCCAGCTCTAGGAATCTGCCTCGCCAACACTGAGATTTTAAGTATATGCTGCCATGCTTGGTTCTGTGTCTGTCTGTCTGCCTGTCTGTTTGACTCACTCACTCACTCACTCACTCACTCACTCACTCACTCACTCACTCATATCCTTGGGATTGAACTTAGGTTCTCATTTATTGCCTGACTCCTCAGCCTTTCCTCTCCATATTGATCATCTGGAAGGAGGCCAGTTGTCTCCAGTATTCCTGGACACCATCTGTCTATCTGTCTTTTTTTTTTTCTTTTTTTCTTTTTTTTTTTTTTTAAGACAGGGTCTCACTACATAGCTCAGGCTGGCCTCGAGCTCAGCCATCTGCCTTTGTCTGCCTCCCAAATGCTAGGATTAAAGGTGTGCACCACTTTGCCTGGCTCTGAACACATTCTTTAAAGTCAACCTTGTGTGGTCCTCCTAACTCTTCCTTGCCACACTAACTTTCCACAACAGCTGCTCAAGCCTGACTCTTGCCTGCCCTGTGCACAGGCGTCTCCTACAGCCAAGATCCCCTTCCTGAGGACCTCCTTCCTCCCAATAGTAGATACAGCTCCTGTCCCAAGCCTTCCCCACCCTGGCCTTTACTTCCCACCATTTGGAAATTAATAATTCATCATCTGCTGTTGTCCCTCCTGGGGCCACCTGCTGCCAGGACCTTTGTTCTCACTGCTGCCCTCTGCACCAGTTTCGGATATGCCTGTGTGTTTTGACAATGTGTTAGGGCTGTGGGGAGGGTCCCTGTGGGTTAGTGGTAGGTGGAGTGCATAGCTCTATTGGATGCGTAGAAGCAGGGAAGAAGGCCAGAAGGTTTGTGAGGTAGGAGCTGCAGCCTGGCACGTATGGAGGAGTGTGCCCCAGAGCTAGCAGGCTGGAGTGTAGGGTGGCAAGGCCAGAGCTCAAGAGAGTTTTGGGTCCAGGTTGTGGAACTTGGACTTTCTCATGCAGAGAGATTGGGAAGCAATACGATAGTGATAATAAGGTCAGATTGATTAGCAGAGAGAGGCCCTGTTCAGGAGTTTTGCCAGTGCAAGACACTAGGTAGTCATCAGAGCTTGGATGTCTGGGCTGAAGATGGAGGCGTATGCTGGAGGCCCAGCAGGGCTCCGTGCTCAATCCCAAGTGTTCCCTCCCTCAGCTTCCAGGACAAGACAAAAGCCACACCTCCTGTGGGTCTTCAGTATATAAAGGGAGTCTGGGTCAAGAGCACTTTGATCACCTCAAGGATTCGGGAAGCAAATTTATTACCACCGCCACCACCCCTCCCCCATATTGGTCCCTTGGTTCTCAGTCAGGTGCCAAGAGCTGTTTATCACCTATAGGAACCCGGAGGCAGGCAGCTGGAAGCAGGTGCGTCTGCACTCAGGCAGGCGGTACGGCTTGCGTCTAAATGTTGAAATTGCCAACCTCTGGTGGCTGGCAGAGAGCATGGTGTTCAGGGCTCCTCCTGCTAGCTAGCTGACGCTCTCTTGGGTTTTGGGGACCTGAGATGCTGGAGCAGTGCCGATCGATTATAGCAGGGAGATGAGAAGGTGGCAAAGCTCATGCCTGCTCTCAGTAGGTTCTCCCTGCAGGCAAAAGACTGAGCTCAGCCCGGGACTCTTGGTTTTTCTATACAGAGTTTCTCTCTGTAGCTTTGGAGCCTGTCCTGAAATTCGTTCTCTGTAGGCCAGGCTGGCCTTGAACTCACAGAGATCCACCTGCCTCTGCTTCCCAAGTGCTGGGGTTAAAGGCCTGCGCCACCACTGCCCAGCAGCCCAGGACTCTTGTTTCCGTTTAAAAATTAAAATAGACCACAAGGTTTTGGTTAGCATAAAACAAATTAATATATGCACACGTGCTTAAAACAGTGCCTGGCCTGGGATGAGTGGTGTGTTTTGTGTGTGTATGTGTGTGTATGTGTGTGTGTGTGTGTGTGTGTGTGTGTGTGTAAGCATCAACCACCTTCCTTGTTGATGTCTGGTGTGTAGCAGTCGCAGTCCATGCAGACCCTGTGGTCCCTTGGAACACTCAGGCATGCTTCTGGTAACACCGTTACTACAGTGACAGCAGCCCTTTGCGCCCAGTCTTAGCTGTGACCTCAGCCAACTTAAGAGTTCCCTATTGTAATTGGAGTCAACAAGGCAGTGATTATGAAAGTGTCTCTTAGTGGGAGGCATGCCTGTGAGGGGCCCTTGGAAATGTGGGCTAAGAGGAGGTGGTCAGAGGGACTTGGCTGTGGTCCCTGGCTCCGCCCCTCACCCATCAGCCCATGTGGATTCTGGTCATGCTGCCTGCCACATAGGGAACATGTGGGAGGGTACCTATGACGGTGACCTTGGATCAACCCCGTCTAGTTCCTAAGTGTGACTGACACCTCTCAAGCCATAACTTAACTCACCCTTTCCCCTCAAGTACAGATGTAAGAGCACCACAGGTATGGAGTTAAACCCATCAGCCTTCAGTGCTGAGCAGCCACTAGCAGAGGGTCTGCATCTTGCTGGGGGATGGAGGGGAAGGCCAGGGACAAAGGTTTTCTTGTTCTTGGCCTTCCAGCCCAATTAGGAAGCCAGCGTCTAAACCCACAAGAAGTTGTGTAAGGTCTAAGTTGAGCTTCTGTTGGCTTGTATGTGGGCCTCTGGGGTCAGAGTCAGAGCTTGGGATCCAGTAAAGATTTTTGTATTGTCACAGAAGATCTCCTGCAGAGGCTGCCTTTGGCTAGTCACAGACCATGTGGACACATTGTCTGGGTTCTGACTGTCTCTCAATAACTGTTCCTCATCTCAACCATTGAGATAATGGAATTAGTTATGCATTTTTCAGGCAAAAAAACTAAAGTCTGAGAAAGCCTGTCACCTGCCCAGTGTCGTTTAGCTTGGTTGTGGTGTACAAATATATGTATGTGTATATACATAAATATACACATTTTTTTTAACATGTGCCTGAAGGGCTTACTTTGGACAAAAGCCAGTGGACACCCCTTCTCTTTCCTGCAGCTGGCTGCAGGGTCAGTGGCTCAGGGTCTCCTAGGAAATGATCATTTCCTTGGATTGCTTCTGACCCAGCTGGTGCCATGAGCTGATGAAATATCGGCTGGCAGAATCCAAGGGACTCAAAACTGGGCCCATCCCAGTCCCAGAGCAGCAAACTCGGTACTGGGGTGACCATGAGGCCAACCTCAAGATGACGGCAAGCCTGGGTCACACGGCCAGTCCTCCCGTGGTGGAGACGGCCACACAATTTCCCCATTGTTTATTTAGGTTGAGCCAAACGGTGGGGTCTGGGCACTGTTCTTCCTGCCGAGGGAGGGAACTCCATTTCATGCCTTCGTCTGGTAGTGGGCTACCCTGCCTACCCACCCCCACTCCCTGTCCCCTGCCTACGGTGGGAAGAAGACCCAAGCCCTGCCACTTAACTGTCCGGGATCTGAACCCTGACATCTGACAGGTTTAGGGTTAGGGTTATGGTGTATGCTGAATTTTAGAGATGTGTTTGTTAGCAGAACATATTGGTAAGCACCAACCCCCTTAGCACTTGTGAGCCGGAGGCAGAAGAACCGGGAGTTCAAGGTCATTTTTAATGACATAGTGACTCTGTGCCCAGATTGGATATAAGAGACTGTCTCAATCAAATGAACAAGCAAACAAAAGATGTGTCTTAGTATGTTTTCTGTCATAGGGGTTCCACACCTGTAACCCTAATACTTGAGGGACTAAAGGAGGAAGATTGTGAGACGCTGCCTCAAAAATAAATAACACCAGAAAGTATTGTCTAGAGTTGTAAAATGAGCGGTTGTACTTATTATTCTACAGTTTCTCAGCTGTGGTACCGTTGACAGCTTGAACTGAGTAATCTTTTGTTGTTGGGACCTGTCCTATGCTAGCCAGGATGTTTAGTGACCTGTTTGATCTATACACTCTAGATACAGTAGTACCCTCAAACATTTCCTATTGTGAGGACCAACTATG
The DNA here is from genome assembly GCF_014885135.2 of Alexandromys fortis. Taxonomy (NCBI): domain Eukaryota; kingdom Metazoa; phylum Chordata; class Mammalia; order Rodentia; family Cricetidae; genus Alexandromys; species Alexandromys fortis. Next base: position 7,997,539 of record NW_026067953.1, on the reverse strand, counting down.
CCTCCAGACACTATCATGGAGTTGATGGGAGGTGTTACCCTGCTTAGATGCCACGGTGCTCTTTATTATTGTCATCTTGTGGGAGGTGTCATCTGCCCACAAGGCCAGAAGTGGGCACTGGATTTCCTGTGCTGGAGTTGCTGGTGATTGTGAATTTCCTGGCATGGCTGCTGGGAACTGTATTTGGGTCCTCTACAAGCTCTTAACTGCTGAGCATCCATCTCTCCAGCTCCCACTGTGATTCTTAGGAGATGGTCTCAACAACTCTGTGAGAGCTCTTTTGTGTGTATGCCAAAGCCCCAAGGGGTCTGCTCTCTGGGCTTGGGGATGGGCTCCCAGTCCTAAAGGACTTTGTCCTGTCCTGTGGGCTTCTTTTCATGACTCTTTTGGGGCAGAGTGGTGCCCATCTCCATCCTCCTAGCTTATGTAGGGGTTCTATATGCTGGTTTGTATCTGTGCCACCTATGTGGGCTACAGTTGTCAAGCTAGAGTGGTTGGCTTCCCTGGACCTCATGTAACGAATAATGTCAAGCCAAGTGTGAAGCTGATCCTCTTGGGATGGACAGAAGGAAGAATGAGGCCATCATCCTTTGAGGCCCCTCCCTGCATGTCTATGTGGATGGTATCTACATCCCCAGCCTCAGGCCTCCAGCCCCAGGTCTACCATCTCTCCACTGATTTGTAGCATCAGTCAGTCATCAAATGACTACTGGAGTCATTCATTCATTCAGCAAGTCCTGCTGTATGCCAGGAATCAAAAAACATTGCAGAAGCCACAATAAACTAGACAGACTGGGTTGATACAGCATATGCCTCATGGACTGAGCCAACATGTGTGCCTGTGTGTATGCATGTGTGTATTCAGGAACTGTGCAAACAAAACATGTTAACAGAAGAAAAGGGAACATAGCTCCAGGTAGGGTAAGGACCGGGAGGAGGACAAGGCCTGTGATAACAGGGAGAGAGTCTTTGAAGACAGTGATGTTGTGCAGGTCCTCTTTCTGATGCCCTTGAGTTGACCACCAACTGCCATTTTTATCTTTGCAAGCCGTCCAAGGGAAAGAGAGAGCACACCGCCGCCCCCCTTCCCTGCACACTGACTGTGGCAGGGATTGGTGACATGAGTAGGTGCACACTTGTTGACAGAGCAGTTCCCACCTCTGAGCTTGCCTGGGCCACTTGTCCAAAGCATGTAGCACTGGGCCCATTGTCTGCAGCACCACGTGCCAGGTAAGAGTGTCTGGTGGCAACATCAGAGAAATGCAGATCAGAACAACTCTGAGGTTCCATCTTACACCTGTCAGAATGACCAAGATCAAAAACACTGATGATAACTTATGCTGGAGACGATGTGGGGTAAAAGGAACACTTCTGCATTGCTGGTGGGATTGCAAGCTGGTACAACCCCTTTGAATGTCATTGTGGCGATTTCTCGGAAAATTAGGAAACTACCTCAAGACCCAGCAATACCACTCTTGGGTATATATCCAAAGGATGCTCAATCGTGCCACAAGGACATATGCTCAACTATGTTCATAGCAGCTTTGTTTCTCATAGCCAGAACCTGGAAACAACCTACCTCAACCAAAGAATGGATAAGGAAAATGTGGTGCACTTACACAATGGAGTACTAAACAGCAGTAAAAAAATAATGACATCTTGAAATTTGCAGGCAAATGGATGGATCCAGAAAAAAACCATATTGAGTGAGGTAACCCAGACTCAGGAAGACAAATATAATATGTACTCACTCATAAAAGATATAAAGATATAAAGCAAGGAAAAACCAGCCTACAATCCTCCACAACCCCAGAGAACCTAGACAACAATGAGGACCCTAAGAGAGACATACATGGATCTGCATAGAAGTAGAAAAAGACAAGATCTCCTGAGTAAATTGGGAGCATGTGGTCACAGGAGAGGGTAGGAGGGGAGAGAGGAAGAAGGAAGGGGAGAAGAGAAAATGTATAGTGCAATAAAAATTTTAAAGAAGAAGAACATCTGGCAGCAAGAACCCCCTGTTCTCACACAGCTGGAGCCTGTTGGACACCAGAAGGCTGGAAGGCTGCATCTGTAGGTGAGGAGCTCAGTGTCCTCCCCAGAGTTCAGCAGCTCCCGAGACCTGCTTTTCTCTGCGAGTTCAGAGTGAATCTCTTGAGATCTGGCTGTGGGTCCCAGCTGCAAAGCAGCAAGGCGCAGAGGGCAGGGAGCCTGTGGCCACTAGGAACTCAGAGGCAGTGCTGCAGGCTACCCTGTTGAGGGCTGTCTGTACATTGAGTGGCTTTACTTCACTGACCAGGTAGTTCTTCTTGGCCTTTAAACTTTGCTGACCACACTTTGGAAGAAAACTGCATACCCTCGTACATGTTTCCTTATGCACGTGAGAGAGATCCGTACGATGAATATGTAGAGACTCCGTAGAAACACTGAGGCTGCAGCTTCCGTTTTCTTTCTGTTCAGGTTCCACCACTCTCAGTCCTGCCTTCAAACGTTCCTGCATTTCCTAATGCAGCCTGGAGCTACCTCCTGCGAAGGGTGCAGGGGTCCCAGCAGTCTTGTCTGCTGGTTTGCTCCTGGGCACTGTGAGCCCTGGGAAGGTCTGTGCTGGCTGATCTAATGGACTTGGCTGGACCACTTTGTTCTTCACTGTGCTGAGGGGATCGTGCATGGCCTGTCTCTTCTGCATCCTGTGTTGTCAGACTCTGGCAACCCCACCTTGCCCTTGAGAGTAAACACGGCTGAGGAACAGGGAGGGCTCAGATGGACTCTGTTGTCCTTCCTGTCAGCTCTCCCAAATAGCAGGAGATGGTGTTGGTGTAAAAAGTCAGGGTCCAAGAATCCCCCAGTCTTTTGTGAATGTGCAGTCCAGCCTACATGTCCAAGGCCGACACTACATCTCACTTACTACCAAGGCTTATGTGTTTCTTGCACTATCTTGTGACCCTTCAGAGTGCTAGACTGGTCACTGTAATAATTTCTGCGTCAGAGGGACCTTGGCAGGTGGGAGCCAGAAGCTTCATGGCGGGCAAGAGACAAATACGCCATGTAGACTACTTAAGTGGAAGTTTATTGAGAGAAGGGGAAGAGAAGGGAAGAAAGAGACAGAGGCAGAGACCTGCTTGCCTCATCAGAAGAACAGTGGGAAGAGAGTGGGATTGGGCAGAACTTGTCTCTTAAAGGGACCTTTTGCATCTATGTACAGACTACGCAGCCATAGGACCCTGGGCTGGCTAGGGTGCATCCTACTCTGTCACTTTTATCCCCTAGGCCAGGGACCTTATTGCTTTGTTTGTTTGTTTGGGACAGGGTTACTCTATAGAGTCTTTGGTGTCTGTTCTGGAACTAGCTCTTGTAGACCAGGCTGGGCTTGAACTCACAGAGATTCACCTGCCTCTGCCTCCCGAGTGCTGGGATTAAAGGCATGCACCACCATCACTAGCTCTTCTGTTGCTAGGACCTCAGCTTGAACTTTTCTTTGAGACCCATATCCACCTCAGCTGTACCAGGTGCCTGGTTCACAGATGTGTTAAGTGTCCTTCTCCAAGGCATCAGCCTGAAATAACCTTTTGCTCTTGACTTATGCCTGACTCTTCAGCATTGGTGGCCTCAGAAGCCCCCTTCCCCCATATTCCCTCATGGCCAGACTTGTGCCCTCCCCTCTCCATGCATCCCCTGTATCAATAATCCCCTGCCCTATAGTCACCGCCATTTAGAATTCTTTTATCTCTATAATGGTAGGTAGGAAGTGGCTATTGTCATGTAGTTTAACAGGTGGAAATTATACCCTCCCCCTCATCCTAGGGGCTGGCCTCTTGTCCGCCAGGAGGCCTTAGGTTGAGTGCTCAGACTTGAGAGAGCTCTCAGGAATACAAATGTCTGCTTACCGGAAGATGAACTCTCCCGAGAAGCCTTTTCAGAGAGCGGGACAGGAAGCTCTCTCTGCACATCAGACAAGACCAGAGTGTGTGGAGATTCAGAAAAGACCGCTCTGGGCATGGCCTTGTCTGGCCTCATGTCTGTCACTGAAGGACCTTGGCCTGTCAGGGGCAGGGGAGGTGGGCTGTGCTCAGCCCACCTGCTTTCTGTGTGTCCCAGCACGTGTGTGAGCATACCTAATCGGCCCACAGCAGGGGACCCGTAACCACACGCTTTGTGCTCCCAGGGTAACAAGGCCACACAGGCTTCTGAATCTGTACACCCTCAGGCCTGATTCAGCATAGGGTCCCAGGAACCTTTTCTGGTTTGTTCTGCATATTACAACCTAAATGTCTGGATCCTAAAAATAAGTCACTTAAAACTTTTTACTGTACAACTATGGCACCTGAGAAACCACTAACTTAGGTAATGCAAGGGCTACAGACCATTTAAAAAAAAAAAACCCAACAACAACAACAAAAAAAACTCCATTGTTCTCTCAGACTGAATGGTGCCTCTGGGTCCTAGTGTTAGGCTGGGTCTGGGCTGGGTGCTGCTGGGCTCTAAGACGTGATCTGCAAATGATTGGAAGGCAGAAGCCTTGGCCATCCACCAGAGACTGGTAACACAGGCCGCATACAGCACAACTTTGACTTTGACACTGTGAATGACTAAGCTTGGTGCCTTACCCCTGGTATATTCTGTGTGCTGCCTAACTGTCCCTTGGCTCCTGAAAGCCTGGCTCCAGGGTTTAGCTGTATATTCCAAGGTTCTGGCCTACACTAGGCCTGATGCCAGCCGGACATGCCCTCCTGCACCGAGACACTTGCAACGGTGTGGATGTCTTGGAACTGTGGTGAACAGGCAGGTGATGGGAAAACACTGCCTGGGGATGTTGATCTTGGCCTTGGTTGGTGTCAAGTCTCTCAGCAGTGGGTTGACTTTACAGCTTCATTGGTCTGCTGGAAGATCCACTATTTGTCCTCCCGCAAAACATTGTGTGCTATGGCCTAAGTCTTCAATCTCACATGGCGTTGGCATCCTGAGGCCAGGTTTCCCTTCTGTAGAACCAGAGTGTACCTTTGCAGCATGATGGCCTTCACCCAGCTGGAGTCCCATTGTCTTCCTCCGTGTGGTCTTCTCATCCCTCAGTATGTTTCTGTTACTGCCCTGCCCCATATGTATGTTAGTCCTGTGCCTCAGAATCCCGCACAGGTCCCTTGCCTGTGCCCTGTGAATCTTCCTCATAATCACCAGTCTATCTGGACTGCCGCTCACTAATACAGTCTCCCAAGGGCATCAGTCTTTGTTTATGTTAGTCTTAATCCGGGGCTGGGAACCTTGGCATAGATACTACTTCCTTCCTGAGAAAACAGACTGGGCTAAGGGATCTTCCTTTGCTTCTAGATCCACAGGACTCCCACAGTGGGAGAGAGGACTCAACCTCCCTGTGCATCTTTTCCCTGTGGGCATTCTCTTTGTCTCATGCTGCCATGGGGAATATTTCAGTTTGTACACCCACTAGGCTGCAGGCCACAGCCCCGTTGCAGCACACGAGAAAGCCTTCCTCCTGGGAATGAGCTGAATAGTGCTAGTCCAGATGCAATTGAGCTGTCCTTCCTGGAGCCAGGTTCTCTTGTGAACCTGGTATCAGAGCCAGGATCCCATGGGGACCTTCTTTCACTGAGGTTCTCTGAGCCCTGGTTTCTTCATTAGAGGGGCAATAAACAGGACCTCTGTGGTAGGATGGGTATGAGAGAAGCCTGTCTATATGATCTTAGGAGTGATTCACCATGGAGGTGAGTCCAGGTCCAAAGCTTTCTTGGCTCTCACCCAGCCTTTATGACTGTCAGAGGAACAGAGAGGAGGAAGATGGCACCAAGAAGGCCCAGAGTCACCTCCTTTTCATAAAGGCTCCCGTGAGAGTAATCTTCAACAGCTAAATGGAAGTCAATTTAGCTCTGCTTGGGAGTCACTCCTGCCGTTCCCTTGGTGCTCAGGTGCTACCGAAACATTCCATCTCCTGATGCCCAGTGTGTCTCCTCCCGGAGCCAAATGAAGCTCTGGATGCTAGATTGAGCCATGGGCTGGTCTCTGCAGGAGATGTCTCTGCAACAGCACTCAGTGGGATTATGTTCATATGTGTCCTTCGGAGCCTGGGACCTCATGGGGCAGCTCCCCAGTGCAGAGCTGGTGATCTTGAGAGTCTTCGGGATAGGGACAGGGCGAGCCCAGAGACTCGAGCACAGAGGTTTCCTGAGTCCCATGTTGCAAAATGCAGAACATCCTTTTATTCTGTGTTCTACCCGCCCTCTATGCATTGATTGTCTGCGGACCCCAGCAGCTCCCCGGGGTTGCTTTATCCAGAGCTGAGGTCAGTTACATCATGGAACTGCAGGCTTGCTTCCGGGCATGGAGGATGTGTCCTAGCTTCCTCCTCTTGCTGTGTCAAACACCGTAGCCAACAGCAGCCTGAGAGCAGGCTTTGTTTCCAGTTACAGTTACCGTCCATCATCCATCATTGAGGGAAGCTGAGGCAAGAACCCAAAGGCAGGAGATGGAGCAGCAACCAGGGAGGAAAGCCACTTACTGGCTGTTTTTCCATGGCTTGCTCAGCTACCTTTCTTCAACAGCCCAGGCCCACCTGCCCAGGGATGGCACCGTTCACGGTGGGATGCCCCCACCTTTTTTGTTTTTCGAGATAGGGTTTTGCTGTAGTTTTTTATAGCCTGTCCTGGAACTAGCTCTTGTAGACCAGGCTGGCCTTGAACTCACAGAGATCCACCTGCCTCTGCCTCCTGAGCGCTGGGATTAAAGGCTGTGCCACCACTGCCTGGCTGTGATGGGCCCTCTTATGTCAGTTAACAATCAAGATGTGACATTGCTTCCCCAGGCCAGTCTTTCTTCCCAATGTCTAGGTTTGCATCGGGTTGGCAAAATCTAACTGTAACACATAGGCCAGATCTGAGTTCGGAGCTTCTGGTGTTGCTTTCTGTTGGAGAGCAAGGTCTGTCTCCCTGCCAGGGGACTGCAGAGACGTAGTACAGCTGTGCTCCCCCAGTCCGCTCATTTTTCTCAGATTGCAGTAGGAAAACTGTCTTCTCCCACCCATAGTGTGGCATCAGCGCCCCTAAGGGCATCATCAGTGGCCCTGGAGAGCCTGTGCTCCGAGTGGACACCTAGTTTGCCTCTGCCTCCTTGGAACTTTCTGCCTCCTCCGGACCCTACTGGGCCCAGGATGTCCATTTCTGTGGAAAGGCCAGACTCCCTTTCCTCCCTTTCTCTTCAGGATCTCACTCTGGTCCCTCGTGGCAGGCCAGCTCTCCAAGGGAATGGGTGTTTACCATTTGCCATGGCGATGGTTTGAGTCTTTCTTCCAGCAATTTGTTTGGCAATTCTGAGAGACTTGTGAAAAGTGCATGCAACCCTCCGTACAATAGATGAGCTGAAAAGCTCGGAGGAAAACGTGCTGTGATCGCAGGGAAGCTGGGAAGAGCCTTTGCCCCTCTCCGTCTCCAGAGAGATCGGCTCTCCCGGGCAGAGATTGTTCTATGTGCACCGCTGCTTTCATCCCAGGCCCAAGCTTGTTGGCGCCTGCTCGTCAGATTGTTTCCCTCTCTGGTTTCATGTGGCTTCTTTCTCTTGTGATTTTGGCTTAAATTCCTGCCTCGGTGAGACTGAGTTCTATTTAAAGGTTTCTGTCCTGGTGCAGGAACGTGGGGGCACATGAGCTTTGTTGGGGCATAGGGGAGGAAATGCACATCTGTGTTTAGGTGGCTTCAGTTGCTGGGGAGAACAGGTCATCATCCCCTGGGTGGTGAGTGTCGGGGACAGCAAGTGCATGCAGCCCTGCTGACACCTGTAGTACTACCAGAAAACAGTCTCTCGCCCTCTCCAGGGAAGTCTTATGTGGCCTTGGAATTTTGCTCCTCAGGTTTCTCTAGCCAGCAGACTCCTGGGATGTCCGTACAAGAACCTGCAGGGTCATCCGGGTATATCTTGAGAGATCCTGAGAAGCCCAGCTGCTGGCTGCCTAGGTCCCTGTCACGTGTTCTTCCTGACACACCAGGGTGCTTCTGGAAGCAGTGGCCTGGGAAGGGGTTTGAGGGAGTGGGTTTTTTTGTTTTTGTTTTGTTTTAAGTTTTTCAAAAAAGGGGTTCTTTGTTTAGCCTTGGCTGTCCTGGAACTCGCTCTGTAGACCAGGCCAGCCTCGAACTCACAGAGATCCCGCCTGCTTCTGCCTCTCAAGTGCTGAAGGACTGACTGGGACTTTCAGGGCTGGCTAAGACCGTGGAGGAGTTGGGAACCGGCTGTAGAGGTTCCTCTTCACTGGGGTGTCTGCTGCATCTGGAAGACACCCCAGGACTGGCACTTGTGGAGTTATGTTTTGAAGTCTCTGAACAGGATAGGGAGGAGGGGGGCCGGTGAGTGGTCAGCTTGTGTGTCAGCATACTTCCATGAAGAAAAGCAGTGATGCTTGCCCATGAGAAGTCCCCATGGGAGAAGCAGGGCTCAGGAACAGCCCTAGGTAAGCTGAGACTAGGAGAGAGTGGCAGTGGGCACAGCAGTGTGGCCTCTTGGCCATTCTTCATTTATCTGCATAGCAGCTTTATAAGCAGCCACGGGGCAAAGGGAGTCAGTCTCAGGAGTGGGCAGGACACTAGACTCTACTAGAGTTGGTGCCAACACAGAGGCCTCCCCAGGTGGTGCACATCCAAGGGAGAGAGGGAGAGAGGGAGAGAAGGGAAGTCCTGTGTGAGTTCATGGGAAGGACAGTTGCAGACCAAGTGAGTATGACTCTGGCTTTGCCTTAGATGCTCTCGAAGTGATACTAGGAACAAAAATAGGCTCTCTTAGAAAGCATTCAATGGCTCCTTCTGTGTTGATAAAGCTTATTGAGAAGCAGCATTGTGGGTCTTTTCTCCTCTGACCTTTGCTAACCTCGGCCTAGGGTGTGGACCAGGGTGGGGCTGGCTTGAAGGCAGCGGTGATAAAGTGAACTTGTGTGATTATTTTTTGGGGGGTGGGGGGCAGGGCTGTCTTGACCATAAGCCTGGTGACTTAGCAATTCATTCTATCATAGTTTGGGCACTGAAATTCTGAACTCAAGATATTAGCAGGGTTAGTTCTGCCTGGAGGCCAAGGGAGGATCTGGCTCATACTCACACATACTCAGTACAACTGCCCACTAACTTGATAATGGCTAAAGACCCGACCCCATTTCCAAATAGGTCCTTATTCACAGGTGCTGGGTAGGGCTTTCCTTGAGCCAGCCTTTTTACTGAAGCCCTCTTCAGCATCTTGTAATTATATCCTTCAAATTATAAATGTGAAGAGCCAGAGAGGACAGTCTCATTTCCATATGTCAACAGTTGCTCTGACTCATTCTGCCTAGGGCTCATGCAGTCACGACAGAGTGGCTTTTCTTGTCTATTGGTGGGTGTATACACATGTGTGCATGTTTGTTTCTCTGTACAAGTAGGTGGGCATGCGTGTGTACGTCTGCATGTGTGTGCGCGTGCATGTGTGCATGTGTCTGTGTGTGCATATTGTGTGTGTGTGCATGTGTGTCTGTGGGTGTGCGTGTTTCTCTGTGTGTGCGTGTGCGTGCATGTCTGTGCATGTGTGTGTCTGTGTGCACGCACATGCGTGTCTCTGTGCGTATTGTGTGTGCATGCGTGTGTATCTGTGTTTGTGCGTATTGCATGTGCATGTGTGTGTGTGTGTAGGCTAGAGGTCACCCTCAAGTGTTCATTTGAAACTGCCCACCTTGTTTCCTCTTACTCCTCTGGAACTTGCCGAGTAGGCTAGGCTGAGTGACCAGCAGGCCCTAGGGATCTGCCTGCCTGCTTTCACCTGATGTGGGGATTAAACTCAGATCCTTGTGCTTGCATAGCAAGCCCTTCACTGGCTGAACCATCTTCCCAGCCCCTCTGCCTTTAATTTACTGAGTTGTCTTATAGCGTCTTGTCTCCCATGTAAGTGTCGGCTCCTTCCAGGATGATGGCAGACTCTTCAAAGGCTGTCCCCTACCCCAGTTTCCTTTGAGATCAAAAAACTGCTCCATGTTGGAGGGGAAGTCCTCCTGGCTGACACCTTTCTAACAAGGTTGAACACCCAGTGGTATGGCCGGAGTAAGTGGCACAGTCCTGTTCGTCACACATTCCCTTATCCATTGGTGCCATAGGCTGGGCTGGCGCTCTGATGGAGCATACCAAGCAGATGGACCAAGTCTGGATTCAGACAGAACTCTTACCAAAGGGGCACATGACCTCATCAGAGCACAACTGCTCTCCCCTTCTGCGCTCAGGCCTTAGGTACACTCTGGTTAAGTTTCCATTGTGCCTATGCACAGATACACACCTCTGTGCTTCTTCCGTCAGGAGGCAGAGAAGAATCCCAGCCAAACCCCAAGCCTGCCTTTGAGTAGACAGATGCAAGGTCATATGTCCTCTTCTGGGCCTTTATTAGTTTAATCAAAGTCATGTCATGGGGAAAGGAGGGAGAAGAGCAGACTCGTGGAGGATTGTGGGCGCACAGCCCTGTCATTGCTCTTTTCTTTCTTTTTTTTTTTTTTTTTGGTTTTTCGAGACAGGGTTTCTCTGTGGTTTTGGAGCCTGTCCTGGAACTAGCTCTTGTAGACCAGGCTGGTCTCGAACTCACAGAGATCCGCCTGCCTCTGCCTCCTAAGTGCTGGGATTAAAGGCGTGCACCACCACCGCCCGGCCCTGTCATTGCTCTTGTTGTGGCCTCTCCCTCCTCCTCTAACCACAGTGGGCTTTTCTTTCAGGAGTACATTGATGCTCACCCTGAGACCATCGTCTTGGACCCCCTCCCCGCCATCAGGACCCTGTTAGACCGCTCCAAGTCCTACGAGCTTATCCGCAAGATTGAGGCCTACATGAAAGGTATGGACACATGTGGCTCAGCCTCCTGACAGGTGTGGCCCACCCACCTCTGCAGTCATGGGTTATTAATGTTCTAGGAAGGGCAAGGGATCTTGTCTTGAGCACTTTGGCACAGGAGGGAATTGAGTTCTGGGGCAGCCATCGTAGGTAGGGAGGAACTATGTTCTCCTTTGCAACCAGGGTTAAGAAATACAAGCCAAAGAATGCTTCTCGAGTTCTGACCGCTGCAAAGGGTTTTGCTGTGCTGAACCCCTGGGGGGGAGATGAGGTGTCCTGATAGCACTGTGGTCAGGGAACAGGCGTGTGTGCGGAACCACTCACATGGAGTGGAGTTATGTAACAGGGCAAAGGAGACAAGGGGAAACCAGGTCTCTAATCAGATGCAGAGAGATGCTGCTGAGCATCATGGGGTACAGGCTGTTCCCCTGGGCGGAGCCTCCCCTGCCTGTGGAACATCTGCCAGCTGCTGGTTGTCTCCAGAGGTCTTGTCTCTCTGTCCCACCTGACCCCACCGGGGAGCAGGCCAGCCCCAAAAGAAAGCAGACGGCCGTTACGAGGTGTGTTTCTGTAAGACAGACATTCTAGAAAGACCCTCATGGAAGGTAGCTGCCTAGTCTCCTTGCTCCCGTGTCTCCTGCTGAGCTGTTTTGTTTTCATTCTAAGCAACAGACTTCTTTCTTTGCCCCAGCTCAGGGGCTGCTGAATGCCCCCCCCCCCACTGCCCTTCACACAGACCATGTCTGTGGCCTAAGCTGCCTTGAACCCTGACCCTAATGGTCCTTTGCTGTGGGGGCAGGACCAGTGAGCTCAGTCCAGGAGACAGGACCAGAGGTAGTACTGAATAAAGGGATAGGGATATGGGAGCATCCATTTATTGGGTAAGCACCACGTGCTTGGCCCGAAGCCTCCCGTGTTCTGTCTGTCAGCGCTATTTGCTGGGCGCAGTGATCCTGACCATTTTCCAGATGAGTCCTGGAGCCCGCATTAGACAGCTTTTTGTTGCCATAGCAAAGTACCTGAGCCAAGCCTTCTGCGGGAAGGGAAGGCTTAATTGCCTCATGGTTTCGAAGGTGAAGTCCAGGCGGTGCAGTGCAGGGCTGTTCTCTGGCCGTGTCTCCTCGTGGCAGGCGACACTGGCAGGGACACAGATGGACTTGTTGGAGACTTTAATGAGTGGGAAGTCAGGGCCCCCGCACCTTGATTTCAAGGACATCTCAGGGCTGGTGCGAGCATGCACCTCGTGGTCAAGGAGCCAGGCCGTGGTGCTGAAACTGCCTTAGGGAGCCTGCCCACTGCTGGGAGGTTTGCAGACAGCCTGGTCTGAAGATGTCTGGGGACTGTTCCAGGGAGAACCCAGTGGTTAGGTAACTTGGGTAGCCAAGCCCCGGGTGGATCCTGCTGCTACCTGGGGCATTCCCTATTGTGCCCCCAAGATGGTGGTCTCTTTCCTGAGTTTTGGGACATCCTAGTTTGTTTCCTAGATAAGACTTTATTAAACACTGCTTTCTAGTGCTTATGTTTCTGTCTAAGATGGAAGTGGGCCTCAAGCCAACAATTCAGGCTTCTTCGTGAATGACAGTTCACCCTGCTGGGGAGGGGGGCGCTTCAGTGGGCCATCTGCCCAGAACTGCTCTGAGCGTTAGGCCGGGCCTTCTTGACCTCAGGAAGCTAACTCTTTGTTTTACTACAGCAGCAGTTCTCAACCTGTGGGCTGTGACTCCTTTGGGGTCAAACAACCCTTTCATTGGGGTCTCCTAGGACCATGGGAAAACACAGATATTTATGTTATGACTCATAACAGTAGCGACATTACAGTGATGGCATAGCACTGGAGTAATTTAATGTGGGGTCACCACAACACGAGAAACTACTAAAGGGTCGCAGCGTGTTAGGAACAACAGCATCAAGTACGGGACTGTGGGCTCTAAGAGTTTTCTGGGGTGGGGGCGGGACACAGTGACTTAGATTCAGAGGAATGTAGGAGGACTCCTTCCCTAGGTCCCTGTGGAGAAGGACCTCTCTTGAGTGGGCAGAGCTGGGGTAGGCAAGGCCTGAGCATGCTGTGGGCTGGCCTGCAGACAAGGGTGGTGAGGGCATTGAAGGAAGCTGGCAGATGGTGACTTATGAAGGACTTTGAGAATGCCAAGCCGGAGAGCAGAGTGGGACTTGGTTTTTGTTTCTAGACAGTATTGTGTTGCTTGAATGAGTGATATGAAATTCTCAACAGGTTGGTATAGACACACTGAAGCTGCTTTTAACCGTCACCCCCAGTGTCCTGGTGAGGGACACCTAGGTTCTAGACCTTTTGACAGTGGCTCACATCAAGCATGGGAGGCTGGACAGGCCACTGGAAGGAAGACACCAGGCAGAAGCCATTCTGCTGGATCTGGAGTCACAGTCCCAGACGTTGTCTCCTAGAAGCCACAAGATAGGGGGATTTATGTAGGTCCTCCCAGGCGGGCCTGGCCTGCCAGGGCTTGCGAGAACCATTGACTATACACTAAAGCACGAATGGTTCTGGACTGGCAGGAAGTATTGAGGGGGGAGGCTGAGTGCTGCACCCAGAATTTTCCTTATTGTCTGCACCAAGCCAACTTGTATTCTTCCAGGAGGGCAATGGGCCACCTGGCCTTTCTGAGCCCTTTCCTGCTAGCAGGGGGCGGCTCCACGGCAGTGCCCCTGGTGTCTCCCCGCTCCAGCCCCTCTGCAGGTGCAGGGACCCTTCATGGGAAGCGCATCCTTGTGCCTGTGCCCCAGACCCAGCTTTCCCTTGGAGGAACACATCCCTTTTTAGGCTTGCTGTAAACGACCATAATTACCCCTGAAATTCCCTCAGATAATTATAGCAATGCAAACGACAGGGCTTTTGTTTAGAGAGAAGGGGCTTGGTTAGCCCTTCCTAAGCTGCCAGCACCCCCAGGCTGAGGCGGCCCTCCCTGTTCTCTGAGACCCAGCCTCCAGGGAAGCCAGAGTTGGGAGAGGCTGCTGCAGAGCCTTTGGCTTTCCTGGACTAGGGAAGGAAGATGGCTGTGGCCCCTGGGGAAGGCGCCCCAAGAATAACATAGTATCTAGGCCAGTGTCCACGCGTATGTGGCTATCATCCTCATGCAGAGCATTCCCTAGGAGAACCATGCCCTAAAGGGTATCAGGGTGACAGGAGGCCTTTGGCCTCAGCTGTCAGAACACCAGACCATCTTACCGCCTTTATATAGTCAGTGCCTTGTATGGGCTCAGCCTCACCTTCCCAGAGCTCATGTCCTCCTAGGGCCGGGAAGGGAAGCCAGACAGACGGTTCTCTGCCTTACGTCCGCCAGACTCAAACCTAAGTTGCTATGACAGCAAAGCATAAGTAAAGTAGGGCTTCCCTTGTTCTGTGTAAAGGCCCAGAGGATGAGCGCACAGACAGCTTCAGAACCTTATTCTCTGATTGCATGGCCCTCCTGGTCCACAGCAGTGGCTGAGCCTTTAGCCGTCACATCCTGAGATGATGGGGATCAAAAGGGAACAAACCCTACTTACCTTTCAGAAGGCTCTGGAAGCTGCAAGATATTGTTCCCCCAGTGACCAGAACTAGCTGGATGCTGAGCTGCAAGGGAGTCGGGAAATAAGTCTGGGCAGCTGTTTGCCCAGCTGAGATCTAGAAGGGCTGGCATGAATCTGAGGGAACACTAGTTCATCTGCCAGGCCATACCTACCAAAAATGTGAGCTCGTCCTTTGGAGACCTGCCATTCTCATGGACGAATGGCATTTGGAATGGCCCTTGAGCTCCTGGCCCGTGTGGGTGTAGCCTCTGCCCCTGAGCTCAACAGCAGTTCCCTCAATGAGCATGTGAGGCTGGGCGGCTCCTGCATGACACATCCAGGCCTAACCCAGGACTCATTCCTATAACTATCCGTGGAGATAGTCACTTGGCGACGGGCATACACCTGTGCCTGTATCCACCACCACTCCCACCCCTCAGGCAGAGGCACAGGCCACCCCGAGCCTTATTTCAGCTTAGACTAGAGGTGGAAGCTCCCAGAAACATGACATTGCCTGACACAGGCCGCGGGGAGCTAGGGAGGCGGAGGCCGCGATGACAAACCATGCATGCATTTGAAGGCCAATTCTCACAGGGACAACCCACTGTGCCACACAGGGCCAGGGTCCAGAGACACAGTCCCCAAAGCCAAGACTTGGCTCTGCTTGCCAGGCTGAACCATTATAGGCATGGCTCTAGCCAGTTACCTAACTGACTGAAGCCATGTGTGAGAAACGTCTGAGTGTTGCTGGATGGCGTGGGTTTGTGTCCTTGTCCTCAGGGATAATAGATATGAAGGGTCTTGGGGAAAAGGCTCCTTTTTAGGTCTCTGAGGACGTCGGGGTGAGGTTGGCCTTTCCTGCCCTCCTTTTCCCGTAACCTCCCTCATGAGCTGGGGAGGTGACAAATGGCCTGTCCCGGACACTAGCCTCCCCAGGGAGGGGCGTGCGTGGTGCAAGCAATCTTCTCTGCCTGTGGTTTTATGGGAATTTAATCATGGTTCATCTTGGAGGCAGTTTGGAAGCAGGACTGAAATTGAGTAATCTTGACACCAAGGGGAAAAAGAAGAATGTAGCTTAGAGCTCTGGAAAAAGTGGCTCTCTAAAGAGGGGTGGGTGTTGTGGGTGAGGGTGCGGCTGTCCATCCTAGGAGAGCTACCGTCACCCACCCGCTCTGAGCCATGCTTGTGGGTCTGACAGTGTGGTTGGTGGCTCTTCTCGAGATGACTCTTACGAGGAAGGCTTGCCTATTTTAGAGATGAGTGCACCTGTGTATGTTGAGCTGGATGACTCGGGGTTCCAGGAAAGCCAGAGGCAGGTTTGGGGTAGCACCTAGGCTGTCTGGGTTGCTTTTAGCCAGGATTTCTGAGCCTGGCTCCTAACCACAAGGGTACTCTGGCTCCTGCGTGCCTGCCCAACTCTATAGCTGTTAGGGATAGTGCCGTACAGGTGCTGGGGTCTATGGTTAATAATTCCCAGGTCATCCGATTGGGCCCCTGCCACCTGGTTCCCAAGAGTGAGCACCCTCTAATATAAGAAGTGACTCTGACCGGAGAAGGCCTCAGATGTCCACTAGATGCTCTACAAGTGGTTGGTTACCAAATCCCTGCCCTCTGTAGTTACTGGAAAATAATATAATTGTTCTTTGCTGGAGCAGCCTATGTTACTGCAGGGAGCAGGGCTTTGGCCCTGAGGCCAGAGTACACTGTGGACAGATCACCTGGGAGCATAGCCTCAGGCTGGCCACTGCCACCCATCAGGTCCAAGCTGTGCCTGTTCACCAACCTGGCGGAGTCGTTGTTCATGGCAGCTCCCATTGCCACCCAGGTTCAACAGGAACCAAAGATTGCTGTGTTCCTTCTGTGTTCTGTGTCCCCCATGTTAAGGGCTGTAGCCTTGCGGGAGTGGCAAGACAGGGAATTAAAATGAGACTTGGGAACAGAAAGCAGAGTTGAAAGATTTTTAAATACCGACAGTCTAGCCAGAAAAGAAGCCATTTTAAAGTTTTGGTTAGGGAAGATGGAGTCGCTAGAGAATTCAGGGCTATGGAAAGAAACTGGTTGTGTGGGGATGAAAGCACAGACACTTGCTCCCCATGATCCCCAGACCTGACATCCGCAGCACCAGGGCTCTGGACAGCTGCGTTTGCGGCTGTGACACCTGCTGAGTTGTCCCATGTAGCCCCAGTGCTGCACCCTCTCATCCACTTGGTGCCTCGGGCGGCGCCAGCAGAGGACAGGGAAAAATGTCAGACGTGTTGGGTCTTATTCCAGGAGTGCTAAGTGAATTGTGACATGACCCCTATTATGAGATCCACCTCGATTTTGTAAATGGAAATACAGAAAATCAATAAAATAAAATATAGTTATTCTTAAACTTTTCTGTCTAGCCATCTACGTAGTGGTCCCCACCTCCCCCATTTTGTGAAGCTTCTAGCAAGAACTCCACCCAGTACACTCGAAAATTCGAGACAGGTTGCCCCCAAAGGTCTCCATACTTCCAGCGATAGACAACATCTTTTCTTGAGTTTTCTGTCAGCCTGCAGGACCTTCCATGCTGCTGATTCAAATATTTTTTCAATCAATTATTTTATTTTATGCATATGGGTGTTTTTCCTGCATGTATGTCTGTGCACCATGTGCATGCGGTGCCCATGGAGTTGCAGACAGTTGTGAACTGACATATGGGTGCTAAGAATCGAACTGAGTCTTCTAGAACTAATGCTCTTAACATCTCAGCCATCTCTCCAGCCCTAACTGCTCTTCAGAAGCAGCCGCTACCCTGAAATCCATCATGCCAGGGTCTTGATGCTTTGCAGAAATATGTGACATCTATACACATTTTAAAAAATAGGCAGTATCTGGGTTACACTCACATACACTGCTACAGCCTGCACCCCCTTCATACCTTCCTTGTCATGTTTCTGAGTCAGTGTTAAAAAGAGGGAGAGCGAGCCTATCTTTTCCGAGCAGCATGATATTCCAGCGTTTGAGCCACTCAGTCATTATTTGTTTGAATATTTGGGTGCATAGGGTTATCCAATTTTGTTTGGACTAACTTTTTTTTAACGATGTTTCTCCATATTTCTGTAAAAATATATCTCCAGAAGTGGGATTTCTTGCTTGAGATTCCAAACATGCTCACATTGGCAGACCTTGCTGTATTACCCTTAAACAGTTTGTCTAACCACACCAGCCTGTCTCATCTTAATACCACGATTAGACGGCTTAGCACCTCTTCCTGTGCTTCTTGGCCATTTGTATTTCTGTTTGAATGAATCCTCCATGGAGTTTCCTCTTCTCTGGGGTTGAGAGAAGAGTTGTTGCTCCTTTTCTTATTATTTAGGATCCCGTTGGAATGGAGAAAAGTGTTTAAAAATACCATTTTGTTCATGGCGAGCATGGTCTCTGTGCTGCGGACAAGCTAACATCTCTGCTTCCTGGAAGAATCCTGCAGAGAGCACTCCGAGCATTGTTTTATGTGTCTTGGAGACACGGGGGCTGCTGCAGTTCAGGAGTTGAAGCTAGGAGCGGAGTGGGGGTAGCCCCGTTTAGGGTCTAGGGGGACCGTAAATCAGTGGGGACAGCTGCCATTGAGCTAATCCACATTTCCAGCAGCTGGTCAGGGTTCAGGAATGTCTGGCCCTGTCCCAGCCGGTGTCTGGCTCCTACCCTCCTGGGCTCTGAACATTCCCAATGCAAATAGCTGTATGGCTCCCGGAGAAGGAGTCAGGTCACCATCTTGATCTGGAGGCAAACCTCTCACCCAACTGCCTGTGGCATGCTTCCTCAGGTCACACTGGCAACTGCTGGGAAATGCCACACCCTGGGCATTTGTTTCCTCCGTCCTGCTTCCTCAGCTGCAGTGGCATCCCCCCCACTCCCCCCCCCCACACAGTAACTTACCTGTAGCCAGGGGGCCAAGTTTTGCTGTAGTTGTCAGTAGGGAGGGCGATGGAGCCAGAGGCCTTAGAGCCTCTGAATCCTTAGGGAGCAGAGCAGCAGCTGTGGCCACTGTGGAATGCTCCCCCTCATCCCCGAATGGCTCCAGATGACCCCAGCCAGTTGCCCTCCCAGGAGTTATAGTGACTGCACGTATAGGAACCAGTTCTCAAGATAGCCTGTGCTCTTATCATTTGGCACGTCTGCTCTCTTTAAATTCTGAGGCAGCGTCTCTTGAGCTTGTACTCTGTCTGCCTCAACTCCCTGAGTAGCTGGGGTTGCAGGCTTCAGCCACTACGCTCAGCTCTGAACTCCTAAGGATACCAGTTCTCTTGAACTAGGGCCAATTTCGGTGACCCCATTTTAGCTGGATACCTCATTAAAGAGATCTTCCCTGAGCTGAGAGGATTGGGGCTTCCATGTGAACCCCAGAACTTGGGCACAGTCCTTTAGTGTGAGCTACCTCAGTAAAGAGAGCTTGAGAAGCAAGCTGAGGTCTCCAGCTATAGGAAACCTATAGCAGCAAGGCATTGCTGGGAGGCCTCAGATGCCAGGGAGCCACAAGTTGGGGGCAGAGGATTGTGTGAAGAGAGGCTGGCTATGGGTGCCAGCTGGGAAGAGGTCCAGGGCTAGTCTCCTGTCCTAGCAGAGCAGACCTAGATGATAGGGTGCTGTGTGGGCTGAAACAGGGCACCCCGAATGCCCTCTAGAGGGTGCTAGCATATTGCAACTGTCATCTTGACAGTTCCCAAATGCTCAGCATGAATGTGTAGCCTCCTGTGACCCATCAGCAGGCCAGGAGGTGAGGGATGTAACTCTCTTACCAGGGAGGGGCCTGGTAAGAGAGAGGTGTGGTGACCTGGCTGGATGCACAGGTGATGGTAACAGAACTGGCTCTGGGGCCTCCGGTAATGCTTATTACCACTGCCACTTTTTATTTTGGGGGATCCTTCTTCCCCCACATGGCTTGGTCTCCACAGTCTCCCGGTCCTGAGCATCAAAGATGTCGGTGCTGAGCATATCCACTGTCCTCCCTCCTGGGAGCCTAGTGTGCCTTCCCTGTGCCCTGGAGGAGTGTGAGGACAGACCACCAGGCTCTGCCTGCTGACTTGTCTCTTCTGTGTCACACACAGCGCACTTCCTCCTCCAGCTGTGCTGCAGCTCTGCACACATACAGGGGTGACTTATTGTCACCCCAGGTGACTGAGCAGGGACCCAAGCTCTGGCAGGCTGCCTGGCCAGCACTCGGGAGGCAGAGGCAGGCGGATTTCAGTGAGTTCAAGGTCAGCCTGGTTTAAAGATAAGTTCCAGGACAGCCAGGAATGTTACACAGAGAAACCCTGTCTTGAACCTACCCCGCATACCCCCACAAAACAGATACTGCCTGAAGAGGGGACCAGCCAGGGCTGGGAAAGCATGGGCGTTCGTGGTTGGTGTCACAATGTAATACTTCCATCCGTTGGGGACACAGTGTGGAAGAACCAAAGAAACGTCCATTCCTGTGCACCCCCCCAAACCTCACTCCTGGGAATTCAGTCTGTAGAAGCAATTTGCCACATGTAAGAGCCACATGTAGGAGAGATGTCCCTGACGTTGGCTGTGCTAGAGAATAATCACTACGTGTCGGGAGGTGGGGGGGGGGGTTTCACCAGTCAAACAGCCAAAGATACAAAATCATAGGAATGGAAGGGATGGCAGTGTTCTATGAAAGCAGAAATGAAAAGGAAAAATTCATGTATTAAAAAAACAGCAAAGATGAGAACAAAAATACACTGAGGCCAGCCAATGAGAGCTGGGCTCTTGACTTTGAACTCGGACACCTGACATACCCTGGGAAGCTGGACATGGACCAGTGCATAGCCATGACTCGGGACGTTTCTGCTTTTCCATGTGTCTCCTCAGCTGGGCATGGGCTGCGTGCTCCTAACAACCCAATTCTGCTCGTTCAGCATCCACCAACGGTTCAGCTAGTGAGTGGTTTGGCTCTGGGTTAAAGTCAAGCCGGCAAGTTTGAGAGCGGTGCCTGTGACATCCTCTGTGTCTTCTCCACTCACTCACTCGGACAGGACACTGTGTGTGACCTGGGTGCCAGTGCCGTTGCTGTGTGAGTTTCTTCTCTGGGCTGGTGAGAGCCAGCAGCTGGGGCTAGCCCCTCCCCAAGGGCCTTCCAGCCTCGTGCTGTCTGTGTGAAACAGCGGAGTGGGAAGCTGGGAGCCTCAGAGCTTCTCCAGGGCTGATGTTACAGCCCTTACAGGGAGACAACCCACCATCTACCCAAAAAAAGCAATCCCGTCCAGAAATAAGACGACAGATAAATCAACAACAGTACCCTTCCTCCGGGAGCCAGAAATAACCTCTCCGGCTCCCAGCACAGACTTACCAAAAATTCTTTTATTCAACCCTCACGTTGGGGAACAGAGCCACTGGTGAGGACACCCAGCATTTCCCATGACTGAGCCTGGAGAGCCTTTGTGAATGCTTTCCCTTCCTCCGGCAGTGGGTACGTCTTTGGGAACTGAGGAGGTGGCCAGCCAAAACTCCTGCCCTGATATTGCAGGGCCTGGACCCATCCTCACCTCCAGCTCAGCAAGGGGTTCTGGGTTCACCTACTGGACTGATCCCAGGAGCATCCTTGTCATTGGTTGTCGCTTCTGCCTGGGAGCCCATTACTGTGTCTCCCCAGCTCTGTTCAGCTAGGCTCTCCCTCATATTGGTCATGTGCACACCCCACCTCCAGGGACACCTCAGCACTCCCCTTAGGTGTTTTGTTTCCTTCCAGCACCCTGCCCCCCCCCCCCCCCCCCCCCCCCCCCCCCCCGGATCTGACCTCTGTACCTGGGTACCACTGTTTTATCTGATGCTATATGGAATAGAGGCTATCCTTTGCTGTGCTGGATGAAACCAAGATGCAAAACAGTAATGGTTTCTAGTCCACTGTGATTTCACAGGCACGCTGGAATGACTCTGGCTGCCAGGGCCAGAGCAGGGCAGTACGGGATGAATACTCTCTGGTGTTTGCTTTGCAGGCTTTGGATTGCTTTCACTCAGGACTAATCTCATGGTGGCAAGTTTGCAGCTGGGCCCAAGCTTATGATAGGAGCCCCAACTGACCATGGCACTGGTACAGCCTTCATCCCAGTGTCCTTTCCCAAAAGGATGCCTAGGATAGGCAGCAGTTCAGGGTGTGGATAGCCATCTCCACATTGGCTAAATGAACTAGAGCATCAGTAGGTGAGTGTATCTCTCTTTCTTGGCCCCTCGTCCTCCCCAGGCTCACCTCTTACCTATTCAGGAGTTCCGAAAGGCAGAACTAACTGATCTGTCCAGTGCTGGATGTGGCCTGTTTTCTGTGTAGTTCATCTGAACTTCAAACACCTCTGGGAAGAGATGGACGCTCATACTTTCTGTACCCTCACCTTGGGTTCAGTGGGGGTAAAGAAACCCCTTCTGCATCTTGTTCATTGATACTTTTACCATGAAGACTGTTGGGTTTTATCAAATGCTTTTCTTAGCTTTTATTTTATAAGTGTGAGCGTTTTGCCTGTATGTATATGTCTTTCGTTCCACATGCAGTCCTGGTGCCTGTGGAGGTCAGAAGAAGCATTAGGTCCCGTGAAAGTTTAGTTAAAAATGGTTGTGAGCCACTGTGTAGGTGCTGGGAACTGAACCCAGCCCTCTGCAGGGGGAGCCAGTGTCTTAGGCAGTCCATCTCTCTCTTGCGCCTCAAATGCTTTATAAAGACATCTGTCGAGATGGTGGCATGGCTTCCCACTTCTGTGACAGTCCCTAACCCATGGAAGATGCGTTCTAACCACCCCCCAGCAGTTGGCTGAAGCCTCAGACAGTGCTGAGCACTGGGTTCACTGTGGTTTTCCTTATTCTCACACCCACCCCTACAGTGCACTCTAACATACAGTCCCAGGGATATGGCTCAGTGTCAGAGTACTGAGCCTTTGTGAGTCCCCAGGTTCGATCCCCAGCACCATGAAAGTTTAATTTATAAATTATGTGTAGTGAAGGGATAAATCATAATTCTGTAGTGAATAGAACAGTCGTGACAACAGCTACAGTTAATTGTCATTGCCCCTTTTCAGAAATTACATTTATATATCGTATGTGTGTGTCTGTGCACACACATGCCACAGCACATATGTGGAGGTCTGAAAACAGCTTGTGGAATCAGTTCTCTTCTTCCGCATGAGCTCCAGGGATCGAACTATGGGAATCAGGCTAGATAGCAAGAGTCCTTACCCACTGAGTCACCTCAAGCACTACCCCCTCTTTAAAGACAGGATTTCACCATGTAGCCCAGGCAGCCTTGAACTCACAATCCTCCCGTCTTCGACTACCAAAGACTGGTAGGTGTATACCAGCGCACCCAAAGGTGTCCGTAGTCTTGCACTTTGGACCTGTTTTAAAGGAGAAAAGTGTTTTGGGACATGACAGCCAATCTGATAGCCAAATTAGCTCCTGAATGTGTGCAGCATGGGGCACACGCCTGGGCACAGGGACAGTTCAGGTTGAGTCCCGCTGCAGCGGATGGGCAGAAACTCCGGGACCTCGACAGGGCATCCAGTTTAACCTGTGTGAGTTACTCTGCACTGTGGGGGACTGAAGGGGATGGAGTCCATGGGTCTGTGAGGGGAGGGGTTCTGTGGAGCGAAGAGTTGGTTTCCATGGATACATGTTGAAGCAGCCGTCTTGGGAGACTTGCCAGAGGGTGGGGATTATGCTGTTGGACACATGGATTGGGCTTTCAGTGGGTACTTCTTTTAAAAAGCAAATTTTAATTATTTGAGATTTCTTAGAAATGTATTTTGATCATATCCATCCTCTACTCCTTCCCCTAACTCCTCCCAGACCCATCCCCATCTGTCTCCCCACCCCAAAAAATTTCTCTCTCTCTCTCTCTCTCTCTCTCTCTCTCTCTCTCTCTCTCTCAACTCACTGAGTCCCACATTTGCAGCCTGTGTACTCATGGGCATGGGGCTCTCCGCTGACGTGTATGACCTAGTCTTGGCCACGCCTGTTACTCCCTCCCCCAGAAGCTGTCACCTGCCAACAGCTATTCAGTTAGGGGTTGGTGCTTGTGAGGCCTCCTCCCCACTCTTGACTGGCTGGATCTCATCTAGGTCTTGTGCAGGCACAGCCACCGTGAGCTTCCTGAGTGCAGAGGCCCTGTCATGTCCAGAAGACACCGCTGCTCAGTGCTCCGCAGCCTCTGACTTTGACAGTCTTCCTCAGTGGTCTCGGAGGGGGTGACATCAGTGTTCCACCTGTAGCCGAGCACTCTGCTGACACATTTTCTGTACTTTGTCCAGTTGGGAGTGTCTGAGTCAATCGTCCTCAAGGATTCGTCTGTGGGGCAGTTTAACTCTTTATAAGAGTCACAGCAAGTGAAACACTCCCCCTCACAGGGCTCCCTAAGGAAGCACCCCTGTCACCCCATTAACAAATGAGAAACCAGCAACAGAGGTGAAGCTCTTTGCATGGAGCTCTACAGTGAGCAAGCTGTGCAGTTGGGGGCTCACAACTTATAAAGAGTTGCGGCAACTCTTATAAAGAAAACGTTTAGTTGGGGTGGCAGCTTCCACTTGAGAAATTCAGTCCATTATTATCATGATGGGAGCATGGCAGCCTGCAGGTAGATGTGGTGCTGGAGTCCTACATCTTGCAGGCAGCAGGAAGTCAACTGAGACACTGGGCGGTATCCTGAGCATAGGAATCCTTAAAGCATGAGTGACTGGAGCAGTCTTCAAACACTGGCTCTAGACCCCTTCCCAGGGCCCACAGGGAACTGCACCCCCAAACTATTGCACCTACTTGGAGTTTGAACTTTGCCCAAGGAGAATGAGCTGAGGAGGAGGAGGATGAAAACACTCTTACTATGGCCCGTAGTGGTGATGAGGAAGATGAGCCTGAATCTTGATTTACCTTGCTGATGGGCCATGGGGCCAGGTGCTCTGGGACAGCACTTACTGGCTTGTTTTGGACTAGGTTTCCAAGTCTGTGGGGAGTGGGCTACCCTTGCTCCACTAACACTCAGCCTTCCCAAATCCCCATGCCCCGTCCTGAGTGATCCCACCTCCTGAGCGCTCATGGTCTTTTCGGGGATGGCGGGGCGGGGGGGGGGGGGGCTCTGACAAGAAGCAGCAATAACAAACCAGTAATTAAATAATCAGTAGGGATTGAAAATGTATTTGCTTTCCCATTAGTCATCTGCTTTGACCGAATTATCAGGAAGTATGAATAATATATAAGCCAGCTTCCATGACTTTGCCCCCAGTCCAGCAGTGTTAGAACTCATGGAGTGTGGGGGGGGGGCAGTGAGATCAGGTGCCTGCCGCCAAGCCTAAAGACCTGAGTTCGATCCCCAGGACCCACATAATGGAAGGAGAGAACCAACTTGGGAAAGTTGTTCTCTGATTTTCACACATGTACACAGCATGTGCATGCCCTGTCCCCCACACACAAATAAAATACTCAAAAGGATCCCACAGAATGAGCATCAAAGACGACAGCCACACCCTCTGGGACCTGTGGGCATAGCAGGTACATGGCTTGGCTGTCGAGAGGTACAGGGAGAGTAGGAGGTTGAGGAGGGAGCCTGATGCATCTGTCTGAGGGGCTAGCCTCCTTCCGTCTGACTTCAGTTTCCTCCTTGGAGGGTGACTTTGCAGGCTATAGAGGATGTTTGGGATGCCATCAGCACAATGCGGAGCCTATGCTCAGAGCTAACCACGTGACATCGATTGTCTCTGATGGTCAGGAAAACAAGAAACTGATGGGGGAAAGGGCTACCGAGCTAAGGAGGCGACAGCAATGCATCAGGTTAATTTTCAGTGTACAAAATGGCATTCGGTTAGATAGCTCTCTGTGTGTAAACATAGACTCAAAGACTTAGAATTTAGTAATTATAGCTGTAAAACTGCAGGAGTTTTCATTGCACCTCACATTTTCCAGTTAGCTTATAAGAATTTTATACCGACAGAGCACTGGAGATATGGTTCAGCCATTAAAGGCTAGGCTCATAACCAAAACATCAGGGATTTTTGTATGGGCAGAAAATGTGAAAAACTACACCGGGCTTATTGTGCACACATGCACACCGGGCAGTAGAGCCGGGAGACGGTCAGAGTCGGGGACTGGGGGTGGGTGAAGTGGGTGGCTGTGGAGGGGTGTGCTGACCACACTCCCTCTGCCCTAGATGACAGGATCTGCTCACCGCCCTTCATGGAGCTCACAAGCCTGTGTGGAGATGACACCATGAGGCTGCTGGAGCAAAATGGCCTGGCCTTCCCTTTCAGTATGTACACCGTAAACTCCGGGGTGGACATCCCTTCTGTGGGAAGGGGTGGTGTTTACAGTTCCCCTAGTATTGAGCTTGCTTGAAGCAGTCGAAGGCCCTGGATACAAGAAGAGCACACAGGCCTGGGTCTCAACCTCTACCCGTACTTTGAGAGGGTCCTTGCAGGTTGTGGGGAAGGGCTCTTCCTATCTGGCCTGGGTCCTCTGTCCATGTTACCCTGAGCACAGGCACTTCTTGACACAGTGACTGTCATCTCCTTAGGTCCCACCAGCCCTTGGTACCTTTTGCTGAAGGCATTTTTAAGGGTTCCTTACCATCCCTATTGCCCCCCTAGACAATAGCAGGATCTAAGCAAGGCTGGGCCTGGTTAATACTTAGCTGGGAGGTTCCTATCCGGAGGGTCCCCATCCCATTGGTCTGGCCATGTGGTTACAGCCCTGTTGATTCCTCTCTGCTTCTGTCTCTCCCACACAGTTTGCAAAACCAGAGTGGCTCATGGCACCAACTCTCATGAGGTAAGCGGAAGACTTTCCTGTCCGGGCTTCACTGTCGCTCTCCTGGGGCCCTGCTAAGCTCTGTTGCTAGAGCCGCACCTGCTGCTGCTTGCTGTCCTGGTTTGAGTAGCGACACCTAGGGGATGTAGGTCAGCAGAAGAACCACCATGGCTCTGCCCTGTCTTCCACTTCCTGTCCCCAGTCCTAAGGCTGCCTTCCTCACCTTAGACCTTGGCTTAGTCTGCCTGGGATGAGGCTTCCTGCTGGGCAGCTTACACAGCAGACATGCCTCCCAGCTCAGAAGACCACATCCTGGTTCTGGTGAGAGCATACATCGGCTACCCTCTCGGTGTGTCCTCCGATGCTTTGCATGTGTGTAGACCTGTGAGGGGAGATAGTGAACTCTCGTGAGGGCTCTCAAGAGGGACCCCATCCTTGAGATCTCATCCAAGCCAGATGACCAATGGGGCTAAGGTCCTCCACATGTGTATTTGAGAGACACACACCTGCAGTTTGTAGCAGAGCCCACGGAAGTCACCAGGCTAACGAGTCCTTGGTTTCCTGGCCTCGAGGAGTGTCTCAGGGCTGCTGCTTCAGCTGAGTTCGAGACTAGATCCCATACCTTCGATGTGCTGAGGCGCTTCCTTCTGCATGGGTACCCTCCCTACCTTGGTGTCAGGGAGTCCCAGTGCCAGTACAGAGTCTCTGGAGAGACAATGTTTTGGGGACGATGGGGCAGTAAGCCTGTGAGGACTTGGGTAAGAAGGGCAGAGGCTATGCAGAGGGCCCTTGGGTCCCTGTAGTTTTCTTAGCCCCTAAGGCCCCACATCCTCAAGGCTGAGCTAAGTAGCCCTGTGGGGACAGCCCACCCAAATAGCCCTGCTGTCAGAAGTACTTCCCGGGAGAAGACTAAAAATGGAAGGCCAGATGCCACGGCTTTTACCATCTCCTGGTTGATGTTTATGGGGAAATGTCTGTAAACAGTGTCAGAACACCAGGGGACAGGCTGTGCCAGGGGGTGGCCCTGCCATGGGAAGGGAGTCCCCACCAGCTGCAAGGGCAGCTGTCTGCTAAGGTCAAGAGCCATGGGGAGGGGGACCCTAGCTGCCTGGATT
This sequence comes from Alexandromys fortis, assembly GCF_014885135.2. Lineage (NCBI taxonomy): Eukaryota > Metazoa > Chordata > Mammalia > Rodentia > Cricetidae > Alexandromys > Alexandromys fortis. Next base: position 7,970,337 of record NW_026067953.1, on the reverse strand, counting down.
CCCAGCCGCAGCTACACCGTGAGGTGCAGCTCATGGGTAGGCCAGGGAGGGGGCGGGCAGGCTCCAGAGCAGCCACAGTGCTGCCCCCCTGTCACCACCAAGTAGCTCCTCTGTCTCAAGGTCTTGGTAGCCTGTGTCAGGAGGGGACAGGGGACACAGTGCAGAGCCAGCACTCCTGCCAGTGCTGCGTGTAACCTGCTGTGCACCTCCAGGCAGTCGCTGTGCCTCTCTGAACCTCTGCCCATGTTTATAATTGGGGATTTTGACAGTTGTCAAATGTGGTGAGGAAGTTACTGTGTAGTTTGCCATGGAGCCTGGCCCACGGTGGTGATTTGATTATTATAGGAACATCTGCTCCGTGTTGGGATTTATGGATTCAGATTGGGGCAGGTGTCTGTGGAGTCTCTGGCATTTAACCCCTAGGTGTGGTCATCAACCCCCAGTGAGGCCAGCTGACCCCCAGATGTATGCAGATACATGCCCTCTGTTGCTATCCTAGCACTGGGTGCTCTCCCAGTTTACAGCCAGCAGTGTGCACCCCATCCTTGGGTACATGAAGACTCACTGCACATGGGGGTGCAGGAAGTTAGTTACTTTGACGACTGTCTTCTGTGGAGTAGGAAGGGTGGGGACCAGCGCCTCCTATCTGTCAGGGATACCCACTGACATCAAATGCAGCCAGGATAGAGAGCACACTGCGCTTAGAGAGCCGTGGATAGCAAACTGGGCTTTTCATGGGGTCTTCATTGGTAGCTCAGCCTGGTGAGCCATGCCCCTGCCTCTTCCACCGCCAATGTCAGCCCTCGCCGACCTGTTTGCTTCTGTGGACCTGGAATCCCCAGGCATTTGTAAGCCAGTGCACACACGTGAGCTCCACGGGGCAGCCAGGCACTCCTCCCTCACTTCCCACTGAAAGAACTTTTATAACCCACAACTCAGCAAAGCCCCATGGCCACATTTGCTGGTGGACATTGCTCATAGCAAGGAAAGTGAGACCTAGACTGTTCTTTCCTGTATAGTGTGTCAGCATGAGAGGTTTCAGTGTGTGTGCGTGCGTGCGTGCGTGTGTGTGTGTTTGTGTGTCTGGGGGGGTGGGAACGGGTCCACAGAATCTGTCCCACACAGGTCCTCTCGTTCATATACGAAGGTTGAAAGGCATCTCTTGCCATTCCCACCCCAACACTCACTGGCTTTTTTATGCGGCTTGGGAACTGGCTTCTGTCCTGCCCAGCTGAGCTGTGTCCGCAGATGTGAGGCTGACATTTGGTTCAGGTGGCCATCTGTCCAGACCCATTAGCCCTGCTCAGCAGGCAGAATGTGCCTGGGCTCTTTGCTGGCCATGTCGTGACCTAACTCCAGGAGCCACCCCTTGGTCCCGTCATCTGCAGGGCAAGTTATGCAGACTCCAGACCCAGCCTTGGGGTGGAATAGAAGGGGGCACAGTTGCCCTCCCCGCACACACTCAGCCCCCATCAGTCTCCTTCAACACGTTTGTCCCTAGAAAGCCAGGGCCAGGTTGTACTCTAGTTCACTGAGTATCATGAGACTGCAAGAGGGCATGAGAGGTACCAGGCAGACCCAGTTCCAGCCCAGCCTTTCACTCGCCTGCAGATCACTCACTACCACGCAGAGCCTCAGTTTCTTTATCTGCAGAGATGTGCCGGGGTGCCCATCTTAGGCACTGTGAGCATAACACCAGGGGACCCAGTGCTTTGGTGATGTTATAACCCAAGGTGACCCTGGCCCAAGGCCTCCTACTTCTGGCTTGTTGCGACTGCTTCCCGTCTTTCCCTCTTGGATCTTTGTGACTCAACCTAGGGGGCCCCCACTCCTCGGGATGACAGTGAATAAGGTTCTCAGGAGTTTTGTACAGCAGACTCAGTGGTTACCGGGTTTCTCAGCGCCACCCCATCCCCCACAGCATGAGCTGCCCAGTTCACAGGTGTTCCTGCCCACTGTTCCACTCACCCTGCCTTGAAACTGTTCTTTGGGAGTCCTCGAAGAAGGACTCACTGTCCCTGAGGGTCTTGGAGGGACCCTCTGGAGAGCAGCCTTGGACTTGGTGGAGGAACCCCTCATATGGTCACCTCCACCCATCCTGGGCACCAGCTCTTTGTCATAGGGCCAGGGAGCGGTCGTGGTGGTGGTGCCCAGGAAAGTGACAAGCCCCTCACTGTGTCGGAGGCAGGAAGCTGATGGACTCTGATGGAGCCTTTGGTCTTTGTTTCCCCAGATGGCCATTGTGTTCAACCAGGAGGGACTGAACGCCATCCAGCCGCCCTGTGTGGTCCAGAACTTCATCAACCACAACGCCGTCCTTTACAAGGTGTTTGTGGTGGGCGAGTCCTACACGGTGGTCCAGAGACCCTCCCTCAAGAACTTCTCTGCGGGCACGTCAGGTAATCCGCTGTCCCTCATATTGTCACTCTGTGCCAGGGCCAGGGCCATGATGGATACCCAGGGTCTGTCCCCGGGTATTTCTTGCTATTTCTGGGTGAGGGAGAAATGACTTAAGTTGAAAAAGTTGTATACAGTAGATGGATTAAAAAGGTCCCGAAGAACCAATGAGAGACCATATGCCATAGGCACTGTGGGGCTCGAGCCCTCAGAGCCACTGCCAACTCTAGCGAATTTCTAGAAGCTTCCTATCCCTCAAGAATTTTCCTGGACCCATCCAGTGATGATACTCAGGAGTATGCCATGGTTGGTGTGGCTAGGCAGGTGTGGGAAGTGAGGGAGGGAGGTGACTGCCGACCCTTCTGCATGCTTTCCAAACGAGGACTCTGAGTCTGAATTATCTGCGGCTTCCGCAGCTGTCAGGTATATCAGGGTTTCCAAAGCAGGCAGCAGCTACAGAGTCACAGAGGTCCCTGCGGAGGCCCTCAGGCAAGTCCCAGTGGGCATAGTCACTCCTGCCATGCTGCAGTGACCTCCCCCTGGCATCCCTTGGATGACTCATTGTCATTGTCCCTGAGGGTCTTGGGGATGCTCTGGAGAGCAGCCTTGAACTATACATGCTCACTTCCATCTGTCTTGGGTACCAGCTCTTCTGAGCCTTTCAGTTAAAGATGTCCTGACACCGGAGCTGCTCATAAGAATGTTCTAGCAGTCCTGAAACCCCCTCTAAGGCAAGTTCCAGAAGTTTGTGAGTCAGGAAAACATAGCTCTCCTTGAGGATTTCTTGGACACTGGATTCCCTGGTGAGGCCAGCTCCAGCAGAGTAAGCAAAGGCCTTCCTCAAGGCCCCTGGAGGGCCCTTTCCTGGAACTGACTGTCACCATCCCTTTGGGGCTTGTTGCAACGTCTCCTCCTGTTGTCCCCTCTGAGGTTTCTTCCCTGGGTCGCTTTCCTTTCCATTTAACACAGAAGGCAGGAACTTTGCAGCTATGTGTGGATTCTCATGTCCTTGCTGAGACCAGGTGGTTTGGGACAGCCGCATCCTGACACTGGTCATGTGTACTACCAAGAGATACTCTTGCAAGCTGTGCGACAGATGAGACCAAGGCTTTCACAAAACATTTATTTGCCTATCAGAGTATCACCACACGTACACGCCACACAGTTCTGCCTTGCTTATGACACGCCCTTTCCTTTCTTCCCCAAATCATCTCATCTCTGAATGAAATGTGGCGGCTGATCTCCGTTCCTGCTCCCCCAAAGGTGTGTTTGTTCACTGCTTCCTCCTCTCCTTCCTGGTTGTAAAGCACCAGGGCCAGTTTCCGCCTTGGCACTGGGAGCCCGGAATGACGAAGGCAAGAACCTGTCAGTGTGTCTTCTCTCGTGACTGTTTCTAGGCCGCGAAGCGCCCTGAGGCATAACATTTGGAGGTGGGCTGGGCATCAGAGTGGCATTCAGTGTGTCTGTCTAATCCGGAAGTGGCGTGGTTCCAACTCTGGCCTGCCTATTCTCAGCCTGACCAAGACCTCAGGCTTCAGCAGCACATTCCCCTGACTAGTTGGGAAGGGGGTTTTGAGGCTCTGGCTTCTTTCGAGAGCCAACACAAACTTCAGCCCAGGCCACATAGTGTGGCAGGTCCCTCAGCTTCCCATGTCCTCCTTGGGCTCAGATCTCCTGACTTGAGATACAGACAAGGCCATCTTCACTCCACGGCTGCTGTCCTCTGATTCTCACGTGCATTTCAGTTCTTTATGTGCCAGTGTCCAAGGTCATGTGTGTGACTTACTTAGCCATGGCACCTTACAGGTACCTGGACTGGAACCCAAGGACTTCTCACAAAGAAATAGACAGCGAATGTGCTCATGTTCTCTGCCCGTGGTTCACTCTCATGGCTTTCGGCTCCTTCTTCCTGATGCTCTTTCGTCCTGCACCTTGACCCTGAAGCCATATTGCCTTGGGCTTCTAGCTTTGTGTAAGGGTTCTTCTCTCCCTCTCCCACCCGGTCCTAAGGATACTGAGAGAGTGGTACCTCTTGCTTCTTTGAAAGGATGACTGAGTATTTCCCGGGTTGTCCCAGTCATCGCAGGGTGAAGGCGATATGCAAATGAACAAGGGAGGCCGTGCTCTGCAAGGAGACTTTGCAGATGCAGATAACCTGGGTCTGTAGTTTGCAGAGCTGACTCCAGGACGCCTGTAGTCATAAATGCTGCTTTTATTGCACATGGCTGTAGACTCGCCCTGGGTGGTATGCTAGAGGACCAGCCAAGAGCCAGCCGGGCAGGTTCATGAGCAATCTGAGGAATAACACAGGGGAGACATAACCGGAGGGACAGTTTTATTGGAGATGACATCTTCAGGGAGCAAAGGTTGGGGATGGTGAGAGAGCCCTTGAGGACTAAGCGGGTAAGCTGCAGGAGCTGGCCCCTGTGCAGGGTGGTGTTCAGTGACAGGATGGTAGCATGCACCGTAGGGAAAGACGGGAGATTGAACACAAAGGCTGCAAACAGCATGGTCCTAGCCTGCATTGCTGAGATGTCTGAGCCAATCTGGTTGTTCACCCTCCTTGCAAATCTGTTTTTGTTCTCTCTCTCTCTCTCTGAGAGCAAAACTACCCTGTGACCACCCCTTTGACCCTCCACTTTTACTGGAAGTTGGGTGGGTGGCCCCCATGCTGAGAGTTTGGGCGACTAGTCCAGCAGCAGTCCCTGGCTGGGGCTACCAAATCATGAGTGCTCCTGGGAACAAGAGCCTTGCTGCTAAGGTTAGGGAGCAAGGCTCAGGCCCCTCCTGTCTGTTAGCAGGACCAGCTACCTTAAAGCTTTCTAAGGAGCCAGGCACCAGGGTTCTTTGGTGGGACCAGACCCCTGCAGCCCATCTCACTCCCCGCAGTCTCTAGATGACAGGCAGTGGCTAGAAGCTGCTCACTCCCTCCGTTTGTACATGGTGAGGTGCTGGGCCTGTGCCTCAGCCTGGGACATCGCTTGCTTAGTAGTCCTTAGGCCAGCGTGCCCCGGGGCTGCTGTAGCAGTTGGGGTAGAGGGCAGGTTCCCTTTAAGATATGTATACATTTTGTCTGTCCATATGAAACTGCTGGAGACATAATCTGTCCAGTGTAGTGGGCATCACAAGTCCCTGGCACTCTTACTAGACCAGCCAAGTGCCTGTGGGCACAGCTTGCAGAATCCTACAGGTTTCCCAGCATCCCTGAGCACTGCTGTAGCTACCTGCGCTGGTGGCCTGTCCTCACACCACATGCCTGCTCTGCTGTCCTGGCCTTTGCTCTTGGGGACCTATAGAGACTTGGGTGGGAAGTACCCTGAGTTTAGGAGGCTCTAAGAGGAGAAGATTGGCAGTGCCTACAGAAGGCCAGAGAGCCATGCTAAGTGATGAAACCCTGCCACCCCTGAAGGTTCACTGTGCCTGAGAGTAGGGCCCCAGAGTGGGCGTGCTTGACACAAGTCCCGCAGGGTGTTTATTTTTCCCAGGCTCCTCCCCAGGACCATCTCTCATGCCCTCCGTCTGGACTGGCTCTGGTCGGAGCAGCGGGAGGACTGTCGGGCACACCGGGGTGGCCAGGGGCCTCTGTGCCCCGCTAGCGGGAAGGATGCCAGGTACTTCAGCGCCTGCCTGCTTGGCTCTGCCTGAATCACTTCCTTGTGCATGATTTTTATGGCGCCATAGAGTCGTGAAGCTGCTGGGGGTCATGGCAGCCACAACAGGCACCTGAGCCCTGGCACACAGGTCCTTGGCCAGTGCCCATCCTATCCTGATGCCTGGGGGCCTGGGTCCCAGGGGTGATCACTGTGTCCTGCAGGGTGGGGTCCATGACACCTCTTTCGCAAGAACTTGAGCGGGGGCTGTCAGGATCCCTCGGGGGCTTCTAGTCCAGAGTGGCCCTGTGCTATTCTTGGTGGGGGTGGGGCGATCAGGGGGTAATGGCCAGAACTCAACCCCTAGGTTTGTGGTTGTGTGATTCTTGCTCTATCGTGTCCATGCTTCCAAGTGCTTGAGAGCATTGCAAGCTGTCTATCCAACGTTACTTCTCCGCGGACAAATCGTGCCTCACACCTCAAGGACGTTTGTACGGGGGGCATAAATGAATGCACCATCCCGTTCCTGGGACGGAACTGCCTCTCTGGTGTCCTGTGGGGCTGAGGGGGAGTGGGTGGCAGCAGCAGGAACAGGACATGTGGACTGGAGGAGACTGGGATATTGCAAGGCTTTCCTGGGGGAGCCTATGAAAGCCCTCGTTCAGGTTCCTATTAAGTCGTTGGGAACCAAAAGATCCCTTTGGTAAGCTCACGTACCAGTGGCCACCTGACTGGAGCCACCTGGACCAACTGGCATTTATTTTAGTAGGCTTCTTCCCTTAGGATGGACCTGTGATATCTGGGTGCACAGAGGGCCACTCCTGTTGCCCCTTCTCTTCCCAGCCTTCTGAGCATACATATGCCTGCCCCGTCTTAGGTCTTAAGGAAACCCACATATGGTGCTATAAGATGGTGATGAAGGTGTCCCAGGAGACCATTCATTATGTGTAGGAGGACAAATTGAAACTGGGGTGGCCCACATCCATCTGGGATGCAGCTGTGGGTGCCTAGCTCACCAGAGCCCTGGGCTCAGCCAGAAGCCACCTAGAGTGTGCCTGGGGTGGTGCTGCCCCCTGGTGTCGGCGTTGCTGTCTCCAGGTCTAATCCGCTCCCTGTCTGTTTTTTCAGATCGTGAGTCCATCTTCTTCAACAGCCACAACGTGTCAAAGCCAGAATCGTCATCGGTCCTCACCGAGGTATGTCTCCTCTCCATGATGGCCTGGCATGAGGCCATCTTAGCCTGAGCCCAGATAAGAGTGTGTTCTGCCCAACGAGTGTCCCCTGCAGAACTATCTGGCATGCCAGGGTGGCAGGAAGAACCCTTGTCCACACGACCAGCCCACACAGTCGTGTCAGTGGGCATCACGGCCATGTCTGTGCCTGGCATGGGAGCACAGTGGGCCTGTGAGGACTGCTCACAGTGGGGCAGCTCTCCCATGGGGTGCCCTCACTCTTGACATTACGGCTGGGGTTGAATGAGCATCTGCGTCAGGTTTAGCGGAGGCCTTAGTGGCCTAGCAGCAGCTTCGTGGACACGGAAAGGATGTCTCTGAAAGCTTGGGGACACACCAACTGAGCTCACACAGGCAAGCAGGGATTTGATACCCACCTGTCTGATTGCAAAGTTGAATCCTCTAGAAATGTCATTCCTTGCTAATGACATAAAATACCTTAGGGCCACAATCTTCTCTGATCCTCCCCTTCCTAATCCCTCCTCCACCCAAGTCTGACCTCCAGTGGCTTCCCACCACACTCTGAACCCAGAGCCTCTCCTGAGGTGCCGCTAGGTGTTCTGGGAGCCCTGGGTGGGTCCTTCTTCCTCTCCCGGTTAGACTCAGTAACAGAAGCTGCCAGTGTCTGGTGCCTGACCTGGTTTCACCTATTGGCCAATGGCCTGTTTCTTCATCTGAGAATGGAGACGGTCTACCTAAAGCACAACAGGTGTAGGGTCCCCCGTACACCCGAGGCCTGTGATCACCCACACATCCACTCAGTGCCCGGAACCCTTCGGAGCTGACACCCCGTGAAAGGAAAAGAATGCAGAATGCCGAGCACAGCCTTTTCCCTGGGGACGTCACCCTCCAGGACACCTTCAAGCTGGACTGGCAGTTGATTCTATTCCCAGAAACCAGTGGCCATGTCACTCATCCTCCCCTACCCCGAAGAGTGCCATGCGAGACCTCTGCTAACCTTGACGGCCCCCCTCATCCCCAGACAGTACCTTTGAAAATGGACCTAGCTTCTTCCTACACTTTCAGGGGACTATTAAGCATAGTCTCCCAGGATGTAGCACAGTGGCAGGCCCTGGGTCACACACACACACACACACACACACACACACACACACACACACGGCCTTAGGATCCATCCCCAGTGCTGCCATAATGAGGAAGGGGAGTTCTCGTCGGTCTTGCCTGAGGTCTGACCTGAGTCGCATCACCTGCCTGAGCCTCAGTTTCTTCATCGTGCCCTAAAGTACCTGAGATCTGTGAGTTAACTAGCAGTGCCTGTGCCCAGTGTGTACATCTGTAACACAATCGGAGTTGAGGGTCACCAGGTCAACCCGCAGGAGCGCCTGCTCGACTCTTCTCTTCCTCCTTTCCCAGAACCTCACAGCTCAATTGGCTTGGATCCATGGGCCCATTTCTATGCCTTTATCTAGTCCTAGGCCGGCTGTTTGGTTTTGGATAATCAAATGGCTTCAGGAGGATTTCTGAGATTCCTCAGCTGAGCTGAGAAAGTACTTTTTATAAACAGCGTGTCACGGGGCTCTCTAACAGGCAATGGCGAGGGCTGCCATGCTCCCAGACACCACACCGTGAGCCTCAGATATCAACTGAGCATTATGGCCTAGGTATTTTTATTAGCCTATTCATTGGGGTGGAAAAACAAGGTCCAGGAGGGCCATGTGATGGATCAGGGCCACATAGCAGAGACAGGAAGGCCAAGGCTGGTCTCTGACTTGGTTAGGGCCATGGGCTGGGCCAACCCACTGACCCATGTGGCCAGGAAGCTCAGGCAGAGCTGAGTGCCCATAGTAGCCAGATGGCAGCTGCCCCTGAGAAAATACTTTCCCTAGGTCAGGCACTGGACACCAGAGTTTTAAGTGGAAGGGCCCTGATGTCTATTTTAAGATTCTTTGTATTAGTGGCCAGGACTGTTTTATTTGGCTGTTGTCCTAGTTACAGATACTGTTGCTATGATGAAACACCATGCCCAAAGCAACCTGGGGAGGAAAGGGTTTATTTGGCTTACTCTTCCAGAGCACAATCCATCATGAAAGGAAGTCAGGACAGGAACTCAAGCAGGGCGGGAACCTGGAGGCAGGAGCTGATGCAGAGGCCATGGAGGGGTGCTGCTTACTGGCTCACTCAGCCTACTTTCTTAAAGAACCCAGGGCCACTGGCCCAGGGATGGCACCACCCACAATGAGCCCTGACCCCATCAATCACTAATTGAGAAAATACCCTAAGGCTTGCCAACAGCTCGATCTTATGGAGGCATTCTCTCAACTGAGGCTTCTTCCTCTCCAGTGACTCCAGCTTATATCAAGTTGATATAAAACTAGCCAGGACAGTTGTCTTGTTTTGAGATAGGGTCTCACTTTGTAGCCCTGGCTGGCCTGGAACTCTCTATGTAAAGCAGGTTGACCTTAAATTCACAGAGTAGCCTCTGCCCCAAATGCTGGGATTAAAGGTGTGCATAACCACACCCAGTGTTTTCTGTTCTTTTTAAATTGAGATAAAAATCCACATGTATAAATATTTTAAAGCTTTTTAAAGATATAATTATTTTTATTGTATGTTTATGAGTGGTTTGCATGCATGTATATCTACGTACAACATATATGCAGTGCCTGCAGACATCAGAAGAAGGCATCAGATCCCAGGGAGTGCTGACAACCAAATCCATTTCCTCTGTAAGAGCAGCCAGTGCTCTTAACTGCTGAACCATCTCTCCAGCCCCTGAGTGACCAATTTAATAGCAACAGTCACACTCCCAATGTCATATAGACACGTCTATATTTCCAGGTCATTTTCCTCACCTGTTCCCATGAACACTCAGTCCCCATGCCTCCCAACCCAGCCCCTAGCCACCTTGGGTCTGACCTCCATCTACATGGATTCAAACTGTGCTAGGCATTTTATATATGCGGGATTCTGACTGATTCCTGTCACTCAGCACAGTAAGGATAGACCACATTTCTCTGTGTGGAAAGCTACAGTTGGCTCATTTGTCGACTAATGGGTATTTAGGCTGTCTGGAACCTTTGGCCACGGGACGAGTGCTGCAGTTAAGTTAACTGGTGTTCAAGGGGCTGTTTGAGTGCTGCTTTTAAACCCTAAGTAGACTATCTGAGCCCTAAGGTGTTCTGTGCTTAACCTACCTTCCTTCCCCCTTCCCTTCCTTCCTTTTTTTTTTCTTTCTTTATTTATTTGGATTTTTGAGCCAGGGTTTTTCTGTGTAGCTCTGGCTGTCCTAGAACTCCCTATGTAGACCAGGCTGGTCTTGAACTCACAGAGATCCACCTGCCTCTGTCTCCCAAGTGCTGGGATTAAAGGTGTGCACCACCACCGCCTGGTTTAAGAATTTCTCTTCCGATTCATGTGCCTTTGTGTGCGGAGGTCAGAGGACAGTTTTCAGGGGTCAGTGTTCTGTTTCGTCCATGTGGGTCCCGGGGGTCAGACTCAGATCGCAAGGCTTGGTACATAATCTTTTACCTGCTGAGTCACCTCTCCAGCCCAGTGCACTTAAAGCTTTAGGCACAGTTTTGTTTTTCACTTGGGCTTAAGCCCGCCCCATCCCCCGTAACTTGATGGAGGAGGGTCTATGTGTTACTTTCATTGGTTAATAAAGAAACTGCCTTGGCCCTGATAGGACAGAAAATTAGGTAGGCGGAATAGACAGAACTAAATGCTGGGAGGAAGAAGGCAGTGAGATAGACGCCATGCCTTTCCTCTCCACGCAGTTGCCATAGCTCTCCTCTCCAAGATGGATACAGGTTAAGAATATTGCTGGGGGCTGGAGAGATGGCTCAGAGGTTAGGAGCACTGCTGTTCTTCCAAAGGTCCTGAGTTCAATTCCCAGCAACCACATGGTGGCTCACAACCATCTGTAATGAGATCTGGTGCAGAATACAGTATATATAATAAATAAATCTTAAAAAAAAAAAAGAATCTTCCTGGTAAGACACCACCTCATGCTGCTACACTCATTAGAAATGGGTTAATCAAGATGTGAGAGTTAGCCAGTAAGAGGCTAGAGTTAATGGGCCAAGCAGTGTTTAAAAGAATACAGTTTGTGTGTTATTATTTCCGGGGCTAAGCTAGCCGTTTGGGATCTGAGCGGGAACGTAGCCTGCTGCTCCTTACTACAAGAACTCAGTGCTTACTGGCAGTTAGTGTGCACACTATTGTGAGTGACTTCGACAGGAGGCCGTGTAGTCTGTGTCCTTGTATTCAGGAGCCACACCTCCTCACAGCCAGACCTGTGGAGTCCCCTCCCTGGTATCCCTTCCTGGGAGGCCTGATCAATCCCATTGTACAGATACGCAAACGGAGGTACGGGCCTGGTACTTTCCCCACATCCACAGAACTGAGAAATCTCTGATGGCATTTAAATCCATACCCTTACCCTGCGGTTCCTCTCTGGGCCTCCTCTTCCTCGGGGGTCCTGGCCGACAGCTGTATGTGAGGTCACATACCTTTCCCAGGCCATCCACACTAGAGCAGAAAATGTGTGACACTGGAGATGTCATGGGCAGGGCAGGCTGACTCAGACTAGAGGCCCGTGGAGAACTTTGCAGGAAGCTGGGCTTAGAGTCAGGCAAGAGCATCTGCCAGCAGCGTCTTTGGGAGAGCACTGGTCACGTGGGATGGGATGCTGTTTGCAGGTACTTAGGTCATCACAGCTGGGAAGAGAAGAGCACATGGCTGCTTGGGTTCCCTAGGCCCTCAGCCTTACTCCTATAGGATGCCGGCAAAGATGGCACGGTACCATGGTGCTGGTCAGTACCCCTGTGCCCCATCTCTCCCTGACTGGTTCCTGGTCTTCTCTGCCTTCAAGCTCTGGCCCCGGTACTCTCTTCACCTCTGTCTGCTTCTGTAACAGTCCGTCTCCTTTCTCGCTCCCGAAAGGACTGGGTTTTCGAAACCGAAAATCTGGATTCAAATCCTGCCCTGTACTTCTAGCTTCTGTGACCCTGGACCAGCCCCTGGCCCCCTATACTGATACCGGCCTCAGTAGTGCATGAGCACTAAGCACCCTGCTTCATACACTGGCCATAAGCACCCTTACATAGAGTCCTTGGTCTTCCAGACCCTGGCAGGCTTGGCCATGGTGGCCAGAAGGACGGTAGGTCCTCTCATGAGAGGGGACTACGCCTGTGTGATATCTTAGCCCTAGAACCCTTACTTGTGTCTGTATTGACAGCTGGACAAGATCGAGGGTGTGTTCGAAAGGCCCAGTGATGAGGTCATCCGGGAACTGTCACGGGCACTGCGGCAGGCGCTGGGAGTGTCACTCTTTGGCATTGACATCATCATTAACAACCAGACCGGGCAGCACGCTGTCATTGACGTCAACGCCTTCCCAGGTGAGCAGCAGGGCAAGGTGACCCTGCGCTGGTGATCCCCTGGCTACCTGGTGTCTTCAGGGGGTGGGAAAAGACTCAGCTTGACTAGAGATGGGAGAGCCCACCTCATTCTGCAGTCTAGAGCAAGTGCTCCCCTTCTGCAGTCTCTGCTCTTAAACTGTGGGGGTATGCCCATCTAAGCACCCCATAACACTGTATTCTCCCACCCCCATCTTTCGATCCTATCATCAGCCTTAGCTGGGACTGGCCTACTCAGCCCATCCATTGGCCCTACTAGACCCAGAGGAGTAAAAGGAACTTGGAAAAGACTCAACCCCCTATCATTCACGGGTAGGGAAATGGAGGCCCCTCCAGTGGAAGCATTCTTCTGACGTCACACAGCATGGAATGGCAGGGCCAGCCCCTCCTGGGCAGGTGCTGCTTCCAGTGTCCTGAACTGCAAGGCTGAGATCCAGGCCCACGCCCTGCCATGGCTTTCCCACGATAGTGCCTGCTGCCACAAAGACCGCCACTCTCCATCCCCTCCCTGCTCTCTGCTGGAACCTCACCCCGCTGAGTATCCCTCAGTCTCCACTCAGGCGCCCTGGGGAATAATACCAACCGAGCCCTATTCTAGAACCATTGGGCTGGCTGGGAGAGCAGGTCTAATGTCCACACTAGCGCTCACAAGCTCCTGTGTGTCCTGGAGACCCTAAGACCGGTGGCCTGTGCATCATCGCTGCAGCTGAGAGGTCTAGAAGTCTGCCAGCACTTGGGAGGCTAAGGCAGAAGAATTGCCATGAGTTTAAAGCCATCCAGGGCTACATAACAAGACCTTGTCCTAGAATCCTGGGGTGGGGGTTGGGGATCAGATGAAAAAGACTTGGAGTCTAGCTTTGGGTCTCCAAGGCCCTAGAGCAGGGCCTTGTACTTCTCCAGACCCAGGTATCCCTGCCTCGGCTGGCCCTACGCTCTCAGCTCATACCCACTTCCACCCCTCCAGCCTCCTGAGTAGCTGGCAATTTAGTGTTCCTGGCTATTCTTCATTTTCTCGATGTGGAGGAATAGCAAGCTCCCCCTTGCTGCCCAGGGGCATGCATGACTAGGAAGCCACCTCACCAAACCCCGGGCATCCTGGGTACTCAGTGCCTGTATCCCCTTAACCGCTCAGAGAGTACATGAGCCACTCCACAGCATCACAGTTCACAGCAGAAAACGAGGGACCCCAAAGAGCCCAACAGCTCCGACATTCAGCTGGCATCTGCCAGAGGCCACATGTCCTGCTGTCAGCCCTTACACCACAGTTGGGAGGAAGAAGATGGAGAGAGGAACTGCCAGTGGCTGCTCTGGCATGTATGGGTGCCCGAGAGTTCCACAAAGGGAAGGAACCGACACTGGAGGTGGACCAGCTTGGGTACCAGGAGGGGTGAAATGGGACCAGACAGGGTCAGAGGGGAGCCTCTGGGGCCTGGGTCCAGCCAGCATACTCAGACTCAGCCCGTTGAGTTTCCCAGCTCGGGGGTGGAGGCGGTGGAACCTCTGAGGAAAGCTAGGGTATAGAGTGGGGAATATAGTGCTGTGTCGGGAGAATCATAAAGAAGAAGTGAAAATGTGGGGTGATCCAAGAGCACACACGGCTCACTAATGGGTTGAGGGTGAGAGACAGGGCCACTGAAAAAGCCTTGGGAGGAGGGGGGTACACTCTTCCACTAGTGGTGGGCAGCCCCTCCCAGCTCAAAGAATTCAGTGTATCGTAAAGGCAGGAGAGCCTCTACTGTGTTCAGGGAGACAGTCACTGAGAGCCAGCGTGAATACAGAGTCTTCTGCCAGGGGACCCTAGGACTCGGTTGTTCCAGTGGAATGGGGTACGGGGGTGGGTCTGTGACTACCAGATTGATGGTAAGGCTGTGCCGAGGGATGGCCGAAGGGCCCTATAGTCCCAGGGGCCTCAGGCAAAGAGAAGCTAGTGTCTGAGAGGTGACTCGGTTTACCGTCCAAGGTGTAGAACCAGCCCTCTGGGTCCAGCAGAGGTGCGGGCTTGGTCCTGCTTCTCGGGAAGCATGTGGGGCACTGGGGTAGGTGGAAGCTCTGTCGGAACACCCAGCTTGGGAGATGAGGAAACCTGAGTGGCAGAAGCAGCCTGTGCTAATGGCCCTGCCGTGTTCTGTGGCACGAGGAAGCTGCTGTGAGCTCTGCTTGCCCATGAGGTGATGCTGGGAGCTAAAGAACCGCATCCATGGTTACAGTCCTCATAGGACTGGGACCCATTAGTCCAGAGCCTCCACACCGACCCTAAGGCCTTTGATGTCTTAGAACACCGGGGTTCTGATCTTGGCCCACTTCTTCACTGTGATGGTCTAGGCAGCCTCACTTTAGCCCCTACTTTCGCTTCTGTACGAGTGCGAGCATTTCTCGTGCTGCAGACAAATGGGTTTGCATGGTGCTGGGCGTGGAGCTGGCACCCTGCCCTGCTAGTTTTCACCTCCCAGGCTGGCAAACGCCAACCTACCTCAGCCTGTTTATCACAGGCCCCCAAGGAAGTGGCTGTTATCTAGTCTACCTTGTCCCCCCGGGCCTCATCTGGGAGCAAAAGCAGAATGGTTACTAGCGAGCAGCCTTCTTGGTTTCTTAGCAACCCGACTGGGTCCTGGTTCCCCTCCCTGTATCATACCTAGCCCCATGTCT
Source organism: Alexandromys fortis (assembly GCF_014885135.2). Classification (NCBI taxonomy): domain Eukaryota; kingdom Metazoa; phylum Chordata; class Mammalia; order Rodentia; family Cricetidae; genus Alexandromys; species Alexandromys fortis. The sequence continues at coordinate 7,955,091 of NW_026067953.1, read as the reverse complement.
GTCCTGCCCTTCACCCTCACTCCCAGAGCTAGCAGCATACTGAGTCCCACAGTGGGGCCTCTCGGTACTAGGTGTTAAAAACAAATAATATCAGAGGATCTGGGGCGCACCACAGTTCTGTCACGTAGGAGCTTTGTAACCTGGAGCCTCACAGAGCCTCCAGGTTCCCTGTAAGATGGGCTGAGGAGCATGGGCAGTGAGCCAAGGACCATGAAGCTCATAGCCCAGTGATTGGCACTCTGACACTCTGGGAACACCAGCACAGAAGGGTTGCCATCTTCCCTCCATGGTTGGCACTCCTTCATCTCCTGACTACTGGAGACAAGAGTGTGAAGATGGCATTGACATGTGTAATGGTGCGCTGTGCCAGCCGCCTTGTTAGCGTCCCCATGAGTGCCCTTGCTTCGGGCTTCCTCAGAATCACAGGGTGGGTTTGCCAAAAGACACAAGATAGCCCAGGGGCCTGGCCCCCACACAGTTGCCACCTCAGCTTCTACCTATAGTATGGTACCAGTTCTCATCGAGACACCTCATTCCGAGAAGGTGAGAGATCACGCCTCATATCTCTTTGGAAGTAGTTTGTTGGAAGTCACCAAATCCTCACCCCAAATCTGAAGCCTGCTGGGTAATTCCTGGGGTCTCTTCTGGCATTGTGTCTGCAGCGTGCACACATGTATGAGTGCATGTGTGTGAAAGTGTACCCCTGTCCCCATGGTTACCATAAGTTTCTATGCCAGAGACGGTGGACTTGGCAGTCTGTTCCTAGGTGCTGGTCCTCAGAGTCTGGGACACAGATTGCATCCCTGAAGGTATTTGGGGCAAGAGGGAACAGATTTGGTTTGGGCTGTGGCTTCTGACTCAGACCCACCCAGGTCTAGCCCTCCTGTGTGGAGAGCTGGCCTCCTGTGTTTTGTGGACAAGAAAGTTGAGCCTTCAGATAGGATACAGTGACTAGGACCCAGGTCTGAGGCCAGAATCGCAGTTTATCGGTAAGCGTATGAGGAATACATTCTGGCGTTGCCGTCTGACTGTATCATGTCAGTGTTGGCTGGTTATGTTCCTTCGTTTTCTGTTACTGGAACAAAATAGCCAAGATGATCAGCTTAAAGAGGAAAGTTAATAAAATAAAATTTATTATTTTAGTTATTTGGGTTTTAAAGTTTCAGTCCATGATGATTTCTCTCCATTGATTTGTGCCTGTGACAGGGCAGATATATGGGAAGTACTGGCAGAGGCCACTGGCTACCTGAGGGGAGAGAAAGTGTGTCTGAAATGGCTAGCCAGTCTCCTTAGTGGGCTCTTCCAACTCCTCCCAGCAGCTCCTTGAGCTAACAACTAATGTTTTAACATGTGGACTTTGGAATGTGCACTACTTACCCAAACTATAGCAGTGAGTGAGCCAAGGAAATGCCCAACGAAAACAAGATTCATCTTTATCATCTGGAGCTGTGGAATTTCACACTCAGGGATTAGACAGTGGTCAAGGGCCAGCTTTGGGGACCGTGTGCACCAGGTTCTGTGGCTTCCCACCACTCTGCGATACTGAAAATGCCCCCCAAGTCCCAGGAGCCCGTTACTTCTGCTTCTTTCTCCTCTCATATTCCCTGGCTGATGCCCAGTACCTTCTGTCTCTCCCCTCCAGGCTATGAGGGTGTGAGCGAGTTCTTTACCGACCTCCTGAACCACATTGCCACAGTCCTGCAAGGCCAGAGCACAGGCGGAGCTGCCCTGGAGGAAGTGGCCCCGCTGAGGCACAACAGGCTTCTGGCGGAACAGGCGGGCAGCCTGGCTGGTGAGCGGACGTGCAGTGCCAACCCTGGCTGCTGTGGCAGCTTAAAGGGCCAGGACACAACCTGGAAGACTGAGACCGAAGCAGGCAACATGGGCGCCGGTGGCTCTGCCAAGCTGCCACATCAGAGACTTGGCTGCACCACCGGTGTGTCACCCAGCTTCCAGCAGCACTGTGTGGCCTCCCTGGCCACCAAGGCCTCCTCACAGTAGTCACAGAGCCCAGGACCCAGAGGGGCGGCGGCGCAGAGCGTGGAACACACTCACTGGGCCAGCAGCTCCGAACGGGAACACTACTAAGAATTCCCAGTGATCTGATGCTTCTCTGTTTTAAATTTTTACCTGATTTTCTGATGTTATGATCGGAATGAGGGGGGGGGAGACAGAGCAGAGCACCAAGTGGTCCAGCGTCGAGGATGCCGCCTGAGTCCTGTGCAAATCTCCTCACTGAGTTTACACACGCTTGTGTTCTCAACACTAGGTCTGAATGTGAAGTGGGGTGTGTGCATGTGTGTGTGGTTGTCATGCAAGTGTGTGTGTGTGTGCATGTCTGTCTGTCTTCATGGCTGCTGTGTGGGCCAGGCTTCCGGGCACCCTGGAAGGAGCTCGTATCTGGCCAGGCTGTTGCAGCTAAGCAGGCAAAAGGATGAATGTTTCCCCCATTCCTCCCCTCCCCACATCTGCCCACACCGACCTCACTGTCCTTTTTTCTCAGATGTGGTCTTCTCCAAAGCTAACCCTTGCCCCTGTGCAGCTGACCCTTCTTCTCCAAAGCCAGGGAAGCAGTTGACCCCTTGGGAGCTCTGTACTGGGGGTCTGGGCTGTGGGAAGGGAAAAGAAGCCTCTTAGTGGGTGGAGCCAAAGCCCCCTAACTATTGCCAGTCTTTACTGGCTCTGTAGAATACACCAGGCTACTGTACTCTCCAGCCTGGCTCTATTGCTCTCTGGGACCCAGGAAGGAGGCTACCTAGCTAGGAATCCAGGGGTCTGTCGGGACCCAGGGTTTGTGCTGGGACTTTGAACAAATCATTCCACGAGTCTCCAGGCCTCCACCTCCTCATCTCTTCGAGGTGGCTCCTGAGACAGGAAACTGAAGAGCTGACCTAGTGTTCTAGCCCACGAGGATGCCTGCTTTTCCATGCCATCATCTGGGTCCCTCTTTTCAGGTGAGAGGAGGCCGTTGCTAGGGCTGCTCCTGTACACACACACCAGCCCCTCCTGGTACAGCAAGGCCCAGTGCAGCCCTGCTGTGTCCACAGCAAGTCCCTTGCACCGAGCACTAGGCAAGCCCCCAAGGGAGCTGTGCCCCACTTCAGACTCACTCTGTCCCCACAGCAGCTGGCAGACTACCCACTGGCCCCAGTGCCCACAGGAAAGGATACCTGTGGAGCCCTGGATGATAAGCCCAGGTCCCCCATCCCCCCGCCCAAGGGTGATCTTGTGTCTTAAGATATCAGCTCACTTTGCAAAGAGAACTAGGCCTTTGGATTGTCCTTAGGTCCAGATAAGATGGAGGACACTAGAGGAAGTACCCTGCAGCCCTGGGGAGGCTACCAAGTAGGGCCATGGTTGAGCATCCTTCGGGTGAGGAGGGGCTGGTTGGCTTTCTTGGGAATGGAACCCCGGAACTAACCACGTTTACAGGTCCTGAGTGTTGAACCTGATGTCTGTATGTCGCCTTCCCAGGCCTGCCTCTGAATACGGGGGTGGGAAGTGTGGCCGGCTCTCGCACTGCTTTGTCTCCAGAATAAACTACTGAGATCAAACTACACTTCATACATGGTCACAGTCATTAAAGAAAAGATGTTTGGTAAGACACGTTGGCTTTTCAGCCTTCAGAACAGGCGGGATGAAGACAAGGGTTCCTTTCCCTGGAGCTCCTCCTCCAGGGTCACACCTTGGGCGGTGTGGCGTTTTCCACAGGTCTCTGCGGGTATTGGGGACAGTTAACGCTTTTCCAGGAGTGGAGACGGGAGCAGGGACTTGGGGCCACATTCTTGAAGGTGCTTTAATGATCGAGAAATGTGACTTCCCCCAACACGGCGCTGCAGAACACTAGCCGCTGGTGTCCATTCTCAAGAGAGAAGAGTGGGTCTGGTCAAGGTCATTGCTGGTTCACCGAAGTGTCTAGATTTGCCACGCACTGTGGGTAGGCTAGCCCGCAGAACTGGATCCACTGAATCCTCAGATTATTTAGGGGGCTATGCCAGGTGTGAGCCCCATCAGTGGAGGAAAAACCACCCTGAGCCCGGTAGATTGATGGGGGTGCTGGAGAAACGGTGACTGAGAATGCTTGCTGTGCTGTCGTGACACGGGAGTTCAGAGCTCAGCGCCTGTGTAGCAAACCAGGCATTCAGCTTGAACTCTTAACTCCACCTCAAAAGTATAGGGAATAGGTGCTGGAGAGATGGCTCAGAGGTTAAGAGCACTGACTGCTCTTCCAGAGGTCCTAAGTTCAATTCCCGGCAACCTACATGGTGGTTCACAACCATCTGTAATGAGATCTGGCGCCCTCTTCTGGCCTGCAGCCATACATGGAGGCTCAACACTGTACATAATAAATAAATCTTTAAAAAAAAAAGTATAGGGAGTAGAGACGAGACCACTGGGGCTTGCTGAGGAAATATGAGCCCCGGGTTCAGGTCCTACCTTGGAGTGGGCAGAGAGTATTTGAGACAGATACTCCAACTGTCTTGTCTTTTGGTCTCTGAGCATTTACAGGGTCCCCACACACATACTTTTTTTTTAAGGCCACAGCAAGAAGCTGAGTTTTTAACAGCTGGGGCAAATAGTGTCTGGTGGACAGGCATTCAGAGACTGAAGAACACAGCCTTTCTACTGGCCCTTGTCTAGTCTAGAGCATTCACACCCTACTGACTCTAGAGCTGATGCCCTGGGAGGGCCTGCCGGCCTTTTTACAGTCCCTGTGTAAGTCAGTCACGTGACCAGTAGGATCCAAGCACTGCTCCTGTCGTTCCAGAGCCCTCACGCTGGTCTGAAGGAGCCCACCTCCTCTAGTCTGGGTGGGAAGGTGCCATGGCTCCTGGTAGGAACTTCTGGGGTCGAGGGGCTCCCAGTTTTAGGTAGGCCTACTACGGCTACTGCTGCTACCATGCTCCAAGGCTCCTCCACAGACCCTCCCCTAGTAAAGGCCTGAGCCTCAACCCTTCTTCTCTGCCAGGCCAGTGCCGGCCTACTCTCCTGTGCAGAGGAAGGCTGACTACCACAGCAACACGGCCCCTTCTACTCGGGTCCTCTTCCCTCTGCTTATGACCGGGAGGTACCTTTCTCAGAAACGGTTGAGTTTTCTTTGCTTCCTGGATCTAATGAAACTTGGCATCTTGAAAGGGCCCCTACAGGACATAGGAGGTGACATCTCCCCGAGGCTCCCTGCATTGAGAGCTCACCCAGGCTTTTTATGGCACTGTCCTACCTGCGGAGCTAAGTAGTGACCATGCCCGAGCTTTGTGACGGCTCCTGCTTGCCCCCTCCCCCCACTCCGCCCTGCACCCGTGTGTCTTGTGCACATCTGCATGCCAGATGCTCTTGGACAAAGCCACTGCGCACTGGCTCCTGCCCAGCCTCTCTTTACTTCCTGTGGTAATGACAATGCAGGGGGCTCATCTTTAGGATGGGGTCTTCTAGTGACAAAGTGTCCCTGTGTTCTGTTGCCACTTGATCTTGGTGCTGGATGTTTTTGGTCTCTGGTAGCCTAGTGGGAGTTCGTGTAATTACGTAACTGTCAGGAGGTGTCTGAGCCTGAAGGTAACTGTCAGGAGGTGTCTGAGCCTGAAGGTAACTGTCAGGAGGTGTCTGAGCCTGAAGAAAACCACGTCTCAGCAGTGACCTCATGCAGGGTGTGCCTTGCCTCAGGGGTGGGTTGCTGTAATGCGAGAAGCTAGGGTTCACTGGAAACTTTTAGGTGAAGACCTCCCACCTCCTACCTCTGTCCTACCATGTCCTCCGCTGCTGTAGGAATTTGGGGTCTGTGCTGTCTCACACAGTCGGGCCCTACCACAGTTCAGTACAAACTGAATTCCACACTGGGAAACCGAGGCTCTGGGAGGGTCAGAAAGGCTGGCCAAGTACTCTAGGTAGTGAATTGTTGCATGAATTCTAATAGGTACTGATAATAAAAGCCCAGAGTCACCTGAAAGCTGGGGGATCAGAGAAGTAGTATAGCTAGCCACTAGAGAGACCTTTTACCTCTACCCGATCCTTTCCTCAGACTGCAACTGTCTCCATCAAACCTGCCTATGAGCTCCTGACTCCTCCCACCTTATATTCTTCTCTTCCTGCCTCCACCTCCCTAGTGCTGGGGTTAAAGGCGTGGGACTCCCAAGTATAGAGATTCAAGGTGTGAGCTAACACCGCCTGGCCTCTAGTGACTTAGCTCTGCACTCTGATCTTCAGGCAAGTTGAATTATTAAACAGAATGTCACCACATTGAATACGGGTGGACTGAGGCAGGGTTTGGACCCTTGGGACCTGGCTCTCAAATACCAGCTGGAACTCTGGAATTGGCTCTGCCTGGGGTGCAGTGATGTCCCTGCCCCTTGGTCAATGTGCATGCTCTTGCTAGGCAGACTGCTAAGGCCGAGCCCAGTCTCCATCATCCCCACCTGGAAGTCCCTCACCTGCTGGCTTTTTGTTGAGGTGCACAGGCGGAGAACGTGAAGAGATAACATTCCCATCTGAAGCCAGCAGAGCCACTCGCCAGCCCAACAGTCAGAGGCTGCGTTGACTGTAGGAGGATCTGACTTACCCCACGAGACATCGGGTTTCCGAAGCCAGGGTTTCATACCAGGTTTTGTATGCAGGCGTGCTAGGCCGCATAGACATGTTTGATGATTGAATGACAATTGAATGATTGGTCCTAGTAGCCGGCACCCATGGGTCCAGCACCATATCCCAGCCTGGCGTGATTGCATGAATGACCTACAAAATTCTCATGCCTAAAAGTTTGGTATGTCAGCTCCATCTGTGACTTCAATGTGTTATTTCATCTTCCCTGCCTCTGTTTCCCTATTCTCAAAACTGGACCTAAGACCTGTTATTTTCTAGTATACTCTTCGTGCCCCATGCTTAGACACCCCATGGCCCACGCCTGTGGTCACTGACACATGAGTAGCCATGGTGGGGAGTCCAACATTGACCTGGTACCTGTGACCGGGCAGAGGTATTATCCTGGGGCCTGTCAACCTCTGCCCAGCACCCAGCTAGATGACAGCCCAGAAGGACAACCTCAGCAGAAACTGTCCAGCTCAGGCATGGCTGGGAGACAAGTGAGCAAAGGGTGATGGACCCCGCCCTGGGGTGGTGACCATCCCACGTCCCGTTCTGGGCAGTTCAGCACCTCCATCTACAGATAAAACAGAGGCTCAGTGATACAAAGACGCTTGCCCGTAAATGGCCCAGAAAGGAGTACCCCAAAACACACACTCAGCACAGCCATGAAACTACCCATTCCTTTTACTCAACTCTGAGTGGAAGGGGAAAGAAAAAAGTCAAAGAAAAGGAAAGAGCCCAAAGCAGGTTTATTCTGTCAACAAATTTTATCTGGAATATCGTAGTCAGGAGTTCTCGACTTTCACCCAAAGGTCAGAAGTTACTGCAGTTGTGCCCCGTGGATAAGGTGGAAGAGAAACTTCTAGAAAGCTGCCTGTGTTCAGAGAAGGAATATGTGTTGACAGTCGGAGCTGTCCTGCAGGAGTGTCCAGGGCAGGGGCTGAGAACAAGAGGGGATGAGGGACAAGAGGGCAACCTGGGCTCTGGTGGCCAGAGGCAGCCTCCCTACTGGGAGCTGCATTCAAGCCACGGGGCCAGGGTCACAGGGTGCCTTGAAGCCATGGCTGCCCCCACCAGCCGGTGCCTCAGCCCCGCCGCAGTGCTTGCAGCTGGTGAGCCACCTTCTCCAGCTCTGCCTCGATGGCTGACAGGCTCTCTAGTTCCTGGTCCTAGGAGGGAACAGACAGGGTCACTTGGGACTGGCCCAGGCTGGAATCATCTACGGCACAGTCGGTCAGACTGGCCCTGCTGTTTGTTAGCAGCTGGTCTCAGACAAGGGGCTTTGTGTCTGAACCGCGGGGGATTTCTCTGCATTGCAGGTACAATGATGTCATCCAACGATGCTGGGATACTCTGGGGACCACTATGCTCTTATTCAACCTCCATTTCATCCATCAACTATAGACCAGTAGGAATTTGTTCCTTCAGGGTACATGGTTCCATTTGGGTCCCTTCCTCAGTCTGGATACCAGTGCTGGCTCCTGGGATGCAGCCAGTCTGGCTTGATCTGTCTCCTACAGCCTCTGAACCTGCTGGGCTAATGGTCAGAACTGTGTCAACACAGACCCGCTCAGGGCTGGGCTCTGACATTTGGTCCTAACCCTAGAATCTCCCACGCTCCGGTCAGGACAGTCAGGGAAGCAGGAAACCCTCCTCTCAGCCTCTAAGTCTCAAATTTACTGCCTTTCAGCGCAGTCTGCAGGACACTGACAGAGACTACCCTGGAAATAGGGATTCTAGATCCTTCTATCTGAGAACAAGCCATGGAGGGAGTATGAGTTCTTTGTTGCTGACGTTTCTAGCAAGACTACCCCCCACCTCATCCTGTCTATAATACCCGGGGTCCCTGCTTCTTCACTAAAGGTTCCCTTTGTTCATGAGTAAGAAGCTTTAATGGGTTGGTAAAGGGCTCTTAAAACTGCCCATCTTGTCTGGGACCAGGGCAGGAGGGGTAAGTAGTACAGAGCAGTTCATGTTACCCTTCCCCCACCTCCAAGGACTCCAGACCAGTGGCCAGTCACTCCTAAGAGGAACCCATTGCTTTCAGATCTCAACAGGATCCTGCTCAGGTTGGAAGATGGGCAGGACCTAAAGAAGGCTTCTGGGTGAGCAGAAAAGAGCCTTGAGGTCCGGGCTGAGGGTAGAGCATGTTCCCCATAGAATCCCAACTCCCTCCACAGCACCAGTTTAACCAGGTCCCACAAAAGCCTCGTCTAGCTCAGGAGGCATCCTGCCTGCCGAGAAGCCCGGCTCTCACCTCCTGTGTGGTCCACGTCCCTGGGTCCCTATACCACCCCTGCAGCTGCCCAAGTGGCTTTGTGTAGACCAGGGTTTTGTAAGTCATGTTGTGGTGAGAATGAGGTGAACTGGAGAGACTCCATACTCCCGTTTCACAAATGGGGGAACTAATGAGACTCAGAGAGGGAAGAGAGGGACAATGACCTGCCCAAGGTCACACAATCAGGACCAGGTGGAACCCACATCTGCTGGCACCTCCATTCCTCCCTGTCTGCTCACCAAGGTCCAGCTAGCCCTGCCCCTGCTATGCCATTGTAGGCTATATGTGAGTTTGAACCCAGGAGAAGGTGTAATCGTATTGCCTGGGGACCGGGACAACATGGCCACCAACAAGGCTGTCCCTTAGCATCCTTTCCCAGTTCCCAGGAATACAGGTGCCCTGAGAGGCCCCAGGCCAGTCCTGCCAAGCTCCCCATCCACATGCCTGATTCCCCATTACTCCCATGTCCTGCTCACACACCAGCAGAGGCAATGTCCCCACTCTGTGTCCCTCAGGCACATCTAAGGCCACTGTCCACCTGGCCCAGTAGCTCTATTGATCACCTGCTGTAAGCAAGTGTCCCCTATCCCATGCTGCCCTTGGCTATACCGACCTCTGCTCTGCGGTTGGCGCTGCCTTCCTCTTCCTTCTTTTCCTCAAAGTCGCCTCGGGCCTCCACACTGTCTTCTCTGGAAGATGGCCTCCAGCCCCGGCGCAGCTGAGGCCTGGGGTCCCTGAAGCCATAGGCCCGGGCCCGGAAGGAGAGCTTCATGGAGCGATCAGGATCATCCTCCCCCTGCAGCCGCTTCTCTGCCGTCAGTTCCTTGGCCAGCTGGTCCATCCTGCTCCACCGCTTGTCCTCCCATTCTCTGGGTAGATGCTCCTCTTCCTCCTCCTCCTGCTTATGCTCCAGTTCCTGGCTCTTCCTGCCTGGAAAGAGACCTTGGGGCAGCCCTGCCATCACGTCTTCCCCGTTGTCCTCTTGCCGAGAGAGCTCCAGCTCCCCCTGGGGTGACAGAGCTTCAGAAGCTCCAGTCTTTCCAGCTCCATCCACTGCCTGAGACTCCGACTGACCTGGAGTGGGTGGTGGCAAGAACTTCAGGAAACGGTTGAGGAAGGGCTGCCATTTCCCCCAGACCCTGTTACTCCCTCAGATCCTCTGTGCAGCCACTTCTAAGGCCAAGCTCAGCCTTCGGAGTCCAGCCAGCACCCCCATAGCAGCCCCATCGGAGCACAGAGCAACCCTGTATTATGCTTTGCAAGGCACAATACAGTGGGGGAGCCCCTCACTGAACCTCACCCTGTCTTCCCTGCATTCTCCAAGCACCTACGCGAAGCCCTTCCTCCCTCTCAGGTGTTTTGTTTAGGAGTCAGGCAAACTGCAGTTGGAATCATAGCTTTGATTGCCAATTAGCTGTGTAGCCTTAAGCAAATTATATGACCTCTCTGAGCCTGCTGTTCTCCTGGACGGTGGAGAGGACACCATCTTTCAGCGTTGTTATGGAGGTGGCATAAGGCCACCCTCTCCCAGACACATCAGTGAGGTCCTGTCACTGTACGTACCCTCATCTTTCTGGATCTCCTGGTATTTGGTTTGGGAGTGGGAGCTGGATGTTGTGGTGGGGGCTTCTTCAGGCCCAGACTTCTCTCTAACCTCCTTTTGCTCTTCCTCCTCCTGCTTGGCGTTTATGGCTTGTTGCCGGACACTCAGGCCTGTCTCGCTGTCCCCCGTAGCCTGCGGGTCCCTGTGCTCCTGTTTGGGGAGGTTGGCCGGTGGCTGGGTGTTGGTGGCTGTGTCCTCCTCAGAAGCCTGACTGTTCTCCACCATAGAGGACTTCTGCCTGGGCTCTAGGACAGCTTGAGGCCTGGGTCCCTCCGTGGTTCCCTCAGAGCCATCCTGTTGCCCCTCATAAGAGTCCTCTCTCTTCTCCACGGCTTCCGTAGTCGGAGTTTCTGCTGTAGCGTCTGTGAACACAGTAGGAGAGAGTCAAGCTGAGGACCCAGCTGCCATCAGGGACTCCCAAGTTCAAGCCTGCCATCAGATGTCTTGGCTTCCAGGAAGCCCACCCTATGAGAAAGATTGGGGTCACCCTTTCATATTTTATATTTAACCTTTCATTTTTTTTTTTTTTTTTTTTTTTTGGTTTTTCGAGACAGGGTTTCTCTGTGGTTTTGGAGCCTGTCCTGGAATTAGCTCTGTAGACCAGGCTGGTCTCGAACTCACAGAGATCCGCCTGCCTCTGCCTCCCGAGTGCTGGGATTAAAGGCGTGCGCCACCACCGCCCGGCTTAACCTTTCATATTTTATATTTAATTTGAAGCTTGTTCTGAGGTCAATTGAATTGGGCTGCTTTAATTCTGCTTTTTTAAACAGGATTGTAATTTTGAAAGCAAAAATGGAACCCCCAAATCAAAATTAACATAATTTAAAATGACCCCAGAAGATAGAACCCTGAACTGTGAACTAGGGCAGCAGCTGGACTGCGGTGTGATCTGGGCGAATCATTTAACCTGTCTGTGTTCAAGCCTATCCCTGCACATCTTGAGCGCTGTGTGACCAGTACAGGCTCCACTGAAAGGTGTTTTCTTAAAGACAGGCTTTTAAGAGTAACAATCCCTCCTGTTTTTGGATTGGCAGCTGCTCACAGAGCACCACCAGGCACATGCTACTGTCACCAGGGCTTCAGGGCGCCTAGTCCACAGAACTCAAATGATCTTCAGAAAGCCAGGACACCTGTCATTGCTCAGACTCTGGAGGCCCACCTTGTTCATTCCTCCAAATGCCAAGCTCAGGGTCTCTGCATTAGAGCTTTCAGCTGTGTGTGTGTGCGCGCGCGTGCGCTCCTGTACACACAAACACACACACATGCATACACACACACTTATGCATGCACGCATGCACACACACACACACACACACACACACACGACACTATTCCCTTCTCATAGCACCACAGCAATCTCGACGCTTGTTCCCATGGGAGCAATATGTGGGAGTCTGCACACCATGACAAGCAGCCACCAGGGTGACAGTGCACTTGATGCGGGGTGCCTGACACCAGCTGATGTGGGGTGCCGGGCACACCTGTATGTGTCCATAGTTGGCCCAGAGGATGACCATAGACAAGTTGCTGGGAACTGGCCTTTCTGTCCACTTTGGACACAAAAATCCCAGCTCTGCAGTTTGTCGCACTTCCAGGGTGGGAAGCTGGTTGACACTGCCCAAGGATGCCTTTTTTACTTCCGGGTCGATGACCCAGGTCATTTTGTATTTTGAACCCACTCCTCTGGACCCTCCTTGCACACCTTCACCTAAGGTGGTCCCTAGTCCCAGGAGGACAGGAGCAGGAGACGGGGGCTTTGTGGCAGGGGCTATGAGGTTGGCCCAGGGTTACTCCTGCCTCTGGAGCAGGGGACTGGTGTGGGGCCAAGTCGGGGGCTTTGGATAAGAAAGAGCCAGGTTCAAATTCTGTTATGGTATGAACCCTGTGCAAGGGACTTAACCTTCCAGGCCTTGGTTTCCGACGTGTAAAGGGAAGGGAGCAATAGCTGCCTTCCTGCTCTGAAGAAGCAGTGCCCCCTGGGGACCACTGTGCTTCTTGCGACCCCTCCTCTCCCAGCTGGCCACACTGACCTCCATGCTTGGCCTCAGGGCTCTGGTTCTCGAACATTTCTGAGAGCTCGTCCTCGAAGCTGCTGTGTTGCTGCTGTTGTTGCTGTGGATCCTCTTGCTGCTTCGGCTCCTCTTGCTGCTTTGGCTGCTGCTGGGCCCGCTCCTTGGCACCTGGTAGGAGGGGACAAGGGGAGGTCCCATGTGGCCAGGCCCTGACATATCTGTCTATGACTCTGTAGGCCTACTTCAACCCTGTGAACATCCTGTGTTCTTAGAGAGAAGCTGAGGGTACAGGTTCTCAGCTGGGGTCCATCAGGCTACACCACCTCTCTGACTCAGTGTCCCCAGTGGGGAAGGAGAGAAAGTTCTTCTTGTACCTTTAAGAGCAATAAGGGCTCAAATGGAATAGAAGCATGTCTATTCCAGCAGGAGAGCAATGAGAAACCCTCAGGACCTATGACACGACAGCAGCCCTGGGTTTTAATGGGCTCTCTTTATTCAAGAAACTCCAGCTCTGGAACCCCAAGTCTGGCCCCTAGAGAAGGTGGGTGCTGTGCCTATCTCTGAGCCCAGGGCTGTACCTACCTTGAAGCCCAGAGTCCCTTTGCCTATATAGCCCCTGTTGCTGTTGCTGCTGCCCTGCTGAGTATCCTGCAGCAGTGTCTGCATCAGGACACAGCTCTGCAGCTGTGCAGTCAGTGCAGGCGAGGAAGCTTGTCTGACTCAGCTGCAGTGAGCTTCAGGCCTCCCCTGGCCATGCCCGTGGTTTTGTGACCTTGAGCAAGGAGGGCTCCTCAAGGTCAGATGCTCATTTATAAACAGACTTGTAGTAGATGTTAAGGCAGAGGTCCCAGGGCAAGAATATTATACAGAACCCAGGAGGGGATGGAGGAATGGTCATGATGGTTGAAGACACACCCAGTGCCTTCATAATGGAAAACAACCCAGTGTGCAGATACTGTGTGTTATTAGATACATATGTGTAAGGGTATAGAGTAAGGCACATTTCTAACAATCTCTGTTGAAATAATTTTTAAATGGAATATCCATCCAATATTTAATCTTAAAATTATCATTAAAATATCTAATGTTTTGTTTAAAAGCATCACCCTGGAGACCTGGAACACCTAACCTCCAGCCATACTTTAACCCTGGCTACCTCCTGAGGAACGGGTAGGACCACAGTGCCCTGTGCATGGACCTGGTACAGTGGGTGTGTGGAACATGCCTGCAACCCCAGCATTCCAAAGGCTGAGGCAGGGTTAGCTACAGAGTGAGACCCTGTTTCAAAACAAAGACAGGACAAAACTGATCCTAAATACCCCAGCGCCAGCCACCATCCCCTGTTTGCCAGGCGTGGGTTCTAGGGCCCACTAGAGATGTTTAGTTGGTGAAGTGTTTACTTAGCATACGTGAAGCCCTAGGTTCCATCCCCAGCACCACATAAAGCAGTGTAGTAGCCCACGCCTGAAATCCCAGCCCTCTGGAGGTGGAAGATTGGAGGGTTTGAAATTCAAGGGCGTCCTCAGTTATATGGTAAGTTTCAAGTCAGACTGGGCTACATGAGATCCTGCCTCAAAAATAAATAAATAAATAAATAAATAAAACATGGGAGGTTGGTGTTTATTGCCAAAACAGACCAGCAAGTGAGAGGAAAGGGGCAAACTCCCACAGGGAAGGAGAATTGCTAAGGTTAATTTTTTGTTTGTTTGTTTTTCAAGACAGGATTTCTCTGTGTGGTCCTGACTGTCCTGGACTAGGCTGACTTTGAGCTCACAGAGATCTGCCTGCCTCTGCCTCCCAAGTGCTGGGATTAAAGGCGTGCGCCACCACCACTGGTACTAGGGCTAATTTTTGCTTGCTTATCACCCAACTCTCTCTCCATTTTCATACACAGCTCTCACTGCCCCAAAGACCCCAGGGTGGCCTTGGTTTGAGTTGGGCAGAGATGACAGATTCATGCACAAGGCACTGAGGGCGTATCTCACAAGCGTGGCTACTTTCCTCAGAAGGCAGCTGGGGCAGAAGCAGAGCTGGAGCCCAGCTCCTCCAGGTCTCCAGGGCAGTGCTTCACCCTCCCTCAAACCAGGAAGTGGCTGGGGATGGTGCTTTGACAAGAGCTTAGCTCTCTGTCCTGGCCGGCTTGCAAGTTCTCCATGCTGTGAGCCCTCAGCCTCAAATCCTGTCTGAAAAGCACTGGATTTTCTTAGTCTTTTTGGGAAAGTCACCTCCCAGTCTAAGACACACTGTAAGTCTGGTCTGTGTTGAGGGACTAGCAAAACCTTGCCTCCCACATAATCCAAGGAGCAAGAATCACAAGGAAGCAAGAGCTTTCTCTGTGTGTGCTCACTTCTGGGTCTGCAGAGAAGAATCCTTGTGGTCTTCCTGGATGACTGCCCTCCAGAGGCCAAGGAGTGTCAGCAGAATCGTGTCTACTCTGAACAAGGTGTACTCATGGTGTGGTCTTGGGGAAATCACTCAGCCTCTCTGAGCCTTGATCTCTTTAGCAGTCTGGACAATAGAGTCGTGTAGCATGAAGCACCCCACCTTTCTGCTCAGCCTCCACCCGCGTTCTTTCCTGCTCTGTTGCTGGCTTTCCTTCCCCTGAGAACTGTGTGTGGTGCTGAAATACCTTGGAGAGCCAGGTCTTGGAGTTCCTTCAGCAAATTCTGGTGTCGCAGGATGGAGAGGACCCTCTCATCTGCAGGGAGAGGACACAGTTACCGGTGGCTTCCAGAGGACAACCCCAAGAGATTAGCGTGGACGCTTTCAGCAAGCTCAATCATTTATTCTGGAAACTCGGCACCAGGAGGCAGTGGCAAGCCTGCATCTTGGTAGAACACTTTGGGAATTCCCCATATCCAAGACGTCAGTCACCTCCCTGCTGCAGCAGAAAGGTCGCCTGCTGACTCTACGCCCAGCCCCCACGGAAGGAGCTGTGGACATCAGGTTCCACTGAGTGTGTAAATACTTCCCACTTCCAGGTTGCCTGCCCTGTCTGCTCCTCCTGACATCCTTCATTTTCTACCTGCCCATCACCAGTGCTATCGTGTGTTAGACAAACTGGATGGTCAGCTTGGAAAGATGTGGTCCTTCATAGGCCCACTTAATACCCTCTATCCCAGATCCAGAGAGTCAGTAGGACTCCAAACGCTGGGAATACAGCCCACAGAACTCTGGTCCACAGGGTGCCCAGTCTGCAGGCTGCTGTTCCAGGCCCTTCATTCTGCCATGTGTTCCCTCTGAAAATCTACATGCCTCAGGATCAGTCCCAGGAGCTGTCACCTCCTCATGTGTGCTCCCCAGATGCCAGCACAGACCAGGGCACTGGGGCAACGACTGCTGGAGGAGATGATTAATCCCGTCAAGAGACACCCACCAGCACCCTGGCCTCCCAGTCCCTCCTCCAGCCTCTGGCTCCTACCTCCTTGGAGGATCTCCAGACACTCAGAGCTGACAGGCATGGGGCTGGGTTTGGACAGCGAATCAGAGATGACCTCCACGACACACTTCATCACCTGGGAGACAGCAAGACAGTCTGTGGCTGGTACAAACATGGAGCTTAGTCCCTGAGGTGCCAGGGCAGCTTTCCCAGGAGGGCAGAAGAAGAACATTTCTGTTATCTGCAAGAGGCCCTGGGGCTCACCTCTGCTTCCTTAACTAGACCTTGTAGAGCCATAGAAACAGAACACACACACACACACACACACACACACACACACACACACACACGAGCCAAACCAATCACATGGGCATGCCAGCATGTACCTCCAGGGAACCACTGCTGAGGGAGGAAGGGGAGTATTTATCTGCCATCTTCTCCCTCTTTGGGTAGTTCTCTAAGGAGGGTGCTGCCTCTGAGATCTAAGAGGACCTCTGGGGGTCCAGCAGAGTCCAAAGGATCAGCTCCTCCAAGATGTCCTCCAGGCTGTCCAGTGAAGAACACAAATCTACCCAGGCTCGAATTTGCCAGAAACAGGACCACGTCTCATTCTGCAGCCACACTATGTGACTCCACATTGTTCCATGGGGGAAAAAAACCTTGGCTGGATGTGGGATGCCAACTAGTTACATCTCCATGTTCATGCCAGCCCAAGACATGTATGTCTCTGAACGTTGTATGAGGCGCAGCAGGTAGAGAAGCCCATGGCAGATAGCTGGTTTCTGAAGACGGTCTGCACCGTGTGGAATGCTAGCTGTGTGATCTGGAGCAAGTGACTAAGTCTCTCTGAGCCTTGGTTTCCCCATATGTAAAGCAGGGATGAGAATGCCCACCCAGTGGAAAACACTTCATCCCGTGTGAAGTGCCACACACGCTTAGGGAGAGAATCACAACGTCAGACCTGTTTCCATTGCCTGCAGCTGGGTGGAGGAGCAGGAGGTGCCAGACATGCGTCAGGCAACACTGGCAGAGAGCGAAGGTGTGGGAAGATGTGTCTATGGGATGTGGAGACATCCAACCCATGGTTCCAAGAGAGCAAGTCGGCAAAGGCTGTCGGAGCATGTAGTCATAACAACCTCCAAGCGAACACACAGGTCATCCCTAGCTGCTGGCACCTCTGACTCCAGCTGCCAAGCTATGGTGGTGGGAGCAGATCTGGCAAGCAGCTCCTAGGAGCACGTGCGCTTTCTCCCCAACACCAGACTTTGCATAGAGAACACCAGGAAACCACCAGCTTTTGAGGGCAGATACCAAGAAACAGGAGTTGGGTAGGGGTCTCAAGAATACTGGGAAGCAGGGGGTTGTGGTGTATATCTTTAATCCCAGCCCTCGGGAGGCAGAGGTAGGCGGATCTCTTTTAGTCTGAGGCCAACCTGATCTACATAATGAGTTTCAGGACAGCCAGGGCTACTGTCAAAAGAGACCCTTTCAAAAGAAAGAAATAAAGAAAGGAAGGAAAGAAGGTAAGAAGGAAGGAAGGAAGGAAGGAAGCAAGGAAGGAAGGAAGGAAAGAAAGAAAGAAAGAAGGAAGGAAAGAAGAGAACATAAAAAAGAACAATGACGAGATACGAAGGAAGGCTCTAGGGAAATCACTGAGGGCCTACGAGGTTCCTGTGGCTTCACCCATGGATCGAGACACTTACAGAAGCTGGATTTTCCGAGGTTGCACAGCTAAAATGATGGTGGAAAGTTAAACACCCAGCCTGTGTACAGTTACCAACAAATAAACAAGAAAATACAACTGAACAAATAAACAGTGAGCTCTTGGGTGCCTTTGGCTTTTAGCTGTGGCCTCTCACAGAAGACGGCCCTCAGACCACGGAGAACAGAATTCTCTGATGCCCAGGTGGAGACATCCCGATCCTGGGAGAACAGCCCTGGTTCTGATGAGGACGCAGTCCAAGGATTTGGTATGGCTTGTTTCTCACTGCCAGATGAATCCCTGGGCAGAAGCAGGAGGCAGAAGCGGGAGGCAGAGCAGGGAGTCTGAGTGACAAGGTGAGGGCAGAGGCAGGCAGGTCTGTGGACACCTAGGACAGGAGAAGCTATGGTCCTGGCTCAGACTGGTGTCCCTGGTCCCAGGTCTCAGCAGGTGAGATGTGGGCCCCTTGGGAAGTCACTGCAGCAGGGCAAGCAGAGATCTTTGATGTCTTCTTGTGTAAGCTGTCCCCGGCTCAGCTGCTGCAGTGCTGCCTCTGGCTCTATGCCAGCCTCCCTCCTGCAGCTGCCCAAGGACTGGCCAGGAGGTGCCCACAGGGCATCCTCCTCTCTCCCAAGGTACCCCAACGTTCCTTCTTACCTTAGTGTCCCCTTTTGTCATGGGGCTGTTCACAGGGAGGGCAAAGACTGGCAAGAAGAAGACAGAGAGATAGAGAGTGAGAGATTGCTAACTGGTTATTTCTCCACACCAAGGAAAGCCCAGTTCTTCCCTATTGGGGGGGGGGCGCTCTCCCTTACACCGATGCCCCAAACCCAAATAAGTCACCAGCACTGATTCCTGTTTCCCTTCCCTGCTGCCCCAGGGGGTGGCCCTCAGAGGCTGCACTAAAGAACCTCAACCGTTCCCACCAGAGGAGGGTGCATGTAGAGCTGAAATCAAGTTTACTCTGAACAAGACCAACCATATAGTGGGACGGGGTAGGTAGGAATGGAGGCATGCAAGGGGAGAAACCCCAGAGGTGGTGGCAAAGATCTGGGGTGGGGGAAGAGATCAAGGGCAGACTAAAGGGTGGAAAGGACGGGAGGATTGGGGAGGTAGTGGCAGTCCTTTATCTCCCCCAGTGACCTTGGTTGCGCAGAGCCCCACACCGGTGGGTGATGTGGAGGTGGGTGGGTAGGGGGAGCTGCCCCGCTGGGTTGGGTCAGACTCCACAGTCCCCACAGTCCATACGGGTGTGGTGGGAGCCCGGAGGCCACACTGAGTCTAGCGTTAGAGCTAACCCGCGTCCTGACTGGGTGTTGTCCGTGGTACTGAACCCTCGGGCGCCTCAAAGGACCTGGGGCAGGAGAGGGGACCCTGCTACCGAGCCTAAAGCAGCTCACCTTGTCCCGAGCACAGCAGAAGCGCCAGAACCGCGGCATAGCGCATGGCGAGTCGAGTGGTGCGGGTCGGGTGGATGAACTGCGGCAGGAGGATGGCAGAAGTGGGTCTATGGTCTGTCATCTCGAGCTCTTGCCCCAGCGGGATGACTGCGGTAGCGGCGGTGGTGGCGGCGGCGGTGGTGGCAGCAGCAGTAGCAGCAGCAACGCTATATGCCTCTCTTTTATACACACCACACACGCACGCACGCACGCACGAGCGCGCGCATACACACACACACACACACACACACACACACACACACCCAGGAAATTACGTCATAGGACCTCCCCCTGAGTCCTTTCCCTACCTTCGGGTCCCGCCCCGCCTCCAGGCTCACCTCTGGCTGCCTCCACCCTGCCCCTAGCTAGTGGCAGTGAAGAGTACCCGGCTTCAGAAGGGGGCCCAGCTGAACCTCCACCTGTCAATCTGCTGTGTATCCGTGGGCAAGTCACTCCTTTCTCTGAACCTCCCATTCCTCCCCAGTTCACCGAGGTTCCTGTACCTCTTTCTCCAGGCGCTGAGTTTTCCTCTGCTTAGGTACTTTTCTCTTGATTTCACCGACTGGAGGCACGTTCACGTTTCAGAACTTCCTGACCCCTGCCTGAGTGAGGGAGGCCTCTCTTTCTAGCAAGCCAGTTTTGTGCCTCACATCCTGTCACTATGTGTATTTATTTGTTATTTGATAGTGGTCAGTGGTCACTGCTTTCACAGTGCTGAGAGCCCCTCTCCGTGGTTTCACCCATGTTCAATGTATGGACTGAAGATTCAGCCCACACATGACTGGGTCCTGAGTTCACAGCTCTCAGGCAAATGAGGCAGATTGGGGGGGCAGTTTTCACCGTCAAGCTAAAACAGAAGTGACCCATCCTAGTCCAGTAGCCCAGGGACACCTCTACCTCCAACCAGCCTCGCCTCTTCCTATATGTTTTCAAAACCTGGATATTTTAGGTGCAAAATTTGTCTGCTGCTTTTAGACAAAGAGAGCAGAAACTAATCTCATGCCCCAGAAGAGCAAATTAAGACTCAGAAGTGGACAGTCCCGTGACTTGAGTCACACAGCATATCCACAATGGGGTAGGAGGAAAGCCAAGTCCTTGGGTCTTCCTGTGTGGACAAGGCTGCCTCCTTCCTGAGATACCAGGTGATGTTGCTGGAGTGTGAGGTGCTTCCAGTCCTCTCCCAGAGACTCGGTGGCCTGGCAGGACTCTTTTAATTTTTCTTTTATAAAAATTAATTTATTTTTATTTTATTGGTGTGTAGGCGGAGTTTTCCCATCCTAGAGGCCACTTTCAAATTACCTTACAGAGGTTCTTATTAATTATAGATGTTTGGTGATAGGTCAGGCTTGTTACCGGCTAACTCTTACATTTAAATTAACCCATTTCTACTTGTCTATGTATTGCCAAGTGGCCTATGGCTTTACCTTTCAGAATTCTAGTATGTCTTGCTTCCTGGGCCCCTGGCTGCTGTCTCTCCTGACTCCACCCCTCTTTCCCCAGCATCCTCATTCTGGTCACCTCACATATACTTTTTGCCTGGCTACCAGCCAATCAGGGTTTTATTAACAATGAGCATAATCCACAGCATTGGGGTCTTGTTTCTATGTATGTCTGTGTGAGGGTGTTAGATCCAGGAGTTACAGTTGTGAACTACCATGTGGGTGCTGGGGAACATGAACTCTTTCTCATAGTTCCACTAGGGTCACTTGTAACTGAGCCAAAGATACATTTCATTGTTCTTCAAACACTCCTTGAGCAGCTACTGTGTGCTCTATGTCCCATGCCTGGAATATACCAATGTGGAAGGAAGATCAGAACTCTGCTGTCTTGGAGCTTAGCTAAACTGAGAGACAGACAACGAGCAATGAGCTGTAACAACAGAGCACATTAGACAGGAAGTTAGAAGGCTGTGGTGGCTACGGCAAAAAGGAGAGCCTCTGAGTAGGACGAGGACCCTCTGAGTAGTGTGAGGGCCCTCTGAGGAGGGCAGGACCCTTTGAGGAGGGCGAGGACCCTCTGAGTAGGGCGAGGACCCTCTGAGTAGGGTGAGGGCCCTCTGAGGAGGGCAGGACCCTCTGAGGAGGGCAAGGACCCTCTGAGTAGGGCGAGGACCCTCTGAGGAGGGTGAGGACCCTCTGAGTGGGGTGAGGACCCTCTGAGTAGGGCGAGGACCCTCTGAGGAGGGTGAGCACCCTCTGAGTAGGGTGAGGACCCTCTGAGTAGGGCGAGGACCTTCTGAGGAGGGCAAGGACCCTCTGAGTAGGGTGAGGACCCTCTGAGTAGGGCGAGGACCTTCTGAGGAGGGCAAGGACCCTCTGAGTAGGGTGAGGACCATCTGAGTAGGGTGAGGGCCTTCTGAGTAGGGTGAGGGCCCTCTGAGTAGGGTGAGGAGCCTCTGAGTAGGGCGAGGACCCTCTGAATGGGGCAAGGAGCCTTGGAGTAACAGGCAGTGAGATGGACAGGCTTCCTTATGGTGGCAGCTTGAATGAGGACTGGGAGGAACTGAGAGAGAGAGAGAGAGAGAGAGAGAGAGAGAGAGAGAGAGAGAGAGAGAGGTATATATAACAGGTGGAAAACATTCTAGGGAGAATGGGCAGCTCGTGCGGAAGCCCAGGGGTATCCCTATAGCCAGAAGGGGTGAGGCAGAGAAAAACAAAGCCAATGTAACCAGAAGGGAGCAAGCCTAGCAGCTGGTGCCAGAGGGGAGATGGTGCTGAGTGAGGGTCCTGTGGAAATGGACTTTGGTTTTTAGTCTGAGGGAAAGGAAGTCATCAGAAGAGTGGCAGCAGAAGGCACCAGGGGCCGTGGTATTACATGGATATAGCCAGTTTCTGCAGCCCTGACACCCTTCCACCCTCATCGGGCCAGCTGCCCTTGGTGACCAGTGAAGTCCTTTGAGCAGCCCCTGATCCTAGGCAATGCTGGGCCTCTCCCTGACTGTGGCTCAGGGTGCCTTCATGCTGACAGGCCCCGTCAGAGGTCCTGGGAGGAACAACCCTGCCAATACCCCAGGGAACGTGGCAGCTGCTTATCTGGTGGCAGACTCTGGCATTGGGCAGAACCAGCACTCTCTGGGACCTGCTTACAAAATCATATTTTTCAAATACACAGCCTCACCAAGTCTCTTGATGGAAAAACTGTTGCCTGGCAATGAGGCTTTATCTGTGAGGTGCGCACCAAGGACCGTGTGAGGTGGTTTCATTAGATCGCCTCCCATCTGCCTCTGCAAACAACCCTGGAGGCCTCCAATTAAGAGTTTGTTGTTTTTTTTTTCTTGGTTAAATGTTTGCTTTCCTTTAATAAAGGTCTCAGAGGGTGGGTGCTGTGCGCCCAGCAACCTGGGTGGGTGTGGCAAACGGAAGTGCCTTATATCCCAAACCCTGAGTCCTGAGGTTGGTTCATCATAAAGATGTTGAGCGTAGAAAGCAGGCTAGCAAGACAAACCTGGGAAAGCTTAGAGGCTGCAGGAATCTTCCCTCTGTCTGGCCTCCTCCCGACTTCCCAGTCCTTATTAAGCCCACAGCTTCCCATGGCAGCATCACCCTCTGGAGTACACAGTGCCGTCTAGGGTGATACAGCTAGATTATGGGTTTCTGTAGCCAATCAAAATCCTCTAATGGGGGCTCTTCAGGGGATCCTCAGGAAGGCGTTGTGGCTGTGCTTTGAGGTGAAAAACCCCAGGACACATCGCAGGTTTACTTTGGAGGGTGCAGCAAGAAGCCCAGTAGTGGACACGGATGTCGCTGTCCTCGGTGCTGAAACGCTGGTCCTGCCGGGAACGCCAGGCTTTTGTTGGGACTTAGCTAACAAATTGGAGGGATGGTAGGATTGTAGTGTTAAGACACTTATGTTCCTCTAATAGCTTAAACTTTAAACAAATCAATAACCATTACAGAATAATTAGGACTGTGTTTTTTTTCTGAAAACAATTTGTGAAGCTTTACAAAATTCCCAAGAGCTGGTTCTTGTTCCCCTCTGAGAAACAGAAACCTAGAGGAATCCTCTCCTCATCACACCCCTTACAGCAGTGCTTTTATGGTCTAAAGACCCTGCTTTCTCTACAGGAAAATCATTGGCCCTCTTGAGAGATCGGGCCCTATGTAACCCAGGCTGACCCCAGACTTGCTGTACAGCAGAAAGCAACCTTTAACTCCTGATTCTCATACTTCTACCTCAAATGCTGAAATTACAGGTGTGTGCCACCCTGCCCCCTTCCCCTGTGTTCATTCCAGTAGTCAAAACTTCCAGACTTTCATTAATATTTTTTATCCATTTGAATTGGGTTTTTGTACAGAGCGAGAGGTAGGATTCTAATTTCAGTCTTCTACACGTGGGTGCCCATCTTCCCAGCACTGTTTGTTAAAGAGGGCGTTTTGTTCTCGAGCAGATGTGTGTGGGCATATAGGTTTCTTCCTGAGTTCTCTGTTTTATTCTGTTTGTCTGTGAGTCCATTTAGATGTGAATGTCATGTTACTGTGGCTCTGTAGGTTGTTACTGTTGTTGTGACAGAGTCTCTCCATGTCAACAAGGGCAACTGAACAAGTAAAAGATGAGTGAGAAGTATTAACTTGTTCATTTAACATGAGTGAGAGGTGACAGCATGTTTGCTCTATTGGTCTCTGATATGGTTCTCAGAATTAAAAGGTTGGCTTTGAACTCAAGACCTTCCCACTTCAGCTTCCAAGTGCAGGGATTACAAGCATGCACCACCATACCTGGCTGCATTAGCATCTTTTTTGCATCAATTAATAAACATTGTCCCAGCTCTACCTCATACTAGCTAGATGACTTTTGACAAGTCAATTCACGCCATTGCATTCTTTCTCTTTAAGATGGGGAAAACAGCTAGGTATGTAATTATAGTACCTGTAATGCTGAGGAAGAAGGATCATGAGTTTGACTCCGTCTTCGGCTGCATAGTGAGACTCTGCCTCTAATTAGTTAGAATGACTGATTGATTCATTCATAAACTGGTAGAAGCAATAGAAAAGATTTAAAATGGAGAGGATCTCCAGATTCCTCTCTTTGGTGACGTATGTCCTCTGGTTCCTTGGTCCCACTTCCCACATCTCCACAAGTCCTCTTCCTAAGGTCTCCACAATAAGCCAGAATATCTGGGGAACTTAAGAGATGGCTCAGCAGTTAAAAGAGTTTATTGGGCCTGGGTATGGTGGCATACGCCTTTAATCCCAACACTCGGAGGCAGAGGCAGGAAGATCTCTGTGAGGTTCAGGTCAGCCTGGTCTGCAGGAAAATCAGAACTAAACAGATATCTACTTCAAAAACAGAGAGAGAGAGAGAGAGAGAGAGAGAGAGAGAGAGAGAGAGAGAGAGAGAGAGAGAGAGAGAGAGAGCGCAGAGACAGCACTTACTACTCTTGACAAAGACACTGGTTCTTCTTCTGTAATTCTGGTCCTAGGGGTTCTAGTCCCCTTTTCTGACCCCCATGGGCTTCTTCACAAATACTGTGCTCATAAACTTACACAGGCACAGACACAAACACGTAAGTAAAATTGATAAAGAAACTCTCATTAAAAAAGATTCCCACATCATAGCTGGGCAGTGGTGGCACACGTCTTTAATCCTAGCACTTGGGAGACAGAGGCAAAAATATCTCTAAGTTCAAGGCCAGCCTTATCCACATAGTTCCAGGACAGCCAGGTCTACACAGAGAAATCCTGTTTCAGTCCTTTTTCAGATAGGTCATGCAGATGTTCCTCCCCAAAGCAGTAACGTTGGGACAACAAAGTCTACTGGGTTAGCCTTAGAACTGGGGAGCCTGCCACCTTGGATAACCCCAGAAGGCTTCAGCTGTTGTCACCCTTGATGAGGGAGGCCAGAAGAAGTCAAATGCTCCTTCCCCTCAGCTCTAGCACACATGGTTCTGGTCCAGTGGTGAGATAGGGATCTCAGAACACTGATCCTGGCACCCTGCTCCTGAGACGATGAACGCTAATAAATAACACATACTAAAGTCAACCGGGGACAGTGGCAATGAGAGGTTAAGGGCATTTAATACAGAAGGAAACCTGTGTCTCGAGTCCATTGTCCTGGAATCACAGGCCTGGGAAGGTCCTTGGGAGGTCACCTGTCCCCTATAGTTTTCTCATAGCAAGAAGTAAGAACGAGAGCACATACAGAGAACTCTAGGACTCTCTGAGCCCTACCCCGTATTCCAGCTAAGGACAGGTGGAGGGGGAGAGGTGTGGGGCCCAGGAGTTGCTATGAGTAGGACTCGTGCTGCAGACTAAAACACACACACACACACACACACACACACACACTCAAGAATTCAGACACATGGGATTACACATACAGACATAAGTACAATATACGTGCAAAATAAATCATTTTTAAGAATTAAGCATCTACCTCCTTATGTCTCTCTCTATATATAACTGTGCCTAGATATTTGCCGAAGGAGGGAGAAAAGCGTTCAAAAACTTGTACATAAATGCTGACAGGCACGTTATTGGTTAACACTTGCCCCTTCCGAATGGATGTACTGGACATGGTATGCACACTGGTAATCTTGGCACTTGGGAGGCGGAGGCGGAAGGATCAGAAGGATTCAAGGCTTCCCTGGGCTACATGCTTGTCTCAAGCAAACAAATCAAACCAAACCAAAATGTAGACAAATCAAATTATCTACCAACAGACAAGTGGGAAAATAAGTTGCAGCTTTCCCTTATAATAGGTCACTGTCTGGCAATAAGAAGCAGGAGTGTGTCTGTGATCCCAGCCCTCAGGAGGCCAGCTAGGAAGATTGGAATTTTAAGGCCAACTTGGGCTACATAACAGCGCCTTGCCTCAGAACAAAAACTAAAATAGCAACAGAAAAACAAAAGCCAACTAGACAAACAAACATGTAAGGTGATACATCTATTCGCAGTTTTGATTGTGGCTCTGGCTGCACAGTTACACCTGCATGTAAGATCTCACTGAACTGCTGGGCGGTGGTGGTACACGCCTTTAATCCCAGCACTTGGGAGGCAGAGGCAGGCGGATCTCTGTGAGTTCGAGGCCAGCCTGGTCTACAAGAGCTAGTTCCAGGACAGGAACCAAAAGCTACGGAGAAACCCTGTCTCAAAAATCCAAAAAAAGAAAAAAAGAAAAGAAAAAAATCTCACTGAACTGTATAATTTAACTATGTACAAATACATGTCAAATAAGGTTGTCATTGTTTTTAAAGCCACTGTAAGAGCACAGGGATTATAGATAGAGGAGTCTCCAAGCTTCAGTTGGTTTGATCATTGTAGGAGAAAGCGGCTGTTTCTATCTGACCCATGCAGAACCAGGGGCCCAGAATGCTGAGCACTAGTTATGGGGTCAAATGGTCATCTTAGTGCAGAGCCTGTAGCAAATTCCACATTCCTTCTCTTTGTTTGGCACTCCTGTAAAGTACTGGCTGTGCTCCCAGGGCCTTTCCCCACACCCTGAGCTCGGGGACTGGGTGTCCTTTCACCTAAGATGCAATCTCAGCTCCCCGCCCCCTCCATCCTGCCTCTGCTAGCAGCAGTCCCTCCAGACTGCCTTGCAACTTCATTGTGGAGAAGCTGTGTCCAGGAGCGAGTGAGATAGGGATGAACACAGTTGCCTAATGTTCTGATCTGCATAGGGAAGCGCAGCCTTGCCAGGGATTCCTACCCCCGCCCCAGTGTTCTGAGGAACCTTCCAGGGCCAACATCCCAGGAAAGCATGGGACAAGTAGAAGCATAGTAGAAGCAAGAAGGGTTGAGAGAGAGATAGTAAAGATTAGGGTAGGCTTCCAGGCTGGTCTAAGCACCCATCACTTTCTGTCCTTTGTGTCCTACCCCAGCTCTGGGCACTCACATAGGCGTAGAAAGCAGAGCAAGGGAGTCAACAAAAGACAAACAAGGATAGGCTCCACACGTGGCAGAGCTGGCTATGCATGTCAGTATCCTGCCTGGGGAATGGTTAGTGCCATAATGACCTGCACAAGGCTCAGGTGACACCAATCCACCACTGCTCCCGTCACCTTGCTACCAACACCCTTCACACACTGTAAAAACCAAGGATGGGACAAGGTGAGCTGAAGAAAGAGACCTTGAATCCTGTGATGTGGGAGTGTCTTCTATCTATCTATCTATTGCTTTCATTGGTTAATTAATAAAGAAAACTGCTTGGCCTGATAGGGCAGAATTTAGATAGGCTGAGTAGACCGAACAGAATGCTGGGAAGAAGGGAAGTGAGACATACGCTATAGCTCTCCTCCCCAAGATGGACGCAGGTTAAGATCCTTCCCAGTAAGTCACCACCTTGTGGTGCTACACTCATTAATAGAAATGGGTTCATCAAGATGTTAGAGTTAGCAAGTAAAAGATTAGAGCTAATGGGCCAGGCAGTGTTTAAAAGAATACAATTTGTGTGTTGTTATTTCAGGTATAAAGCTAGCCGTGCAGGCGCTGGGTGGGAATGCAGCCTGCTGCTCCATCTACAATCCTGGGGATGGATGGGAGAATGAGATGGGAACAACCGGGCCATCTGCATTTACCAGGTACCTACTGCATTCTATATTTGAGTCAAGCCTTTCCAGGCTTTAAGTCATTCAGTCCCAGCAACTGCCCACCGTCCATACTACCACCACCAACATGAGGCCTCACCTTACTGGCACTGGTCCAAGATCACAAAGCAGAGAGGCAGGACAGGCCTTTTCCTCAGGTAAACTGACTCTCAAGTTCATGGCCTGTGCACAACACTCTCTACCTCCAACCCATGCAGATCCCAGGTCTTCCTGTTTCCCAGTCTCAGCCCACTAGAAGCTCACTGAGAAGTTCCATGATCAGATTCTTCCTGCCCCTCTGTCCACTTGAGCCATCCTAGGATCCCCCATGAGTGCACAGCACCCAACAGTTTGTAAAGAAGTCTTCCGTGACTTATCTAGTCAGTGTTCCCAAACTCTTGGGTGAAGAAAGTTGTGACTATTGTCCCCACTTCAGATTTCAACGGTAACAACAGTGGGGTTCACTTTCTTGGAGACACATGGATATTTACAAACAGGGGCCATTTTATCTGTACGACAGTCCTGAGAAGTAAATGTGATTAGAATCAGTTAACCCGTGTGACACGGAGGTCTGAGTTTGCAAAGCAAGTGAGCAGCTGGGTCATTGCTTCTGCCCAGATTTGACTGGCCCCAGTGGCCCAGCTCTCCTGCACATTGGCATTGCTCTTGACCCTGAGCTGGCATTATCCTACAGATGCTGCATTAGTCCACTTCAGGAGGATGGTGAAATCAGTTTCCCCAGGCTCCCTGGAGGAAGGCTCCTTGTCTAGTGTCTGCACCCTTGGTCCTTCTATTTCCCAAGTCAATCAACTGCATTCCTTCACTCAACAGGAATGGCTGAGCAATGGCTGCCTCTCGGCAAGCTCTGGATGCTCAGCTCCTGAATGTCTGTGGAGCAGACCTTGCTTAGTGGGGAAGGAAGAATGAGGTAGGTGTCCTTTGTACATGCCAAAGAACAGCAGCCCCACCTCATTTCCTGTGCTCAGCACAGAGAAAAACCTATTTCAGGTATCGATAGTCAGCGGTTTCCATGGATACGAGATCATAAGAACTAGACTGAATCAGGGCAAATCAAGTGTTTATGTCAATCTTTGATGCCATCCACTTCCAACCTCTTATCCACTTCTATGTAGAAGTGTCTCAACTCATTCAGTGGCTTTGGTACCAAAATCCATGAACTGCAACAATAATTACAGCATCTAAAAATAAGTCATTTATTATGATTTATTATGAAGAATATATCGTAAGCACTATCTCAACACAGAGGCCCTTTGAGGGGGGTCTGCTGTTTTTATCTACTTAACAGGTTGAGATGGCTGAGTTGGAGAAATAGTGAGTCATTCTGGAAAGAGACCCCCAGCATCTGACTCGGCTTGATCCAAACGTACTCAGTGCAAATAAAGATGCTCACTCCTCTCTGGACTGCAGTGGCATCTTAGTTGGCACAGAGCTTGACTTGCAAGCATGAGGACCCAAGTTTGAGTCCCCAGAACCCATATCTTGAAGAGTGAGGAGGTGTAGTGGTGCCAGGAAGTAGAGACAGGTGGATCCCTGTCCTTGCTGGTCCGCCACTCAACATGACAAACTCCAAGCTAATATATGTAAGGCTGTCTCAAAAAGATTAAGGTGGTCAAGGTGGCTTGTTCCTAAAGAACAGCACCCAAGGCCCTCCATAGACACCTGCATACACATGCACTCACACCTACACACACACACACACACACACACACACACATGCATGTATACACACACACCTACACAGATACATGCACACTCCTCTGGGAGTGATCCATTTAGCTCCAATCTTTGTCATCTCTGTATCTTTTATACATGACATGTGGCCTGCACTCAGAGCCTGACCGCACAGGCTCACACACGCGGGCCTTCCTGTGGTGTCCCCCCACCCCCAGGCTCTGCCTTTGCCTTTGTTTCAGAATCATGAGCTCAGAGGAGCTTGGGACTGAAGTCCAAAGGAGCTGGTTCAAGTCCGCAGTCTGATGATCTGTAGGTGCCTCGTGTGTCGAATGTGATACTGAACCCACCTCTGGCAAGGTTTTAAATCAGACTTGGGTAAGGGGTTTGGTTAGCCATATGTCAAGACTTAAACCTAAAGCCTCTGTTCCCAAAGTGGGGATTCTCCTGCCTGCATCACGCTGCCTTTGCTGTAGAAGCTGTACTGGGAGGCTCCAGGCTCCAGAGTCCAAGTCTGGTTGTTAGGAATATTTCTTAATATTAACTCCCTGACGACGCAAAAATTCCCAATCAAGCCAAATCAAAACAAGCCAAATTAAAAAATATCCAGGTTTAATGGGAGATCTGTGCTCTAGGGTGGCTCCGTGGGGGAACCAAGAAGCCGAGAAGCTGAGGAAACATGACCCCTGGGAGGAAGAAAGGGAGACCACGTGTTCCTCTTTCGGGAGATCCCTTAAGTACTCTGGGGAGTGGTCCTGACCCCATCCCCAGGGAGGGGTCAGGATCTGGTCTGCTGGGATTTGGAGTCCAGACCAGGCCTGGAGGCTGGGATAGATGAGAGGGACTGGGGCCTATGTTGAAATAGGAGCGGTAGGGCTGCGTCCCCAGCACCCGGCCGCCCGCATGGCTAGCTTATGCCCAGAAATAATTACACAGAAACTGTATTCTTTCAAACACTGCCTGGCCCGGCTAGTTCTAGTTTCTTATTGGCTAGCTCTTACATATTGTTCTAACCCATTTCTAATATTCTGTGTAGCCCACGAGTTGGCTTACCAGGGAGGATCTTAACCTGCGTCTGTCTGGAGTGGAAGCATCATGGCGACTCCTCAACTAAGCCTCCTTCTCCCAGAATTCTCCTCTGTTTTCTCCACCCACCTAAGGGTGGGCCTTATCAAGGGGCCTAGGCAGTTTCTTTATTAATAAGAAATCACTCCCACATCA